>NC_141368.1:11015040-11615040 GCF_963921425.1 Dryas octopetala
GTGAAATCTGAATTTAGATTGATGTTGGGCTCATATTTGACAATGATTTATTTTTTTGGTGAAGGAAGGATATTGTTGCATTTGTTGTGAAGGATAATTGCATTTTTGGTAAGGTATGTGTTTAATCTATCTTTTAGTTAAGTTTTTGTATGATTTAGTATTTAATGTTTCATATATAATTGTATTAAATTTTTGAGTGAATTAGTTTGTATGTTAAAATTAATTATAAAATTGATTAATTAATTTGTATGCTTATATGTATATGTATGCTTATATGTATATTGTTAGATTAAAATTGTTTGTATGCTTATATGTATATTGTTAGATTAATTATAATTTAGTTTGTATGTTACATTTAGTTTAGTTGTAATTGCAAAATTTCCGATGACGTAGTCCAGCACTCCTCGAGTACTGGGTGAGGTCATGTGGCACGAAGCGCTTGTGCGAAGTTATCAATCGATAACTTGTACATTTAACTAGTCGTGCGAAGTTATCAGTGGATAACTTTGTACACTAAATTTCAATCGATACCTTAGACCCGTTCGAGAGTCTATTGGAGCGCGCATGGACAGTTTGGGAGTGCACAATTATGTGTTGTGGTTAGCGGTGGTTAGCGGTTCATGTGATGTGGATTAGTTAGTTTGTTAGTTTTTAAATATAAAATTTAGTTTAATTACAAAATGTAGATTAATTAGTTTGAGAAATATATATAATTTAGTTATAAGGTGAAAGGCGATGGAGTCAGCTCCCAATGATGTAGTTCAGCCATCCTCGAGTACTGGGAGCCCCTCTATGCCACGGAGGGCCCGTCGATCTCACCGCTCTAGTCAGGTCACTGCTTCCGCTTCCGCTTCATCTACTGCCACGTCATCCACTGCGACGAGGGGACCATGTAGTGGGTTGAAGTCCTCTCGGATCGTGCGCAGTACTGGGGCGCGGATTCCAGTCATGTGTGTGCAAAACGGCCGACGACCGTTAGATCCTAACGTTGACAGTTTGTTCTCGCATGATGTGGGGGCTATTATTCGTGCCGAGTGCGCCATGATTGCAACCACTTGGAAAAAATTGCCGGCAGAGATTCAACACAAAGTGATCCGCTCCATCTCAGTGAGTATATAGCTCAATAATTAATTCAAAATGATAAATTTGATCATTTATAACAATCTAATATTTTTTTCAGGTTAACTTTGACATTCAGATGGATGATCCCCTCACTGTCACGTATATGACAGATTTACTCATCAAGTCTTACAGGCAGTGGAAGCACGAACTACACGTGTATTTCAAGGGATTTTCGTCGGCAGTTGAGGCATTGGCGAACCCCCCTATGGAGTTGGTAGAGCGGTCTGACCAGTGGCGTTTTTTGTGCGATCATTTCATGAGTCCGTCGTTTTTGGTACGTTTTATTATCTTAAGACTTTAAAAAATCGATTATTATTTTGTTATTCTATTATTGTATACATACACTAACATATTTATAATTTGCTTAATATTTAACAGAAGAAATCGGTCGCCAACGCCAGAAACCGGAAAGAGAAGCCGTTTAACCATCATAGTGGTCCGACGCCCATCTCATATCGAGTGGAGTCGCGACGTCGGGTACGTCATTATTTAATTTAATACATATATATTCTTTAATATTGGTTGGGTCTTTGACAAAATTATTTTCTTTTTCAGCGTGGGTCGCAATTTCCGGAGATAGATACTTTCGGAGATATCTATGTTCATCCCGGTTGTGATGCGGCCAAGGCAAAACATGTTAGTTTTTTATATTTTAATTTTTTTCACAATTTTTTATATTTATTTTTCTAATTGGTTACTTGTATATATAACATTTTGAAGGATGAGATGGTGGCCAACTCGAGAATATATTTGGAGAGCTTGGCCGAGCAGCACCCTCCGGGTACTCCGTTGGAGTCGATTCCAGTATCCGATCCCGATGTCGGACTTCGTATTATGATAGACTCACTGGGTGTTAGGCCCGGTAAGGAAATACGCGGCATGGGATATGGGCGGATTCGTGATGTTCGATCCTCGTCTTCGTCTTCATCTTCGTCTCAGCCATCTGCAGTCGTCGCAGGGTTGTCCGCTCAAGTGAAGAAGTTGCAGGAGGACTTACGAGCTGAGAGAGCGGAGAAGGAGGCGTTGTATGCTGCATTGACCAAGGCGATACCTGGGTTTGTCCCGCCACCATCTTCTCATCAACCTCCGTTAGATATGAATGATGATGATGCTACTAGTTTAGAATAGATTGACTATATATATTAGGGTTAATTACTACTTTGTATGGATATTTTGATATATAAATTTATGAATTTTGTTTTATATAGTTTTTGAATAAAGAATTTTTTTTTTAAATATTAAATTTAAATATATAATTTAAATAAAAAAAATAATTTTTTTTTAAAAAAAAAAATGTTTGAGCGACGAAATTTTTCGTCGCCCAAAGGGTGTTTGGGCGACGAATAAATATATTCCTCGCCCAAAGCATGTTTGGGCGACGTAATTTTTCGTCGCCTAAACATGCTTTGGGCGACGAATACACCTGTTCGTCGCCCAAACACACTTTGGGCGACGAAAAATTCCGTCGCCCAAAGAACGTTCCAGCGAGGAAATTAGTTATTCCTCTCCCAAATCTTGTTTAGGCGACGGATAATTTCGTCGCCCAAACATGCTTTGGGCGACGAATAAGAGTGTTCGTCGCCCAAACCCTCTTTGGGCGACGAAATTTGTCCGTCGCCTAAAAATCTTTGGGCGACGAATTTAATGTGTTGGGAGACAAAAAAATTTCGTCGCCCCCAGGTGTCTTTGGGCGACGAAATTTATGGATTCGTCGCCCAAACTCTTGGGCGACGAACCTTGGGCGACCAATTGCTCGACGAACCAATTTCGTCGCCCAAACGTTTGGGCGACGAAACTCTACTTTGGGCGACGAATTACGTTCCTCTCCCAAACCCTTTTTTCTTGTAGTGTATATGTGACATGTTTGTTGGATATATGAAAGGGTGAGCTATACTTGATGAAACCAAAGTGCTATGCATTTTGAAAATTATCGATCCACTTTATATTTGTACTTGCTTTAGCTCATTTTTGTAAATTAATGATCGATTGTTGGACAGGTCATTGTGTACATTAAAAGTGAATTCAACATGTCATATAGTATTTCCTAAAGTTAATTAAAGTCACCAAACTTTCCATCCCATGCAATTTTACATGTTGTTGTCAGAATGTTGATTGGAATCATTAATTGAGTCAGTTCCTATATCGTCAGTCCATTAATGTCCTCATATTTAAAAAAGTGAGGGTTAGTGGCTCACCTCGCAATGTGCCTAATGATCTAAATAGTTGATTTTCATCTATTTTTAACAACCATTCATACAAAAAAAATCTGTTAAATAAAAAATTATTTAGATATATATTTGATCATAATTATGATTACTTATATTTTAATGAAAACTATTATGTTCATTTATCTATTTGACCACAATTGGATGAATACATATATATATAATTTCAAATTTGACCTTTAAAATAGCACATAAAAGGTAGATAATTCGAATCATGAGATTGAGATCATATATATTGTAAGATAAAACTACAATGTGATTCTTACATTTCTTAAAATGAGAATTTCCTTAATTATTAGAGAATTACTCCTCTTATATATATATATATATATATATACACACACACACACATATTTACCCAGACAAGGTTTCCATAACCAGACCTAGCTAGGAGGTTAAGTGATCTATTAAATGGGGACATAATAAATGGTATAGTCTGGTACAGTTCAAATTAACTTCAAACCATTAAATATTTGCTGGTACAGTCTGGTACAGAAATGCAGGTCCCTCCATTTTTCTTAAAAATAAAGCACATATCCTCTCTTCAGAAATGCCCTCTAGATTTGGGTTGAACCCAAAACCCGTATATACCAAAGTGGAAGAGGGAATCACCTCATTTCAAGAGCTGCTGCGCGCCTTTCTATAGATTTGGGTAGTATATAGCATTATCTTGTGTACTTGTGTGTTTATGGGGAAAAAAAAAAGATGCCTTCTACATTCAACTTCTATAGGTTCCTAAGCTTAATGTCTAGTACAAAATGTTGTAAACTATTTAACAAACTTCAATTATTTTAATTTATGATGGCCGGGTTAGGCTAAAATTGGTGGAATAATCATTTTAAAATCACTTCTAGAGCAATGTTGAAGAATGCTTTTAAGAACCTAACTTATTAATCTAGATATATTAATTGAGATCAGAGCAAGCCGTTTTGATGCTACTTCTGGCATAGTCTAGTGGTGGCCAAAAGCCATTTTGCATGGTTTGCCAAACAGTCTTACAAATTTAACCTTGAAAATAAAAGCCTCACGGTGAATCTGCAACTATGTGGCCAAAGATTTTACCTTTTAAGTGCAAATTTCAATATGGGATCGAGAAGTGAGAAGATATCAATATTGAAGGGTAGATAGTGATGGATTTCAAAGATGTAATAGCAATGACAGCCATCTTTTTCAGCAAACATTTTCATATATGCATATTTTTTAAGCAAAAAGGTGAACCCTCCTCTGCAATTAGGGGCTACAATGTAGGAAGATGCCTAACGAAATTTTGCCAACAATACCCAAAAACAAATACATATTATAATTGGTTTTGTTTGGAGAGCTAGAAAAGTCTTACAGGAAAAGGACAAATTAGTTAAATGGAGATTAATAAAATATATTAAAAATGAAAAGGAGGGATTTCTGTGTTCTTCTGTGGCAATGTCACTGACAACTACGTATCCCTGTGCACATATGTATGAGAGAGAAAGAGAGGTGCTCGAGTGGTCAAATCGGAAATGTAAAAGCTTTAATGCCTTTTGTGTGTGTGTGATTGTGTTATTATTGCAATAATAATTTGGTGGTGAATTTCAGTCTAAGGATTCCAAGACAAAAGTCACAAAGGTGGGATTGGGATATATGCTTGTTTGGTACTTCTTTATTTTTTTGGGCAGGGTTTGGTACTTCAGTTATTAACTTATTGCGGTAACCGAAGTGATATTCTTAATGAATTTCGTTAAGCATTTGTGTTTTGAGAGTAGAAGAGAAGATCCCATGCATGCATGTAATTACTAATTATAATATACATCCTAATCAATCCATATGATATGGTATATGGCTATAGCTTCACTTTGTTCATGAACATCAATATTAGTACTAAATCATGTTTTTTTAGACTCAATATTGTTATTAGAGAGATTTTCAATTTGAATTTCCTTCTCTTAGATAAAAATGGATATTATATTGTACTATAAAATGGTAAAATAAAACACTAATTATATTAGATTTTAAACTTAACTACCAAACCGTCAAATAATGTGGGGCATAGGATCACCTTTTTTTTTCCATCTTCTAAAGACATTGATGGTTTGTACCAAACTATAAATATAATTATATATTCAACAAAAGCTACATGAATAGAAATTAGCAACCCTCTCTTAAAGAAACAAACAAAGAAAAAAACAGAAAAAGAAAAAGAGAAAAGGCCTAAATGATCATGTTTTGTAAGTCGTCTACAAACAACTCCCTACACTTTTGATTCCTTAAGATCTATCCCATCTGACCTAGTACCCCATGCTACTTGAATTAAAGTTTTGAAACTTTTGGTATTCTTATTTTGTAAGTCCTAAGATTACCATAATAAAAGAAGAAGTCCGAAAGCGATCCACTCTTATACAATAGAAACTAATAACCATATGTATATTATGAAATGAAAAAATTATTGAATGTACATAATTGAAATTTTCTCCTAAAAAAAATCATAATAGGAATATATAGAACGTCACTTTTATGATAACTGGTTATATGGTCATATGAACTATAGGTAAGTTTGGTAAAGCAGGCATGAAGTAAAACAACCATCCACCCGCTTATTTTGAATCCTTCAAAAATATTTTCCGTTGACCTCAATTTTGAAAATAAGCATTTCTAAAATTTATAACCAAACACCTAACTCATTAAAACTTAATTAAATTTTTTTTTCTCTATCAAACTTCAATTCCAAACTGACACTATAATATATACATACAATATTTTTCTCACAATAAATGATGTTGTTATATACTGAGACAATGTTACGAAGAGGGGTGGTGTATACACACAAATTCCTCTAGTGGAGCTAGTATTAAAATATTAATTCATCTATATTTATGAGAACACATCACAGCAATCCCAATGTAGAGGACAACAATCCGAAAGTAGTGTGAGGTGGCTAAATGGGATTGGACCTTCAAGGAAAGAGCCAATGCAAATAGGCAGCTAGCAAACTAGAAGAGTTAAAACACTTGACACAGATAAATTTACAGCAAAGATTTGATTTTGATGTTGAGAAGATAGTTGGGTGGGTGTGGGTGTGGGTGTGGGTGCAGCACCAAATAGAAATATGGAATTGTAGAAACCCGAGAAAACCAAACCAAACACCTCTCTCTCTTAACTGTGAAAACAACAGGTGAATGAGCCAAAGCTAATCACTCCCATGCACACGTCCCTTTCTCTCTTCCTCTCCCCCACCTCTGCCGCTTCTGCACACACACACACTCTCTCTCTCTCTCTCTCTCTCTCACACATCCTTTGGGAATGATAACCATACATTTTCTCTACCTTTTTCTTTTTTCTTTTTAAGAATGATGAAAAGAAAAATTAACAACTTGGTACAGCGGCCTACTTGTTTATGATACATCACCAACATTTGTACGAACAATCAAATACATATGTATGTACATGAGATGAGATGAGATGGGCTAGCTAGCTGCAGGCTGTTACCTAGCTATTTAATAATTAAATAATTGGGCTTTAAGGATGGAGAGATGTGAGGGGGAATATTGTTTGAATATTAAATAATTATTGGCCCACAATTTAACAGCTTAATTAAACTTCGAGAAGTTTGTATATGGTGTAATATATGTGCGTGATACATACAAATATATTTAACTATAAAAAATTTATACCATAGTAGTAGAAAAGTGAACTTATTGACCTTCAAAATTTAAAAATGTGTTAAGTTGTATAATAAAATTATCTAGAATAGTAATAAATCCAAAATCTTTATCATTTGCAATACCCCCAACTATATTAGGGGCACGAGGGCATCTCTCTCTTTCTCTCTATCTCTCTCCTTTCTTTTCTTAATAGTAACTCATCAACAAACAATCAAGCAGATATCAGATCCGAAGGAAGTAGTTTTATCTGTCCATATATCATCTATCACCAAAATCCTACTGGTTTCGATCAGTCAATCCCATCAATCAAATCACAAATCGACAACCCTAGAAAGAAATATCCAGTAGTGAGTGAGTGAGTGATCGTGTGAGATCGAGTGATCATATTCTCTAGCTAGAAATGTCTGCCTCATCAACTCCTACTTCTGCCTTTTCACCGGACCACCACCTCTCCCCCTCCGATCAGCTCTGTTATGTCCATTGCAACTTTTGTGACACTGTCCTCGCTGTACTCTCTCTCTCTCTCTCTCTCTCCTTCTTATCCCTCTTCCTCCCCCTCGTACACAAAATTTAATTTGTGGGTTTTAATTAATTAATGTGGGTTTGGTTTTGTTCAGGTGAGTGTGCCTTGCAGCAGCTTGTTCAAGACTGTGACTGTGCGGTGTGGCCACTGCAGCAACCTTCTCTCAGTCAACATGCGCGGCCTTCTCCTTCCTGCAGCCAACCAACTCCACCTTGGACATGCCTTCTTCACTCCTCAGAACCTCCTGGTATATATATATATAATTCTATTAATTACAACACATATTTGCTTTTGTGGGTTAATTATGAGTTATACATGATGTATATATAATTGTATGCTTAAATTTTGTTCAAATCTGTCTGTAAAACATTTATATATATAGCAGGAGGAGATGCGAAGTGCCCCATCAAACACTTTCATCAATCAGGCGAACATAAACGATTCGATCATGCCAATTCGAGGAGGAGGTTTTGATCACCCGCAGATACCTAAGCAGCAGCAGCCTCAGCCTCCTGTTGTCAATAGACGTGAGATCAATCATATCATTCATTCTTAACTCTCTTGTACTATAAGCATGCAGTAGCACCACACCACTCAAATGGCTTTCTGGGGTCTATACCTTTTATCATGTTTGCCTTAATTTTACAACATCTTCTCTTTTAGCCATTAATTTCTCTCTCTTTTTTTTTTTTTTTGGGTTTCTGAATCCTTATCAGTTTAGCCTTTTTGGCAAACAGCTAGCAGTCTTTTTTCCAATCAAGAAAGAAAGAAAGAAAAAAGTTTGATAAAGAATCCATCATGCTAGCTTTACTTTTGATTCTTTTGAAGTGATTATGAGTTTACTCTTGAACAGTTTCCAAGGTTTCTTCGATCTTGTAAAGCACACAATATTTATTTCATGTGTAGCTTTCTCCTTTCATGTTGTTCCACATTTAGTACTCACAACCAGTGGCATTTATAAAAAGCCCACTTTAGATCTGCAACTATATAACCATTTCTTCTTCTTCCATTTATTCTTCAACAATTTTTGAATATTGATTCTGTTCACCATCATCGATCAGGGTCTATATAGAAAAAAAAAAAAAAAAAAAAAAACCTTTTAATAAATGATTTATTATTACTACGATTGCAATCTTGATGATGATCAATTGGATCCTTGAATTTCTTTAATCATCTTTCTTTGTTTTTTTGTTGAAATATCCAATGTATGTATGAGAAAAATAAATTAAGATATTCTATAAATAATATTACCACATATATACATGCATATTATCTGTTTGATTTTGAAAATAAATTATTATTTTTTAGAAAAAAAAAAAAAAAAAAGCCAGTGATGTGATTATATATAATGTGTCTGTCTATTTTTTGTCTCACTGTGAAACGTCTGCGTGTGTTGGATGTCCAGCTCCGGAGAAGAGACAGAGAGTGCCATCTGCCTACAACCGCTTTATCAAGTAAGTTATTAATTAAGTTAAATAACACTTTAATGTATACTTAATAAGTTAATATATATGCATGAGCATGTTGAGATTATTTAACTACAGGGATGAGATACAACGTATCAAAGCTGGAAATCCTGATATAAGCCACAGAGAGGCCTTTAGTGCTGCTGCAAAGAATGTAAGCCTTAATTAAGCTTCCTTCTAGTACTTTAGCTAAATATATATATGTATAGGTAGGGTTTCAGTTTCATTTCCCTAGCTACCTTATACATGTAACTAGCTAGCTAGCTAGTTAGCTAAGGTTCTTTTCAACCTGAGTACTTATTTGGATTCATATATATGACAAATATTATATTATGGTTATTTTATGAGTTGTTGTTTGACTTTAGAGGTTTTTGGGATTTTGTGTTTACTTGTTAATTAATTTGTGGGTGCAATATTTGTTTTGTTTGTCTCTAAGTGGGCCCACTTCCCTCACATTCACTTCGGCCTTATGCCTGATCAACCCGTGAAGAAAACTAACATGCGCCAGCAGGTACCCTTAACCCTAATCCATCTTTAGGTTTTCTAGATGGAAACCCTAATGTTTTTAATATTAATGCACAGATCGAGATAAACACATTAATTATTTTTAATTTGTAATTGGGTTTGTGCAGGATGGAGAGGACATGCTCATGAAAGATGGATTTTTCAGTACTCCAGCGGCCAATGTGGGTGTCTCCCCCTACTAAGGAATATTAGCTAGGGTTTCTTATATGGTCTCTCATCTCAGCTTTAACTATAATAGTAGGAATCTTATTAATTCTAAGCTTTCTTATTCGTAGACTCTACAACTTTGGGTTTGCATGATTATGTACTTAATTACTAATCCTTAATCAAGGGCCAGTGAACATTGGTTTTCGAATCTAGAATGTTGTTCAAGCTTAAGAATTAATCTGTCCAGAACTCATGTGAAAAAGGATGGTCTTGAACGAAGTTAAATCTCTCAAGAATCAGTAACATTCAGACCCTTGAGTTAATAAGTAATCAAGGGAAGTTCTACAAAGTCAGTTTGCACTCATCTTTTATGTTTTTTAATTTTTTTGATATCACTTTATTAATTCGATTGTCAAAGTTATCCTTAATTGCTTTTTAACCTTCTAGTTATAGACTCTGGAGTCCAAGATTCCCGGTCTGGAATTCAAGGTTCGATCGGCACGGTTTGGGATCCAGATCCCGACTCCGAGATTATGAGTCCAGAAGAACAAGAAATAGGCACGGTTTTGACAATCAATTGAATTGGTAAAATAGGATTAAAAGAATAAAAAACAAGAAATTAATGGGAATACCTGCAGGGAAATATATACAAACTATATATGTGTGTTATTAAGTGTTGAATAGTCGTTTTGCCATTTATTACAATATAAATTGGATAATATAATCTTGTTAATTAGCACTCCTTATTTAACTTTTTGCCCACAAAATAACCATCTTATTCTTTTTCTGCACCCATGAAATGGAGTGTAAAAACCTAAACTAGTAAACTAGAATGCCTATCATAATTAAGCTGCAACCCCACCTCAGCCCGCCAAGCATATATACGTACCTTATAACACTGAAGACTTAAAACCTCCAAAACTAATTAGAAATGTACATACGTGTTTAGTCTGTAGGATATATAGTATTTAGCATGCTGTACTTGGGTGCCCTAAACCCAAGGGCATAGGGGCCGGACACATAACATAATTTAGGCAGAGTCTCGTAGAGCTTAGCCCTTGTGCTTGCTACCTAGCTAGGCTTAATGTAGTCTCATCAATAACAGCCAAAAGCATGCATCGATGATCGATGTTGTATCCATTGAGGTACCTTTCCGGTTTCCACTTCCCAGTGAAATACACATGCATGCTTTAAACCTCCACATGATCCGGAAAGATCGATAAAGAAAGAGTGAGTTTGCCAGCTTAGCCAATTAAGTAAAAGTCCCTCACACACAACATGCACTCAAAACTAGTTGATAAGGGTCCACTACATAACATGCTAATGTTTTGTTACCAATGCACGTTTAACTTGAACGAATCGAATTGAGCTGGAACATTTCCATGCTCCCAGGTGGCCAAGTAGGTTTCAACACTCAAGATTAGTTGAGGGTCATAATTAATATACATGTATAATGAGAACAATAATATTAGAGACATCAACTATTATTCTAATTTTTGATTACCAACTGATATTATTTTTTACTTATTATAAATAAAGGATGTTAAAAAAAACTGTCACGTACATCAGTTGGAATTTATATAGTTAGAATAACAATTGGTGCCTTTAGAAGTACTCATAAAAAATTTGGATAAATTCTTTAATAAAAATTGGTTAAGAGTGGTCAAAACGTCAGTCAACTCGATCGAGCAGATTGAGTTGATCGAGCTAGAACTTTCCCGTGCTCGGGTGGCTTCAATGTCAAGGATCTTAAAATAGAAACCGGTAAAAAATGAAAAATGAGTCATTTCATCATTACATGTACTACGAAGTGAATTGACCAAAAAAAGTAGTACTAATTGAAAATTATGAAATGCCTTAAACATATAACATGCATATGAAGAGATATACAATGACAATATTACATGGACTCATTGGGTTTTCCAACTAGCTAGTAATGGGTTTGCACTAACTCGACTTATGCCTATTGAATAGGCTTGGGCCTCATTACATGGACTTTTCATGGGCCGTAGGCAAGAAGGGTGTCTCGATCACTTAGGAGAGTTCTAGCACAAATGTAGTGGGCCCCACATTATGGGGTACATGCAAGATGGTGGAAATAACTTAGCTTAACCCTTTCAATTGCACCTAAAGAAAGGAAGAAGTGGTTTATATAAATATATATAAAATGGAAGGAGTGGTTTATAACTTTATACCCGAAGTTGGTGGCCTTTTCTAAATAGATATTTTTCACAATACAAGCTCATCATCCCCCACCTTAATAAGATATATCAATAGGGAATTAAAACTCAAAAGTGTGTGACATATATTGGATTTTCATTTAGATAAAAATCATAAAATGACCATTTTCCTCTCTACATTTATTCAAGGGAATTAAATATATATTAAAACTCAAAATTGGCCTTTTCATAAATTTGTTAAAACTCAAAAGTGTGACATATATTGGATTTTCATTTAGATAACAATCATAAAATGACCATTTTCATCTCTACATTTATTCAAGGGAATTAAATATATATCATATATAAAAAGTGTGGTTTATACTTTATACCTCAAGTTGGTGGCCTTTTCTAAATATAATATTTTTCAATAATAATGCTATTGTAGTTTGATAATAGATGTAATTGAACTTGAAGGACAATTTTGTCCTTTTGTGCTCTCATAACCACAACTATCAATTTAACGGAAAATTGACCTCGCATGCGCGTCTCTCGTGACCTTTTGTTAACCAATTTGATAGGAAAATGATTTTGTCCTTCAATTGTAGACCTTATAAAATTACAAAAATATTAGAAAGATGCTACATTTTTTCCATGTTTCATGCGGTCATGTCTTCACTTATCCATCCACACAATTTATTAATAATTCTAATAATTGGCATTAGGTGCATGTACTCTTAAAACTCTAATATCACGTACTCCTACTGTCCTACATATATATTTGAAAAGTTATATGTATCGGAAATATATCAACAATTAATTAAAAATCTTGAAACTAATGAACCATTAATCACCGTATTACATAACAATTAACACTTGACTCAAAGTTTATATATAATCACAATATTAGTGTTGATAATTATACTAGCCTCAACAAAGATCGACCACTTGCTTTTTACCTCCACCCAAGAAAATTTACCAATGTCCAATTATTCTTTGTTCTCTTAGTTCAAGTCCTTCAAAGACACCACGACCTTGTACTGCAAATACTTGAGGGTTTGGAAAGCTGGATTAAAGAAGTCCACCTCATGACAATGATTTGGACATCGTTGTAGATGTGACTGCAAGAAACACGAAAAGAAAGAAATAGGCAGATGATACAAACGGATGCAAACGGATGAAGGCTGAAAGTTCTATAAAGTCAAAAACCAATGAAGGGTAGTGTTGGTAATTCAACTAATAAAATAAATATTGAATTAATAAAAATAGAATGGGGACTTGGGGAGTGCAGGAATACAAAATGTGAGTGCGAATAGCGGTTCCCAAAGATTATTGTCAAAGTTAAAATTATGGGCATGAAAGTGAAATAAAGGTCAAATTACTGGATGAAATGCTCATTTAGCCTTTAATATAATTGTTAAAAACTTAGTACAACGATGACATAGCTCTATAGTTAAAAACTTAAAATACTTGTTTCATACTCGGAAGCACTCACATAGTGTTTCTCATTGCTTCTAAATTCTAATACAAAATCTTAGCTATTTTGTTCTTTTGGCTCCACTAGTGGACCAGAGGTTCAACAAACATTGTCTAACAGTAACTAGAGGAGTGCTTGAAAAAGTTGCACCCTGGACCCTGGTGTATTTCTTTTAATTATTTTATTATCTTTGCATCAGTGATTCAATGAAGTGGTTTCTCAGAAGTCAGCAAGGACCAGACAATGAGACAAAAGCTCAAAGCCAAGGATGGCAATGGCATAGTGGCATTTTCTTTTAGGAAAAAAGCTTTGGGTAGTTGAGGATGCATTGTAGTGGGGATTGGGAATTTGGTCACTATCCATTACAAATATTTAAAATCCATATAAACAAAACATTGGAGCTTTCTAATCAGAAGGATCCTATCCAATGGTGATTGTCTAAGCATACAACTTTCTGAGGCATGACCAGAATTTAAAATCAATCAAAAGAGACATACTTTCTACCGCACCCATTTGGTTGGTCTTCTTGAATTTCAGAATTTGCTTTTGAAGCTGCTATGGCAAGTTGATTGATACCTGCTTCTGGTGTAGTCTGTATATATATAAATATATATATATATATACATATACATGTGTGTGTGTGCGTGTGTGTGTGTGTGTGTGTGTGAGAGAGAGAGAGAGAGAGAAGTGAGTGAGTGTATGAATGAATGAATGGAGGTTAAGGTGGAGGTGGCACAGAGTGACAAACTAGTGAGTATGACTAAACAATATTCAGTCAGCAATGCAATGCTGTTTTCAGCCAAAATAGAAAAGGCAACGCAACACAAGATTGTATATACAGGGAGGATTTCTTTACCTACACAACAGAAGAGACAACACCAGAAGTAGTGTTTAACATCTATGTACTAGCACCACAAAAAGATGGAACTGGGACTTTATTACAATGTGAAGATGGATGCACAACATTCATTCGCCCATGTACAAGAAAGAAATCATCCTTAGTTTCACATTACAAAAGTATCAAAAAGACTACCACTTTTAGAGTTTCAGGGGAACAACATGTATTTGTGAGATAACATTGCAACTAAATGAAGGTGTATTTTTCGATTACATAACCAATTAGATACACAACTTGGCAGTGTATTTCGTGTTAGATAAACCAGAAAAGAGAGGAGAAAAGTAAAAGGTTCTATACAGTTGAGTCTACATACTACATAGGGTCTCAACAGAAAACCGTATACAAAGAAAAACCAAAGTGACAAACCAGGTAGCATGTATCACAAGAAAGAGGTGCTATGGCACAGTTACTCCAGGTTCAGCAGCATAGAAGGCAACACCTTCTTTCAAGTGGATATAATAGAACGCTAATACTGGAAGAGAGAAATTATTCACAGAGTTTACTTCTTGAGCATAGTACCTGCTGCATCCTTTAATTTACAAGCTCCGACTTAAAAGTGTTGAATTCCATCTGAAATTGAACAAGAAACCAAGCTTGAAAGGTCAAAACATCACTACCTCATCTTGATCACCTCCTGTCCTGCCTATGTCATTGCCACAACATCTTGAACAGACAATAACTTGCCACTACTCTGTACATTTCTAGCCACTTAAATAAACCTGAGATTGGATCACTGTCCTTCCAATCTTAAAACCCGGAACCACTGTGAAGCCGACTTTTACCCTGGTTTTACCTGCCAACAATGATCTCTTGGTAACATCTTCCATATATACCATTGAAAAATCTATGTCTCTTTCCACTTGGAATATCTCAACCACGGGATCAAAGGAATAAGCCAACTTGTGTAGCGTCCATATCGAGCTAGCCATGTTAACAAACGACTCATAGAATACACTCAATGACCTCCATGAATTCAACACAACTTCGTTTCGATCCAAATTACTAAATATTGAAGATTCGACGGTGGGGTGGATAATCTCTTGGTACTTGCTCTCACAAAATCTCGAAAACTCACAAGTTTGATTCCTACTCAGCAACTCCATCGGATTGCTCGACACATGCTCCATCAATTGCTTCAAAGAAGAATTATTCCTATCCAAATCTGAACCATGTCCATTACACAGAATTTCGTTCTCACCTAAACCAAAATCTTTTGAATCAAAGCCTTTGAACATTTCCAAACAAACATATGACAAAAAGGCATATCGATTATGCGATTGTTTAACATAATCAATATCAGGATGAACCAAATTAGCAGCCAAATCCAAATCCCACCCAGCTTTCCCCATCAAAGTTATCAAAATCTTAGTAAATCTGTGTGTTAATCTACAAACATCGTGTAGAACCGAATCAAAGACTCTAACGGACAACAAAACTTCACAAGAAGAATTTAAAGTAGCAGATAACCTCTTAGATAGTTTCAAATTAGACTTTTGAATCTCACCCAATTTTTTCCTCAGGGCTAAAACTTCACTGTCCTTGTGATCAATCTCTGTCTGTAACCTGTTGGACATGGTCCCCAAAGTCCTAAGCTTGCTCTGATTCTCTTGCACCTGAGCTTCCAAGCAAGACCCAATTGGGAAATCCGAATCAACATCAGAACTTGTACGAAAATCTCTATAAAACCGCTTGAATTCCGAGAGTCTCTGTAGGTGAGAGACCAGAGCTCGATCAGCCGCCTCGACATTTTCTTCAACAAAAGGCACATGGGCAGTCTGTAATTGAAGATAGGAAGCCTCAAACGACGAAACTGTAGCGAAAATCGACGAAATCAGAGTCCTAGCCATCTGGGTATTGATCGGTCTGATCTGGGTCTGGCTCAAAGTCCTTGTAATCGTCGAAACCTCTGGTTTCTTCACCTGGGTCTCGCTCAAATTAGGCCTTGTCGGTGTTATTTGGTTCGCTGCTCCGTCTGGTTTGATGACCACGACCTTCTGGTCCGTGATGACCTCTTCGGCCGAGTCGAGCAGAGCCAAGGTATCGGCGGAGTCTTCCACTTCGTCATCGGCGAAGAACTCGAAGGTCTTGGTCTTGAAAGCGAGAGCGAATTTCTGAAGCATTTCGGAGATTTGTGGAGGTCTCGAAGAGCCATCCATTTCTGGCATTTTTTTTCTTCTTGTTTTGTGTCTGTTTGCTTTGGAGTGGAATTGAAATTGAACTTTAAGTTTCGATTTTTCTTTCCTTTTCTCTCTGTACAAAGCAGTGGGAGATGAGAAATGAAGCAACGATTCACAGAATTTCTTGAGTTCTACTTGGAGTCTTCTACTTGTAGAAATGCTTTGAATGCCTTGGAAGGAAGGTATGTGTGTGGGTTTGGCTTGCTGGTGCTGGACACTCGACTTTTCCTTTTGTTTATTTTATTTTATTTTTCTCTATTCACATTTTTGTTTTTGTGTTTATTTTGTTATAATTATTATTTTTTCTGCTCTCCTTCCTAGACTCCTAGTTATGCTGACTTTTTTAGATTTGGGTAACGGTAATAAGTATGGCACTACTAGAATAACATGGTGGGTACTTCTTTGAATGACAAACCAATTGATAAGTTAGTTGCTCTCAATATTAGGGATGGGCATTTTAACCACGCACCGCCAAAATCGGCCGAACCGCACCGTCAAAAAATTGTAAAAAACTGCGTTAACAAAAAAAAGTCAACACTGCCAAAAAAATCGAACCGCACCGGTTCTCTCCGGTTTCAGTTCCGATTCTACACCTTATTTAACCACACCGAATCGAACCGCACCGCATACTTGTAAAAAATATATTTTTTTATATTTTTATACATATATACACCATTATATATTTATTTTTATATATATTTATACGATTATTATATACTTTTTATATATTTTAGACCAGAAACCCTAAACCCTAATAAAATATTAGAATTAATATTAACGTAGCTATATTTTAGGGTTTAGACCCTAAAATATATTTTATATAACCCTATGACCTATTTTCTAGATATATAATATAATAATAAATTAATAATGTTTTAGTATATAATTTTAGTTATACCCATTACCCTATATAATAAAATTAGTATATTCTTTATATTCTATATAAAAAAAAAATTAGTATATTATTTATAGTTTATACTCTATATACTAAAATTTTTAATTGTTTATAGTTCTAGGGCATAATATATAGTTATATACTATATAAGTGTATAGGCTATATGCCATATAAGGTTTATAACTTGTAGTAACTAGTAAGTTAGTAATTTTGTTTTAAGCAAGTTCTTAACTTGTAGTTGTAGTCATTGGTTGTATACTTGTATAATTGATTTTGTTTTTAACTTTTAAGTTTTAAATACTAAACAGGTTAAACAAAGTTTAATGTGTGAGTCTTTGGTTAAGTTCATTGAATTAACTTGTAAATTTGTTTTTTTTTTTTGTTGCCAAAACTTGTTAATTAGGATGAGTTTGCATCATTAAATAATTGGGCTTAGGCTTAAAAAAATAAATGTGAGGCCCAAAAGTGTTAATCTGAATAACAGCTCATTAGGCCCAGAACCGCGGTGGAGAACCGCACCGCACCGCACCTTGAATGGTTTGGTTTGGTTTGGTTTTTTTATTTCTTTCACGGTTTTAAGCACTGAACCGCACCGTGTATTAATGTCCAGCGCGACGCACGGTTCCGAGAGAAAAGTGAGTCGAACCGCACTGCGCCCACCCCTAGCTCTCATGGGGTGGAATTGGTTCGATAACCAAACCGATTGCTTGGAACCGACCACAGAACGACTTTAGCATAATGGCACAAAAAGGGACCGCCACCGTACTGGTACCGATGGTCGTCGGTTACCACCTATTTCGATTTTGTGGCAGTCGATCTTGATGGTTGGTGATGAGTTTTGCAGATAGAGAGAGAAAGAGAAAGAGGCGACGACGTGAGAAATGAGAGAAGAAGAGAAATGCGATGGGTTTTGCAGAGAGGTAGAGGGCAACAAGAGTGGGAGAGAGAGGCGACGATGATGGGTGGAAGTTGAGTTCTGGGTGCGAGCACGGTGGTTTTGGGTTGGTGGTCAATGGTGGTGGAGGTGGTGGTATTAGGTTGCTGGTTTGTGGTGGTGATGGTGCTAGGTTGCCAGCAGGCGGTTCAGTATCAGTAATCGTCGGTTGAGAAGGCTAAAACCGTTCCAACGCCGAGTATAAGCGATGAGGTTCGATTGTCTACTGATACCGAAAATTTCCGAAATACTATCAAACTGATTGGGTCAACCGTTGGTGTTTTTTGGTTAGTCGGTAGAAAAAACCCATCCCTAGGTGGGAGAGTCGAATTGCTAATACTATCTCCGCTTTGTTAGGTAAACGAGGTCCCCATAGAGTATGTGAGGCTCCAATATACTCTATGGAGACTCTTTTTTTCCAAAAATTTTTTCATTATTAAAATAATATTAAATTACTATACAAATATACGGTTAATGCTGACTCAATTGCCTAACAAGTGGAGTAGCTCTTTAGAAGATATTCTTAGGCAAAGCATACTTAAAAAAAAAAAATTGATTGGTTGTGCTACCTTAGGGGTCGAAAAATGTTACAAGGGATTTCATATGTGTGTACCGAATTTAAATCTCGAATGAAGTAGTAAATGTTGTATAGGGTTCATCCACCTTATCATATTTTGTTATTTTTAAAGATGAGGTGAAAGAGTTAAGAGAGGAATTTACCTATCCATTATTGTATACAACATGTGAGATACAAACATGATCATGTAATTATCACATGACCATGTGTATGTCTCACATGTTGTATATAACAAGGAATATGTAAGTTTTAGCCAAGAGTTATTAACTTCCTTTCTAATGGCGTGGTGCCAATTTCGTCGTAGGGAGAATAATGAGTAATGCTATTTAGATCAAATTAAGTGACCGAATGAGAGGGACCAAGTGAGATGTCACATCAGATGTGGAGATGAGGACTGCATTCCCAAGTGACACCTTATTTGATCACTTAATTTGGTCCAAATAACATTATTCAAAAATAACAGGGTAGCTTACTTGTTAGCTAGGCATGCTTTGTCAAACCATAGCATTGATGTTTGATTAATTGATTATAGGTCTTCGTGGTTTGTCGAATCTTTGTATGAAGATTTACATTCATAAATAAAAATTCAATCTTCCTCTCAAAGAAAAAAAAAAAATCAATGATGTGGTATATGCCATATCATTTGAGACCAAAATTTAATACATAAATTAATTTCTGATTCTTAGCACAACTCATTTGTTATTAGATTATAAACTAAAATAATTGAATGTGTAGTGTTAAATAACTGTTTAACAATAAGATTAGACTATGGCCCCGTTTGGGATTGCGGTGGAAGACTCAAAAGCTGCTGTGGATGACAATTCTCAATCATCTACAGCAGTTTTGGTGTTTGGTAAAAAAAATAAAAAACTGTTTTTTCCCACAATTCTCAACTCCCCACAACAAAAACAGAAAGCAGGTTTCTAGGTACTTTTGAAAGTTGCAGTGACTCACAGCAACAATGAATATTTTATTTTACCCATAATACCCTCATTGATTTCTATGATTTTTATTTGTTTATTTTAAATTAAAAAATATGTCCATTGTTAGTTATATTTTATATTATGATAATTAATTATGATATTTTATTTATAGGATTAAAATTATAATATACCTAAAAAAATAATAGGCATACTTATTTAATAATGTTGTTCTTAGAAAAATTAATGCTAATAAAAATTTGTAGTCAAAAATTTCAAAAACAAGTAAAAAAACATATTATTTTTACCAAACAAATAAGTGAAATGCACTTTCAGCATCATGCCCATTTTAGTAATTATACACAGTCACAGCATTTTTATATTAACATTTACCAAACACTTTGATACTGTTTTTTGCACTCACAACACTTTTGAAAACATAGTTTACCAAACACTCAATTGCTTTACTTTACAACTGACTTTACTTCACAGCTGTTTTACTTCACAGCTGTTTTTTCTCACAGCAATACCAAACTGGCCCTATATACTAATTAAGAGAACATCTCCCTTTCTAGAAGTGTTCACCACCAACAATGGGAATGCTACAGTGCTAATTAAAGGGGATGTAGCAACTCGATTTATTTCCATATTATTTTATTTTTTTCGTTTTTGGGGATCGGAATAAATGATGGTCATCTCTAAGTATTGAATGATGCACTTTACGTCTACATGATTCAATTGAAACTATATGATCCATCACTCCATCATGTGATTCACACTGCAGGGATTTATTGGTATAAATGACAACCTATATTAGCACATGAAGTAAATAGGAAAAATAAATAAATTTAAAATTCCAAGGAATAAACACTGCATGAAAAATAATCAAATTTCTTATATATATAGTCAATTTACTCTCTTTTTTTTTTTTTTTGTCCATGTAGTCAATTTACTCTCTAACTAGCTTGTTTTGTGGTATACATAGATTTATTTATTTTGTGGCATGAACATTGTAATGGTATTGATTCTTCTTGTGTTAGGAATTAGGATATCTACCAATTATGTTGGGAATCATATATGAGTTAGAAGAATAAACTAACTGGCATGCTAGAGAAAAAATTAATTGAACTTGAGACTTCTTTTAAAAATATGAAAAGAAATATAAGTTATAACTAAACTAATAAGAAGAGAAATATAACTAAACTAATAAGTGATGGATCTCTTATATTATAAAGATGATATATGATAATGATATATAATATAAGTAGCAGTACTCCGTACAGAAAATGTATATATCCGATAAATGAAAGTTGACTTCGGAAAACAAAGAATCTTACTATCTTTGAAGGTGTAATAGTTTATTATTATAGAATTAAATCTTCTTAAGTTTGTTTATTTCACTAAATGCAGTATTCCATAATTGCTACTACTTGAAAGACTAATTAATAAAAGGCTTTTTTACTCAAATATCACATGAACTATAAAGGGTGTACTCCATCCAAACTATTTTTCTTGCCAATTTACCACCTGAACTTTCACATATTGGCCAATTTACCACCTACCGTCATTTTAGTTAAATTTTCTATTTATTTCAAGGGTATTTTCATCATTTATATAAAAAAGCATTTTAAATATTAAAAAAAAATCTAATTAAACCCCCTAAAAAAAAGGGTATTTCCATTTTCTAATTTTTTAGTTTTTAATTTTTTTTCTAATTATATTTTAAAAAAAGTTTTAAAAATAATAATATTTTTTTATTGTATTCAAGGGCAAAATGGAAAGTTTGGGAAATTTTTTGATGATTTAACAGAAAAATAGATGTTAGGTGGTAAATTAGCACATATTAATAATTTCAGGTGATAAATTGGCAAGAAAAAAAATTTGGGTGGTATTTGAGCACACCCCCTATAGTTCAGGTGCTATTTGGATAAAAAAGCCTTAATAAAAAAGGAGTAGTACAGTTAAGTGTTAATCTCGAAAAATCACTTCTCTCTTTCACTAATGAATTGATGCTCTTGTGCTTCCATGGCTCGAGAAATTAATCAATGCTTTTCCAACTTTTCAACAAAGGGTTTGTAAAATATTATGAATTAAGCATCAATGGTACTAGCTAGTATGAGATAAACAGGCAGCTGGGAAAATATCTCTTGGGTCTTTCACTTTTTCTCCGTTAAAGGCATATATTGCAGCATGAGATATTAGATGAACAGTTACTTTATTACATGGAAAAAGAAAAAAAAGAAAAAGAAGAAAAAGTTGTATCCTGGCTTAAGCTAAGCCTTGTTGTCATTGTGATAGCATCTTGTACAATGTACAGGACTGGAGCAAAACTTTCACTACTGTGATGATGAACAACAGTAAATTAATTAAACTGCATGAAAGTAGGCTTTGCTTGCATATGCCATATGCCTTGCTCGTGAGTGCCTGTTTAGGAATGCATTCATTTTGACTTTATGTAACTTTATTGTGTGACTTGTGTCTGCTGTGCTTTAGGCAGACACTCTTTAGTGGGTAAACTCAGGTACCAAAAATTAAATTAATAGAATATAGATATGCAATATGCTATTGATTAGTCATCAAATTGAAAAAGGAATTAACTAGCAAGTAACACAAGGGAGAGGACATATATATAATGCAGGATGTGTTCCTAGCAAGCTAATTGGGCTAATCAATGAGTCAAAGTTCAAGGGTATAGAAGAATTATAAGTTCAGAGGTAAAACAATTTGGTATTAATGCTTCATATACACTTGTAGGTAATTTAATTTCTAAAATAAAGAAAAACGTATAATACAAGCTGCAATGACATAATTAAGTCTTATACACTTATACGAATTTAATTAGAGTCAGATTTTATCACAAAATATTTAAATGTTATTAGTAGTGAATTACTCAACTTACATGTATATTTTAGATTGTTGTGTCATTTTTTAACGTGGATTTACATTAAGTTGTATTAAGTTACACAACCCAAAAAATGTAGGTTAAAAGCCTTGTGCATGTATTATTAGGTTGCACAACCCAAAATATATCCTTGTAAATACCATCCAAGAGAACCCTTTGATTGTAGGTTAAAAGCCTTGGCTGATCAGATAGGAACAAAAAGAGGAGCAATTTGTTTGGTGAAGATTTGGACCATGTTTGGGAGGGTAGGTAATGCCGTAATGGGTTGTTACACTTCGATCAAAGTGAGAGCTCTAGTGTGTGGTTATTAAGCACCTCAGAATAGGAAGCACACTGAACACTTACTTTTCCGGCCACTTTGATGATTAGCATCGTTGAACTTGCTCTGGCAGTCTTGTTTTGAAAAGCAAAACACAAAACACAAAACATAACAAATAAATTTTTAGTTTCTTTCATACAACGATGGAAATTAATTATAAGCGTCCATATCCTCCACTAGACTTTAGTTTTGGAATTACAGAAAATGACAACCACTAAAAGGTCCGATTAAAACAATATCAATAGGATGATTTTGTTTTCTTCTAATTGTCTGGTTATCATTTATAGATTCCTTAAAACACTATCTAATTAAAACATTAATAAAACTACATGTATATTGTGTTGTGAATTGTGATTCACCAAACAAAGGGTGCTGAGATTTCACTACTTCTGGTCAAATAGACAAAGCACCCCAACAACCCCATTTTTCTTCTAATTTTAAAAGGTTTTCCTTTGTTAATTTATAATTTTGTGTTTTCGACACCCAATGCATTACTAGTCAATGATAAATAAAAATATTTTGTGTTTCAGTCATCTTGTTGGAAAATAGTGACGTGATTGACATTTTGGGGTTAATTAATATAAAGTATACTTAAAACTAATAATTAAGTCCTTATATTAATTACTTTTGCATATATACGACCAGCTGAGATTTTTGTTCAAGGTACTTGTGATAACAATGATGATCCCCTCTACCTGTTTGCATGCGGAGCAGTCTGCCACTGGCAGACCTAATATTATAATAGTGTGTAGGGATCATTTTGCTTTTTTCTTTTTAAAGAACTGTTTTTCACATTTTATAATCTATCTTCTTCACAAATTTTTTATTATTATTATTCTTATTTGATAATATAAATTTATGATTAGAATCGTTCATTTTTTATACCATTCTATAAAAATTATTTTTGTAAAAAATTAATCAAATTGAACATTATTTAATTATGTAACTATGATCAAATAAATAGATAATTTTTGTAATAATTTGATTTACCGTTTATTTATTTGATAATAATTACATGATCAAATAATTTCTGATTTAATTGATTTTTTGTAGAAATGATCTTCAAAAAATAATCTAATAAATAAACAATTCCGATTATAAAAATATACTACATAATAAGAATAATAAAGGAGAAAATCAACGAAGAAGGTGGATAGCATTCTCTTTTTTTTTTTCTCATAATTTTGTCACTTTTGAATGTTAAGAATTTTACTTTTTTGTTCCAATTAGTATTATTACTCTATTTATCTTGACCACTTAAATTAATTTTAAGGGTGAAAATGGTAAATTATAAGAGGTTTACATTTTCACTTATAGAGTCTGAAATTTCTATCATCAGACAAATTTATATGTCATATTGTGATTGTATACAGAAAAGATGAGATTCCTTTCATAATATATTAGAAACAAAGACTATGACTGTATGAGTATCTCTCATAAATTCAGAATAATTCATGAATGACAAATAATCGTAGGATATCCCTTTTTTCAATTTTGGTGACAATTTTTTTATAAATATATTTATGCAAGAAGAATTAAAATATGTCAACCACTTTGGTTTAACCAAGTAACTACCAAGGAGAAGAAGAAGAAGAAGAAGAATCCTTTTCTCTTCTTCTACTACTATTTCTTTTCTATGCCAATGATAGATAAATGATTGCCAAATCCTAAAGGTTCAATGAAAGGTTTAGAGGTTTACTTAAAACAGGATTAGATTGTTCAATTTTTGAGAACTTAAAAATGGTTATTTGGTCGACAAAAATTGGCGAATTGTAATGTTCACAGTAGTGGGCAGGGTTGGGTCAGGCCCAACTTGAGTCTGGCCCAGATTTTGGACAATTTCGCATTGGAATATTCAAAATTCATACTGGGCTTGAACTCAAAGTTTTGGGCTTAGCCCAATTTTACTTAATGGCTTGGGTTAAGGTCAATTCTATAATACCAGTTGCCACAGTTCTCAGAAAAATGTTATAGGCCTTTCCTATATTACAGGGTATATTGGTATTTTCTCACTTTAACTGTAGCCCTAATTCTAGTTTTATATAAAAAGGGACCAGCCATCAATGAGTTGGACTTTTGTCATCTTCTGGACTCCTGTCATCTTTCTGAATGTAGCGTATATTAATCTGGTATTCCCCTTTGTGTGTTCTTGTTTGTGTACAATTTATCTCATTTGATTTCTATTTTTTTCATAACTATGCTTTCGTTATGTATAATTTCCTAATTTATGATCAATCATTAAAATTATTAAACTGCGAATCCAATTTAATATTCAATCCAAAGTGGACCTAATTAATAATTCAGATCACATTGTAAGAAGAGAACATTTATAAATATACTTTTGGGGTGTACTTGTGCAGTTGATTGAGTATTACCATGAAGCCAGAATCGAAATTAGGTCGACCTTCCCAAAATACCAATGAGTCCTTTGGGCAGCATGAGGCTGCTGCTTCTTGCTATGACTTCACCAAGTTGACAGAGGCATTGAATTCAACACACAACTCCATCAATCATGAAGCAGTTGATGGCTGCAGTGGTTCCATTGCTGTGCAGAGCAAGAGTACTGCTTCATGTTCTTCATGTGCTTATGACTTTAGCAAGGTGTCGGAGGCACTGTCTACTGTAGAGGATGAGGCTAGAGAAGCATTTGAATTGAGGCAAATAAGGTTCAGAAGGAAACCCATTGCATTAAAGGAGATTCTAGAGTTTCTCAAGGTAAACAAAGCACACCTAAGGCATTCCAAGGACAAGAAAGATGCACGAAAGGTGTTTCGTTTAGTTCTCAGGTCACTAAACAAGTGCATCTAGCTAATTAAGTTTGTTCATTATTGCTGGAATTTTAATTGCCAACATTACCTTAATTATGCTCTTATCTTGCCCAACATAGCATTTCAGATTCTCTAGCTAGTTATATCTATGTTTGTCACAACGGAGTGATGTTCTCTTACAAGATAATCTTACAACATTAACATTCTAGATGTTTTATATGGTCCAATCTGGGGTATGGACCGGAGGCGGAGCTAACTTCTATAGGTTGGGGAGGGGGCCAACAAAAGTTTTTCAAAATTTTATGAAGCACCATTAATATATATGTTAAAGCTTTTTAAAATTTTGAGACTTTGAAAGGTTACGGTCACTGTAAACTTATATATGGATCACACATTCAGTTAATAATCAAATTAATCAATAATCTAGATTTACTTTTTGACAATATAAATATAGTTTAGCAAGAGAACATTTCCGTTGTCATAATCTCCTATAGGATTAGACTTCAATTATGCAATGGGATATATGGTCATAGTTGTGGTACATATACTGCCACATGAAATATGCAATTTGAGTGCATTAATTAATAATTATGAGTAGGCATGCAATTCCTCATTTCCTCTTGAACAATATACACACAAGAAAGGAAGGGTTTGAAATCTTGTGGATTGCCGGAGTTTGGGGGGCTAAAATTTGTCTGGTATGTATTAGACAATAATGAACCCAAATCGCTATTCAGGTTGATGTCTACTTTTGCAAGAAATAACATTTGAATATCTGCACTGAGGCCCTGAATCTGATCACCACTTTTCTTACTTTTGTCTTTATTTGGGCCCGTGAGGACACTTCAAAAATATGTAGATCATATGTGCATGGGCAGTTCAGCTCTTACATGCATTTTCTATGTTTGGGATTTGTCTTGGTTGCATTAATGTGCTACTTTTGGACCGTCTGCTGTTGGTTTTGCATATAAATTCCCATGTCCTATTTGTTTTGCTTCACATTTGTGTGTAGTGTATAGGCCCAATCTTGGAAATGCAATGCAATGCTTTGCTTGTGTTGTTCCTCTCTTGCTTGCTTGATGCGTCCAAGTCCAAGTCCAACTGGTCTTCAGGGTGTACATAAAATTCACCGTGCGGTAAAAGTAGCTAGCTATGGTTAAAACCCTATGATTGATTTGTATATATATCCTTGCTAATATGTTTGGTGAATGTTAATTAGTTCTCAATATGTGGTTAACAATTTTACATCACTTAATTTGAAACTGACAAGGTGATGTATGCGAATCAGAAAAAGCTGGCCTTTAGAGCAGAACTGGCTCTTCAAGTCCCAATCCCATAGCAAGGTGTTGTAGACTTGGGCTACCTGTTCAAAACAAAAGAATTTAATTCTGAGGTTCTTTCTTATTCAACATTTCAAGCACACAGTTGGCTAAAAAAAAAAAAAAACATTTCAAGCACACAGACTGCAAACTTGCAAAGCAAAAAATTGCTCTTCCCATAAGCATTAATTGCTTATCAATTATCATCATGTCTTTCTATTACCATTTTTAATATTAATATGTTTTTCCAACTGGAATGCTTCACCAAATATCACAAGAACATATAATTTTGCTCCTTGGAATGGCATAAAATTTCTTCTAAAATTGTCGTCGTTCACTCGTTCCTGAAAAAAAAAAAAAAAATTCATGAAAGTTTCTTATTCATGTACCCTCCCTTCAAAATTCTTGCCCATCTGAGCTCATTGCTCACATGCATCATGCATGGTTATTGATCGTCATAACACCTTTTTTAACATTTGGTCCACAGACTTTAAAGATCAATAGATCACTATTGATGATACCTTTTTGGCAAAGGTATTAAATTCAAAAGTATTATTTATGCGTCCATACTCCGTAGTTGAGAATTTCTTTTTTGTCCAATCTTAACTGAGAATTTAGAGATAATAATTCTTGACACAACATTATAATACGAATTAAAATCAACACAAAATTAGTACGTTTGAGTTAAGCATAAATAACTTTGGGTCAAATTTGAGTCAACTTGTTAGATATGATTAAAAAGTAAAAACAAGTTGTTTTCTGGCCAATCTGCATATATAACAAAAAAAGACCCGCTTAACTCGTTTATCAAATGGGTCATGTAAACCTGTTTACAACCCAATTCATTTAACGCATTCAGTTAAGCTAATTTATTTGTTTATAAAGTTAAAATTATCTTTTTCAACATTAAATTTTTTATTTTCAGAGTGTTTCTCATACTATTATATGTTTATTAGTTTTAATTATTTAGGCACTGAATTATTAAAAACCTGAATATTTAATAGTTAAATGAGTTTAAATAAATTTTAAAAAATATTCAAACAAGTTAAATAGGTTATACAGGTTAAATAAGTTAAATGGTTTACACATGTCGTCTTGGATTTGGAGATTTCTAACCCATTTAATAAAGGCTTATTCGCGTCAATGCCTTCTGAAAGTAACTTCGATTTTCAATTTGCCATATGAAACTTCATTCCTCTCACTTTGCTTCTCAAACTTTACAATTAAAATACCATATTTCGTTAAGTCTGTCTATGAGTTCGTTAAAAGAGTCTATGTGGCGCTTATGTGGAAGGGGCAATAAACTGTCACGTCAGCTTATTTGACTGAGCTTGTAACGAACTTGACGAGATATGATATTTTGGAATGAAATTTCAAAGAGTAAATTGAAAATCGAAGTTACTTTTATGGAGCATTGATGTGAATAAGTCTTTAATAAACGAGTCGTATTGAATTGGGTGAATTGTTTGAATACCTTACTTAGCACGACCCGAATCAACACGACACAACCCACCACAACCCCTAATGCTCCTAGGCTCACCCAAACTACTACCCATTTCATTTTAAAATTTTGTTTTCTAGATAGAAGTTTTAGGTTAACCCAACTTGTTTCCTAGCAAATCTCTTTCTAACCCATCTCATCCCAGTCCATTCCAGCCTTTTGCCCTTACTATGTGGGTGGCGTTTGGGTTTACAAATTACTTGTACAGTTTTTTACATATATATATGATATATGAACATATTTTTAATCTTTAAACTTCGATGAATTCACTTTTTTCATTATCTAAAATATAAATTTATATACAGTTAAATTCATTTATATGTCATATATGCTACTATAGTCGAACTCCCCTCACAAAAATGAGGTCTACCTCGATTGCATTTATGCAAGTGAATCTTACATAAACAGAAGATATGGTCAGAAATGTTTACATGTATGTAACATTACTTTGCTAAGTGTTAAACGTCTCACGCCTGTATGCTTCCTGAAACAATTCCTCCCGTGCAGCAAAAAGTCATATTCACCCTTTCTTGTCATATGCAATTACGTGCCTTTTTATTTTACATATGATAGGTCGTAAGGGGTATCTTTGACCTTTAACTGTCTCAAAAATACTACCTTTCAGCCTTTTTCCATTCTAAACACAAGTCCCTTTCACACACTCTCACAGGTCGCCCTATGCAGTCACCAATCTAAGTATTCACAGTTTGACCACTCGTGAGAAGATATTCCCAGATTTCAAACCAAAATCAATAAATTAATAAAATTTTATCATATAAGTCTCTAATTTGGTTAATATATAAAATAGAAAAAAATTTATCTATAACATGGATATGAGTTAACTTGATATTATAAAAGATAGATTATGTCTTGAAATTAGAAAAAGTGTTATGTTATAAAGTATAAAAATATAAGTGTCATCATGTTATTAGATGTTATTATAGTAGAATATCAAATCAGTCATATCTCTATTACAGAGTAGTTTCTCTCTATAAAACATGTACCAATATATTATGGATAATTGATTTTCTATAATGAAATTGATTATATTAGAGTTAAGATTTGTATAAATATAGTTGCCCAAAATCATATTAATTTCAAGGATTGCTCTTCAATATTCGTTGCCTTTGATACCAAGTTTTATGAAAGTTTGTCTTCAATTGGGTAAGTTTTATGGGCTTTTCTTTCATAATAAAATAGACACTATGTGTTGTGGGTCTTATTTGATTGTAAGAGATGTCTCATATATTATATTTTATTGAAGGTTCGATCTCTTATATTATGATCTACATATATTTCATTTCAACATGCATAAATGAGAACATATTTCAACATGCTTACACTTTTTTTACAGTGTTATGGTTCTAAATATTGAGAAGAGAAATATTATTAAATCAAAATATTTACACATTTTTTAATGTTTACACTTTTATTTAAGTGTTATAATTTTAAATATTAAAAAGAGAAATATCACTCAATTAAGATGTTTACACAATTTTCAAAATGTAATGATTATAAATTAGAGTAAACCAATATATAGTTAATTAGTATAAATTTAAAGTAATATTATTTGGATCAAATTAAGTGATCAAATGAAAAGACTCAAGTGAAATGTTACTTGAGAAGGTGATCCTTATCTCTATGTATTCCTCATCTCCACATTTCTCCAAATAACATTATTTCTATATTTTTTATTTTTTATTTATACACATATCAAGACAAAAAATCTGAGAACGTCACGTTAAGAATTATGAGTCAAAGCAGTTAAGAAAGAAGATTTAAGTAAATTTTTTGATAATGTCAACACATATAATAAAATTTGAGTAAATTAATACGTCACGTAAAGAATTATAAGTCCAACTAGATAAAGAAAAAAGATTTGGATAAATCTTTAGCATTACCCAGAGATTTAGGGGGTAATAATGAGAGAAAATAGGGTTCACTTTAGTCAATTCAGTAATAAAGGAGGAGATCTGGGTTACCTGCTGTTGGGGATATGATATTTGTTGCAATAGTGCTATGGCTATAATTCTACGCTGTGATATTATGTGCCATTAAATGTATCTGGAGGAGAGAGAGAGAGAGAGAGAGAGAGAGAGAGAGAGAGAGAGGGAGGGGGTGGTTTGGGATGGTGCCTGCTGTGCTGTGCTGTGGCCTAAGGCTGGTGATGAATGCGTACGGTTGGTTGTAGTGGCTTGCCTAATCCCTATTTGTCTGCAGCTCAGAATATCTCAGCATCGCCAGCACCAGCAGCCACTCCAGCATAGGGCTCACCAAATAGCCCAAGGCCCGAAGCCCACCCGAAGCCCGCCCAGCCCATTGGGCCCGAAGCCCGATGTGGCCCGACATTTGGGCCGGGCCGGCCCGGCCCGAAAATTTTTTGGGTTGGGCTTGGGCCATCCCCTTGAAGCCCACGGCCCGCCCAAAGCCCGGCCCGCTTAGGCCCGCTCAAAGCCCGCCCAAAGCCCGGTCCAAAGCCCGGCCCGAAGCCCAAAGCCCAAAGCCCAAAGCCCGAAGCCCAAAGCCCAAAGCCCGTTTAATATCTTCAATAAAAAAAATATAGGATTTTGGCTATGTTCTAAATCGAACTTGAGACCTCATAGAACAAATTTCAACTCTCAACCAACTGAGCTAACTAGTTTATTTGTCTAATTGGTGAATCATAACATATTTAATAGGTTTTTCGTTTGTTTATTCTAATAAATTATTAATATGTTTATTAAGTTATTATATAATTCTATAATGTTAGTAAATACTAAATAGTAATAGTGTAAACTATACTATGTAAGTATGTAATACCATAAATAATAAACTTTTAAAATTATATACAACATTACAAATTTACAACTATAATAAAACATAAATGTATATGTGCATATACAATTTTTATAATACAACTATAATTGAAGTTATTAAACCATGATGGCATGATTGTTCATTACTTTAACAATTTGAACCGTTCATTTTATATGTTGATAGTCAAATATCATCCTTACAAAAAATCGGTCGAATCGGAATTCATTTACTCGTTCGATTATCATTAAAAAAACCATGATCGTTAATTAATTCGACCATCATTACGTCATTTTTACATCTTTGATTGAGCTAATTTTTTGCAAGCAATCTCTTTGAGTGGGGAACTAAAACTTGAACGGTTCGGATCGTTGAAAACACGATCGATATATGAGCTTCTACATATAAATACACTTGAAGAGTTGAAGAGTATAATTCTAATAACTTTATCGTTGAAACCTTATTGTTTTCATAATTGTGAAGACCACAATGTGATTTCAACAATCTGAACCGTTCATTTTCTATATTCATAGTCAAAGATCATCCTTACAAAAAATCAGCAAAATCGGAATTCATCTACCCATTCGATTATCATTAGAAAAACAACGATCGTTCATTAATTCGACCACCGTTACGTCATTTTTACATCTCTGATTGAGCTAATTTTTTGCAAGGATTCTCTTTGAGTGGGGAACTAAAACTTGAACGGTTCGGATCGTTGAAAACACGATCGATATATGAGCTTCTACATATAAATACACTTGAAGAGTTGAAGAGTATAATTTTAATAACTTTCTCGTTGAAACCTTATTGTTTTCATAATTGTGAAGACCACAACGTGATTTCAACAATCTGAACCGTTCATTTTCTATATTCATAGTCAAAGATCATCCTTACAAAAAATCAGCAAAATCGGAATTCATCTACCCATTCGATTATCATTAGAAAAACAACGATCGTTCATTAATTCGACCACCGTTACGTCATTTTTACATCTCCGATTGAGCTAATTTTTTGCATGAATTATTTTTGAGTGAGAAATTAAAATTTGAACGGTTCAGATCGTTAAAAACACAATTGCATCATTTGTTTATAAAACATATGTAATAAAATATATAATAAAGCATATATTACACATGTAATAAAATTAAAAAATCCAAACCCCATCCAAACCCCATCCAAACCCCATCCAAACCCTGAAACCCCATCCAAACGGACCAAACCCCATCCAAACCCCTAAGCCCAAACCCCAAAATACCCTAAACTAATAAAATATTAAACCCTAAGTCATAAGTATATAAACGTCTCACACTCTCACTGTCTCACACTTTCACTATAACCCTAACTCTCAACAGTCGCCGCCTCCTTCACACTCTCAACATCAGTCATCAGTGATCTGTGATCTCGCCAAACTTCACACTCTCAAAGTCTCAAACTTCTCACTTCTCAAACCCTCTCGGCCTCTCCATCATCACCATCATCACTCTCGCCATCTCGCCACCTCGCCATCTCGCCATCCACCTCGCCACCTCGCCATCTCGCCACCTCCGCCTCGCCATCTCGCCATCCACCTCGCCACCTCGCCATCTCGCCACCTCGCCATCTCGCCATCTCGCCACCTCGCCATCTCGCCATCTCGCCATCCACCTCGCCATCTCGCCATCCACCCTCTCGGCCTAACCCCTAAGGCCCTAACCCCATCTCGCCATCTCGCCATCTCGCCACCCTAACCCCGATTCACCATCTCGCCACCCTAACCCCTTCAACATCAGACTCTCAGACCCTCTCGGCCTCTCCTAGGGTTCACTCAGTCTCAGCCTCTCTCCATCATCACCATCATCACCGATTCACCATCTCGCCACCCCCAACTCCGATCGAACCCAGGCTACCTAGCAACCCAGCCTCTCTCCAGAAAGCAAGCCCAACCCACCAAACTCCGATCGATCGGACTCGATCCGATCAATTAATGATCAGATCGAGATCTGAACTGCGATCGGATAGTTGATAGCACTATCGCTCAGACAGTCCGAGCACCACCGCAACGCCACCTTCGCACCAGCGACTCCGCCGCAAGCTCCCTGCCAGTTTGTCTCCCTTTGCGTGTAACTGTGTAAGTGTAAGTCATTTTCCTGCCAGTTTGCCTCCCTTTGTCATTTTTGTGATTTCAGCAAAAAATTCATCACTGTTTCACTAATTGTGTTTTTTTTTTGTTGTGTGTGTAGCTGTGGTGAAGATTAATAGCTTGTGGTGAAGCTGTCCTGTGTAGGAGTTGGCCTCTTGTGTTGGTGCTGGTGCTGGCTGCTGTGTGAGTGGCAAATGGCAATTTGCTGAATTTCAGTTTATTTGCATTTTGCTGGTATTTTTTTTATGATAAGATCTGGTGTTTATGATAAGATCTGGTGTTTATTTGCAGTTTGCTGGTATTTTTTTTTGCTGGTAGTGTTATTTGCAGTTTGCTGGTATTTTTTTGCTGATAGTGTTATTTGCTGGTATTTATTTGCTGGTAGTGTTATTTGCTGGTTATTTGTTGGTAGTTTTTTTAGGATGTCTACTCACCCAGAGTCTAGTGTAATTGGAATCCATGAATCCATTGGTTCCCCCCCATCCACACCCCAATCTAATTCTATTCCTAAATCCAGTAGAAGTGAAGTGTGGAACTGGTTTGAAAAAGTTGTTGAAATTGAAAATGGTAAATCTGTTACAAAAGCAAAATGTGCAATATGTGGAAAAAAATTAGATGGCAGTTCTTCAAATGGTACTACTCATTTAGCTCGTCATTATAGGAAACATCTTGAAAGCCAAAATGTTAATATTGGTAATCAAATGCTTTTACAATCAAATGCTGCTGGTAATTTGTCAAATTTTGTTTATAAAGAGGAAAATGCTCGAAAAGAAGTAGTTGATTTTATAGTTAGGGCAGAATTACCTTTTACTTTCGTGGAAAAACATGATTTTAAAGGAATGATTCAAAGAGGCTTTACTCCACAATATAAAGGAATTTCTGCCACAACTTGTAAAAGGGATGTTATGAAACTGTTTGTTGAAGGAAAATCTCAATTGCTGTCTTATTTTGAAAAATATGAAGGCAGAATTTGTTTGACTTCTGATGTTTGGTCTTCTAGACAAAAAATTGGTTTTATGTCATTAACTGCTCACTTCATTGATGCTGATTGGAATTTAAATAAAAGGATTATTTGTTTTAAAATGATTGAGTATCCACACAGTGGACAGTCACTTGCAACTCATATACATGAGGAACTCAACTCTTGGCGTATCCACAATAAAATTTTTTCAATTACACTAGATAATGCTTCAAATAATGATGTTGTTGCTGATTTGCTGCCTTTATATCTTATGATTGATGATGTGCCTAGACAAATGTTTCATGTGCGTTGTTGTGCTCATGTTATGAACCTGATTGTGCAAGATGGTTTGGCTATTTTAGGTCCTTCTATTGATAAAATTGTTGCAATTGTGCGTAGTTTGAATTCTTCAAATAAGAGACATGAAATTTGGAAAAAATGTTGTGTTGATGTTCGTTTGGATAAGAGAAACATAGACAATGATGTTCCTCATAGGTGGAATTCCACATATGCATTGTTAGAAGTAGCGATTCAATATAAAGCTGCCTTGCATAGATATGTTCAGACAATAAATCAATCAACTAGAAGTTCTACTTTACCGATTCCATCTGAACATGATTGGCTTGTTGCTCAGTTTGTTTGTGGTTTTTTAAAGACTTTTGATTCTTCAACAAAAATATTATGTGGTGTGTATTATCCTACTTCTAGTCGTGTGCTGACTTGTTTGATTGATATTCATTGTGCATTTCAATCATATTCTCATATTAATGCATTTGAAACTGCTATGGTTGCTATGAAAAGTAAATTTGATAAATATTGGGCAACTTTTCCTAAATTGTTTTGTTTTGCTACTGTTATGGATCCTAGGTTCAAAATTTGGGCAATTAGTGAGTGGTTAAATGTTATTGGTTGTGAGGAAGATGACATAAAGGTAAAGGTAGATGAAATTAAGTCTTCTCTGTTTAAATTGTATGACCATTACAAGACTAATGTGCCTGCTGCATCATCACGAAACTCTACTGAAACCACAACTAATCCTCAAAGTACTGTTTCTGGTAGTACTAGTTCTTCCCCAATTTCTATTCCTAACTTTCAAAACAGTGCTATGAGAGCCTTGAAAATGGCAAAGGTGCAATCCTCTGTTTGTTCTACTTCTGATTTGCAATACTATCTTGATGCACCGGTTTTAGATGATGTTGATGAAACTGCATTTTCTGTTTTGGGATGGTGGAAATCACATGATACACAATATCCTGTGCTTTCCATCATGGCCCGTGATTTGCTAACTGTTCCAGCTTCAACTGTTGCATCCGAAGCTGCTTTTAGTGCAGGTGGTAGAGTGGTATCGGAGAAGAGGGCTAGCTTGAGTCCGAACACTATAGAAGCTCTAATCTGCGTCAAAGATTGGCGCTTAGCTGAGGCAAGAATGCAAGAGGCTGCTCAAGAGGAGGATTGGGCAGAGGATCTAATGAATATCAAGCTATCAAGACCTGAATTTGTTGAAGAAGAGAGCCTTTCCCCTGCTGAATCAGCCACCTGATTAACTGATTTTATTTTTTCAGTTTCACTATTGGTTTGTAATTTGTAAACTCCATAAGGAGTTAAGCACCATAACTCATAACTGCATATTGTTACTTTTAGTATAATTAAATCAATACATTTCAGTTTTGAGGGTTGTGTATGTGCCAACCTAGTTGGGATGTACATGTGAAATGCAAATGATAGATAGGTTGTGTAGGTGCCAACCTAGTTGGGATGTACACATTCTATAGTGATGCATTTCCCCCTCTATTTATAATTAAATTATATGTTGTTAACTTGTTAAATTGTGACTTTGAGAGCTGACATTGCAAAATTTTGGCAAGTTAAAACCAATGAATTAGTCAAAACCAATGAATTAGTATCTGCTAAGTTTTATAACTAGACATAAATTAGGCAATAAATTAAGCAATTTGAGAAGCCAAAAAAGCCTAATTTGGGCTGCCCGTTCGGGCCTATTGGGCTGCCCGTTCGGGCCTAGTCCGGCCCGGCTCTAAAGCCCGTTAGTCTCAAGCCCGATGGGTGGGCTTCGGATTTGTGTATTCAGGCCCAAGCCCAGCCCGGCCCGGCCCGAAAGTTCTGTTGGGCTCTTGTAATTCAAGCCCGAGCCCGGCCCGAGCCCGAAAGATTGGGCCTGGGCCAGCCCGGCCCGGCCCATTGCCGACCCCTACTCCAGCATGCATGTATCCTTTGCCAACTTTCTTGTCCTTTTCCCTATTCTTTCGGGAAAAAAATAAGAAAGACAAATTCTCAAATTCAATTTCCACTCCCCTTCAAGGCCTTTTACCTTTTACTTTTTGTTATACAATATGAAGAGTGTCCCTAAAGGACTTGGATCCTCTGCCTTACTTCCCTGCAAAGCTGGTATCAGGTTTAATCTGAGCCTTTGAAAGACATAATGTCAAGGGCTCATATTTGAGCATGGTACTTGCCTTGCAGGAAAACAAGGCAGGGGATCCAGTTCCGTCCCTAAATACGCAAATGAACTAAACTAGCTATTATTTTATGCTTAATAGCTCTCTACAATAGTACCTTAGCTAATTATTTCTCAAATCTCAATATCATTAATATAGTTATCATTAAAAACAAAATTAACAATAAAAAATTATATATTTCAGAATTACCTAAACTATGAAAGCTCAACATGAACATATAATAATGCTTCTCACCACAAAAAAACAAGTAATAAAGCTTACCCTAGCTATAACTTAAGTAGGCTGCTACACATGTGAACACTCGTGCCTGTTGTGAGCGCTTTTTGATTTTTATGTTAGGTATAATTTTGAAATTTTAAGCTTTTATAAACCATTCTATATCTTAATAAAAAGGAATTAACAGTCAGAAAGAAAAAAGAAAAAACACAAAATGCTCGACACCTCTTGTTGAGTGATTAGCAACTTTCAAATGTTTGCATTGAAGCTCTCCATAACTTAAGACAAGTTATATTTTCGTGCAACACTGATAAGGATATATATATATATATATATTTGTGTGACAGTAAGCTTAGGTGAGTCTTCCCAAAAGCCCTTTTATAAAGTGCATGGATAAGGCTATATGGGTAAACAAATAAAAATCTTCTTGTTTAATTAAAAAATTAGTATGGCAGTATTGAGTCTATGAAAACCCCTAGGAGCGTCTACTATATTGCATATTCTCTCTTTCTTATGTCTTTCGAGTTTCGACAATGATTAACTAATTATTAATGTTATAGTATTTCTTTTCACCTTTGTTAGAATGGGTTCTAAATTGAAATATTGAATCCCCTTTAACAAATTTAAAAAAAACAACAAAAGTGACTACTGACTATTGCATAGCATTATATACACAAAATTATACATTATTGGTGTCACATTTTAATTTGACTTTACACAGATTCAATATCGGCTTAAGTTATGTTATTTCATATTGTAAATTTGTAAAGGTAAAAATTCTCTCATGTATTATAAATAGGATGTATCGTCCACTTTATTAGGAGTAATTTTGACTCTCATTGTATATTGTAATCACGTTGTTTATAGTAAAAATCCTCAAACATAACTTACAGATATAATTCGATTAAATTAATTGAGTGAGCCACATTAAATTTCATGTGACATTTTTGTGATTGTGATTCTATAGCTTTTCGACAATTAATTTTGACATATCCAAATTCTATACCACTTTTTTGTGCAGAAAAATTCTAATTCTTTTATGGCCTTTCTCTTACTTTTAAGATCTGACCAGCTTAACAAAGATTGGACAAACTTTGCATAACCTTTTCCACTTTTACAAAGCATATTCTTGGACACGTTTTGCTTTCATCGAAAGGGCATAAAATGTGCTACTACTGTTTACATGAAATTGCATGAACTCAGCCTTGCCCAAAGATTTACAATCACAAACTCTTATCAATGTTCATGTGAAAGGGAAAATAAAACTCAAAACAAGGGAAAAAGGGATAAACTTGTCATAATGAAATTTGCGATTTTTATAAAGGCCCTAATCCCACTTGCACCTTTTTTTTTTTACCGTTTTCTACCGAGAACTGAGAAAAGTCGCTGTTTCTTGTCTTGTCATTTAGCACTTAGCACAGTGACTTTTAGAGAGAGAGAGAGAGAGCACCAACAGTCCGACCATCAATAAAGAACCATCTGGTTAGGGTTTTAGGGTTTTCGGGACATGGGCTCCTAGTAAACAGCAATAGAAAGGGAAAGTTTTGATTTTGGTTTTGATTCACAGTTTCCTCCAAATCTTTTTCTTCATGTTTTTGGTTTACTTATATTTATTATATCAATAATACTAAAGTTACCATATTTGAATATTTTGATTATTAAATTTACACCTCAAATAATATATTGGTTACCAACTAATTATTGGCATAGTGAAATTTATTTTTTTAATATTAGAGTAAGTATCAAGTTCAAATTTCCTATCCCTAAATAAAAAAATTGGTTAGTATAAATAGATAACAGTTAATATAATTTATACACCTATTGCACACTTTTCAGAAATAAATATTTATTTTTATATTTAATTTAACTCTTTTATATTATAAACGACTGTATGAACACTTTTAATTGTCAATCATACAAGTATGGTGACGAGCAATAACAACCATAATTTTGATTAACTAAGATTATTTTTCTTTAGACTTATGGATATTACTTTATTGTAAAACTTGTGTATATTACTTTCTTATAAGTGTGTATTAACACTTTCACAAGTAATATTCAAGAAAAAAAAATCATATAAATGACTATTTATTTTATGTAAATATGGGTTATAGTGTACAAATTGTTACAAGTTGAGCGTTTGAACTATAGTGTTAAGCTTTTAAGCCCTAACGTTAGAAGTTCGATGCAAACACTTTAAAATGAATTGGCTCACAAAGATGGCCCTGAGATCTTACGGGCCCAAGGTGAACAAAGAAAAAAATGAAACTCTTGACCTTTCATGTACATTCACTTGATTTTATTTTTTTAGTAAGTGCTTACCAAAATCATTACAATATATAAGGGTCTATAAAAATTGGGGGCCGATTGCCTCATTTTTACCTACCCTAAGAATCAATCCTACTCTCTCTAATTGTTTTTTAGCGCCTCTCATTATGTATTTATGTGATGAACATCATTTTATAAATATAGGAAATAGTTTGTGTACGGTATGAACAACGCATAATATACAGACAGTTTCAATGGTTCACGAATCTATATTATAGTATGAAAAAATAAATCTGTCAAATTTAATGAGTAAAATATATTTATATGTTATACAGCTTATACATGTTTTTACCATAAAAGTTTTTCAAAAGAAAATGCTATATCCTTCTCGTTCTTTCCTTAATTTTTTGGTCTGAACCTTATTTTATACTTCATTTTCAAGCCCAATGTTTATAAGAAGAAACAATAAATTCAATAATATTGACAGAATAAAAAAGAAAAAACAATAACAATAATAATAATAATAGTACCACCTCAATAAATGAGGCAAACCCTCTCTCTCTTCCTCTCTCCTTCTTTGTTCTCTCATTGGTAAGGGTGATATACTGGTGTATCAGTTTGCCAGGCGCCGTTTCTCTCTCTCAAAGTCCAACTTCTCTCTCTCTCTGATAATGGTTACTCCTCCACCAATATCTTCATAGGCTCTGACCACAATTGACATACACTCACTGTCTCTTTCTCTAATAAGAAGCAAAAAAAAACATGGTGGGTTGTAATTTTCTCTATTCTCCAGCTTTGTTTTCCTCTCTGTTTGTGTGTCTTTTTTCTTCGGAAATACTAATTGAATTTGTTCATTTTTTGTTTGTGATTTCTGGGTCTGATTAGTTTGATTCCAAAAATCTACTACCCTGCTGGCTTGAGGTTCTACTGACTGAGAAGTTCTACAACGCTTGCATAATTCATGAGGAGGCAAGGAAGAACGAGAAGAACATCTACTGCTTGGACTGTTGCATCAGTCTCTGCCCTCACTGCTTGAACCCTCATCGCTCTCACAGACTTTTACAGGTTCCCTTCAAAAATTTCACTACAAAAGTTTCCCAAAGTTTATTTCTTTTTTCTTTTTTGTCTTCTAAAAAGAAATTCAATCATCAAATTTTGATATTTCATGCTTTTTTTTTTTTTTTTTTTTTTTACTTATCTGCAAAATGTTTCAGATAAGGAGGTATGTCTACAATGATGTTATAAGGCTGGATGATGCTACCAAGCTAATTGACTGTGCTTTTGTCCAAGTAAGTCATTTAATTGAACATATTATAAGAAATGAGAAATTGAAACTAAGTTTATGAAAGACCCATGTTTCCTTTCACCATTTTAGCTCAATTATACTTTCTGGGTTTCTTTAATTCTACGTGCAGCAGATCATGTAGTAGTGTGTGCCTTTAATTGGCTTACTTACAAAGGTCATTTCAAAAAAAAGAGAAAGGAAAAAGTTTATGATGAAAGACCCATCGCCCATGTAACCATGTTTTTTAGCTGCACCCAATTGATGGCCAAAAGTAAAGTTAATTTCTTTTTGTGAAGACTCTGCTTTTCAATCTCACGCTCTCTCTTTGCTTGCTGAAAAATGAGCTTGTGCCTTTGTTCAAAAGAACCCAATCAAACTACATATGAATGCAATTCTTTGATTCTAATTTTTAATCTCTTTTCTGGGGATATTCTCACTCTCACACACACACACACTCTCTCTCACTCTCTGTCTACTTTCTCTCTCTACAGTCATACACAACCAACAGTGCAAAAGTGGTATTTTTAAACCAAAGGCCGCAGACAAGGAACTGCAGAGGCTCCGGTAACATCTGCAGTACCTGTGACAGAAGCCTGCAAGACCCATATCTCTTTTGCTCTCTCTCCTGCAAGGTCGGCCCTTGTTCATGCCCACAACTCGAAAAATTAATTAACACAAACATATTGAAATTTTCTACTGTTTTCTTTATTTTTATTTCTATTTTTCACTTGGGTCTCCCTTTTCAATTCCCTACCTTGTCTCACTTGGGTCTCTCTTATTTTTGCTGTTGCAGATCGATTACCTTATCAGAACGGAAGGTGACCTCTCAAGGTATCTTCGTGAGTGCAAGTTCATGGCTCTACCCGAACCGGGTCCAGACGACGGTCTGATGACACCCGACTCGGTCCTGGAACCGGCCCGGACCTCGTCCGGGTCAGGTGGGTTATATGGTGAGGTGGGGTGCATGACCTTGGCCTGCACCGCTACGACCGAGATTGTGAGAAAAAAGAGGAGCAGCATGTCGGCGTACCGAGCGGCTTGTCGGCCGGTTTTTTCACCTGTGTCCGAAATTTCGGCCGGGTTGATGAACCGGCGAAAGGGGACTCCACATCGGGCTCCGCTTTATTGAATGTGTGTAGTGAAATGATGATGGTGATGAGTAAATGAAGATATATGCAGAGGGATTTTAGGGGGTACGAATTAGTAAACTTTGTCTTGGAGAGAGAGTCTACAACAGGACCGTCGCTAATTAATCAAAAAATGACTTTCCATTATAGATGGTTTGATGGTGTCATTTTTTATTGATAGTTGGTGAGATATTATTAGTGACGACTTTCTGACTTTTCTTGACGGTGAAGAAAAATATCGATCTCCCAATTTTGTAGAGGACTTCCTCAGTGTCTCTGTGTGTGTATGTTGTTGGACTGGGTAGGTTTGCTGAATTCAAATCAAATTGTTCATCAATGGTGTCTTTTCTTCTTTGCAGAAAAAGTGAGTAGGTGACAGACAGTTCCGCAGATACGGTGAGTTATGGTGAACAGTAACCAATGGTGACAAAAAGCTCCCTATTTGGCTATTATTCATTACATTGCTTTTTGCTCCCATTTTGGGGGGCTTATATTTGAATTTTCATACTCCTAAAGGCTAAAGGATCCAATATTCTGTTTGTTTTTTTCTCTATTTATTTTTGTTTGACTTTTAATTTTAGTTATATGTTTATTATTTAATGGTAAATGGTATAAGATGAATTGGTTCCTAGTATTTTTTGGTTGTGAATAAAGTTATATAATCCCTTAGATTTGTATTGCACGTTTAGAATTAAAACAAGTAAATACAAGATGAAGAGAGAATGTAAATCCGTCTTAAAAAATTTGGAGAAATGCTCGTTGTCTTTTTCTTTGTGTTTTTGGTCTTCTCTTGTCTATTTTGGAGTGTAGTTTTATGATTACAACAATTTATTTTTTAGATTAATGTTTAAAAAATTATTTATGTAAAAAATTAACCAAATTGTTGTTTAGTCAAATGATTGTTATAGATAAATATATGAACTTAATAACAACTAGACTCGCTATCTATTTATTTTTTGTTGGATCAAGTGTAAACCAGGTAACAAACTTGGCACTTTGGAACCAAATTGGGTGTGGGTTGGGGTGTGGATTTGGATTGAACTTGTGGAGAATTTCACCTATGCCCTCTATGCCTTGGCCCTTGGGAGCAATTTGCTCCTTAAAAAAAATGAAATTTGTCTTGAACTCCCTTAAACTTTGAAAAAAATTGCAATACAAGGCATATTGTCAAATCCGTTTAAAACTTGGTCAAAATCATAATTTCCTTTCTCTTTTAAGAAATTAAATATTGGTTAGTTTTATTCAAGAAATTAAAGTTTGATATTTTGGATTTCGGGAATTTAAAAATATGAAAATTTCAAAACAAATTTTGAAAGAATTCTTTCGATTTTATTAGAAATTTAAACTAAAACAATTTTGATTCGTAATATTTTGAAACATAAAAAAATTTGAAATTTTAAAGAAAATTTTGAAAATTTGTTTCCATGGTTTCATTAACGGCGGTCCAAAATTAAAAGGGGTCATTTTGTTTTAAAGTCCAGGACATACCAGGACCCCACTAAATATTTGATGGAGATCCCAGACATGCAAAGCCCAATTCCAATTGTCTCTGCTTCTTATTTTGTTTGTTTCCTCAAATTTGTTTCTTTTTCCCAAGACAAAGTAGTGACAAAATTCAAAGGCCATGTTCCTAATCAATTCGTTATTGTTTCCATCAACCCCAATATTGCCTTCTTTTCTTGACCATAGCATCCTCTTCATATATTACAATTGAATTAATTTTTTAAAATAGAATTAAATTATTATACCCTTTATTAAAAATATTAACTTTCCACGCTCTTTAACTGCAGAAATTTAAGCCAACAGCAAATTAGATATTTCTGGCTCTTGGCCTATCCTTTTCATTTCATAGGTTTGGGCCGTTTGGCCATGTACCAACATCATAATATGACCAAAATTCCCTCTCTTAGTTTGTAATGTGTGCCCTTTTGGCCATGATTTAATGGCATCTAATAATGTCTTCATTCAATAATCTTAAACACACCAACTATTTTCTCCAATTTTTTTTTTTCAAAACTCTGTTGTATGAGAGATAAAACCCATAATATTGTGGAACCCCATGCAATGCCGATTTTTTATGGGAGATAGAATACTAAAATTAATGCAAAAATGATTCTTTAATTAATACGAATTCGTCTAACAATGTATTATTAAGAAATGCAGGTAACACATGCATGATGACATAAAAGAAAAACCATGAGCAGTACTGACCAGGACGGCTCTTAATGAGAAGGCACTTTTCGTCTTCGAGAGTATGATGAAATGATGCACATGGTTTGGAGAACACATTTATTAGTTTGATTTGGTAGGGTTCAGTAGCATTCAAAGCTTCATCTGTATCCCCATATTATATGTCTGAAAAGACACTTCAATAACATCTCCACCATGCTCCATCTCGCTCCCTCTACAGTCTCTGAAGATCTTTCTGGTGCTTAATTAGGTCTCTTTTAACTCCCAATTTGTACCGTACTGTTTTGCACTTTGCACCGCATCAATAATAGAGGTGGGACACTTTTATTTAGGCGGCTTCACCGGGCTATTAGATTATTAGATGTAGAGAAAGACTTTAATGTAATATTTGTATATAATATTGTGTCTATCTCTCTTATCGCTTATTAGATCACATGATGAGAGAAATAAACAAACAAAATATATAGATAAATTTTGTCTTTAAATGTAATATATCTTATACATACAATCACATTCTATTGTAGAAAAACCGAACTCATCAAAATTTAAGGATAAAAAAGTAATTGCATGACATATACTATATGATAAAATTTTCCTATCTTGTATTATTCTTCGGTCGCAAGTTTGTTGGAAGATATTGATTCAAAATTATAGCAATTGATTCAATTCCCAAATTATTTCTAATCACTCTTTTAATTTTTTGGACAAGTTTTTGGGCCTTATAAGTTATATGTTTCCCTGTATGTAGATCATGTAGACTTACGGTATTCTAATCACTCTCTGGGTTCCTGACACTTTTTAGGAATTACAGTTCTTTTAATTTGGGACTTGTTATAGTACTGCAGAATGCTGTTTTGCCAGCCAAATTCAAGCATATATAATAACACATGCATTTTCGAAGTTGGAACACAAAATTTAATAACGAGACTGGTTGGTTAGTTTTTTCAGCTATTAAGTGACATAGAGAGGGACCACCATTTCCTTGTGGACCAATTAAGGGTCATGAGGCTCCAATATTTAATTAAGATGGACCTATAAGTCAATTATATTTGTCGTACAAGTTTTATTGATTTATTTGTAATTGATCTAATTAAAGGGATAAGTAAAGAATAATATAGTTAACTCTTAATTTAATATAATGATTAAATTAATAAACATTGAAGCCAATGAATTCGGTCCTTAAAATGAATTGTCTCACACTTGGACCCTTAAATTAAATTTCTTAAATGAGCATTTCTGATATTTGTGGTATTCATACCTTTTCAGTGCCTCTACTCATAAGACTAATCTAGTCCTCCGCTCAGTGCTCACCCATTGAGGTAATATTGAAGAAATTAATTAAAGAGCTATATAAACAAAAAATAAAGATGAATTATCTGCTTATCTTGTATAACTTGATTTTCAATTGTAGTTGTAAGTTATAAATCTAAATTTCTTCTTCTATGGTTTAGAGTTTAATAGTAAAACTAAAAAAATATAAGAATACCTTTGCCCATGCTTTTTGTACACAGCACAAATTGAAAACCAATGCTGACATGATGACTCTAGGTCCATATAAAACCAAGTAATCATGCAACATTCTCCTTTGAAAGTACTAGCTCACCAAATGAGGAGGTAAGCTTTATTTTCAAGTATGAATCTTTGATTAGGTAAGTTGGGTTGCTTGACACAAGTGTCTAAATAACATAATTAGTATCCAATTAATCATCGAAAAGCCATTGAATCTCGCTTCTGTTTGCATTACTTTTAATGGATCATATGCATTATCTGACCCAGCAACACTTTTGTTTCTAAACCATTTCAAGTGATAGACATTCAACATCAATTAAATGTAGTCTATTTTACTCTATATACAATACAACGTACCACAATTAAGTAATTAACTACATCTCTTCCCTGTCCCTTAATTGATTAATCTCCTTATTCTCTATTTCATTCTCTCTCATGATTTATATGTAGATACTTAGACCTCTTTTATAAAGACGAAACTTTGCACCCTATGAAATTCACTAATCCGAATTTTCTCATGAAAGCCCTTTTCCTTTGTGTTCGTTTGCCAAATCTGGTTCAGTTTCATCCAAACAATACCCCCCATCTCCTTCAACTTATTGGTCTTGGCTATAGTCAGCTCACACAACGATCAAAGAACCTTTGATCGGCAAATCATAGCTCTTGTAATTGTCAGTTAGTAACATGGTATTACTTACTGACAATTACAATCTTATTTTGAATTTTAAAGATAGTTTTTCTTTTCTTTAGTTTTATGTATATTAATTTTTTATAGTATTGTATCTTCATTCTACAAATAAGAGCATCAATGGATGAGGCAAATGATAAGACAAACTTTATTTATAGTGCCATGTTAGATTTTAGGCTTCCAATGGATAAGGCAAACTCATAATCAAATTGATCCAAGAAAAAATCATGATATATTTGACCCAATGTCAAATTGAAATCAATTCCAATAAAGTAGCTCTTATTAAATCAATAAAATAATATTTGCTCTAATTATTTGCCTCATCAACTGGAGTGACAAATTTTTTAAGTAGTAAATTTTCATGTCAAAGTACCGGTTAGTAAAAGACAGTTTTGACTTATATATTTGCTACCTCTATTAGTGATGCTCTAACATAACTATTAACGTGATTGTCCATTGTAACTAATCAATAAACAACATAGATAATGTTGTGTATTCGAACACTTCGAGCATTTGAACAATTTCGTTGAGCATTTAGACGCTCGACACAAATTCATCTGAACTTGTAAAGAGTGTGCTATATATAGGTTGGATTGTTTTGGAGTGTTGGTCTATATCGTTTTGGTCTCCTCACTTGTCCTTAGCCTTGGATACTTTTGTGTATTTTCTATGGAAACACGGTTTTGTGGCCTTTGTCATGTAAACTTTGATGGGTGTTAATAGAAGAAGGAAAAAGAGAATCATCCGTCAAAGAAATTATGGTGTGTGACTGTAACACCTGATAGCATAATAACATAGTTTTCTCAATTCACTTAAGTTGTAACACGTATAATCGTATATAATCATTAATTTCTAAAACTCTAACCCTAAAAATACTCTTAAAATAGTACACGTGTTATAACATAAGTAGATTGGTAACACCACGTCATAATGCCACACAGGGACAAAGCCAGGATTTAAAACTTGGGGGGGCTTAAAAAAAAAAATTTGACGGTACGAGAAAATTTCATTAATAAATAAAAAAGATACACCTAGTTAAGGAGGGACATAGTGAGCCTTACCCCTTAAAATGCATATCTATACAAAAACATAGACTAGAAAAGATGAAAGAATACTTTTTCTTTTCTTCGGAATTTGTTGATAATTGGACTCTGACATGATTAACTAGAACCTATTCACCATATATTATAAACATATATGACATGTAAGGATATGCTAAAATGAAAATCCCTAAATTAATAAATACACATTCCATAATACTTTGTAAATTCAATTAAGTCTCAATGTATGCATAACTTAATCCTTAAATGGCTAAATTCACACCTTAAATTAAATCCCTAATAATAATAAAAATCTTAAATTCAGCCTAAATGGCCAAATATTTAAACCTAAATTAAATTAAATTAAAAAATAAAAAGTAAGATAATACATAGAGTTAGAAATACCTGCCCTACTGCGCCATGTTGATTGTTGCAGAGAGACATAGTCACGTAAGAGAGATTGAGCGATACTGAGAGAGATGAGAAATGACAAACAAGAGAGCAAGAGAAATGAGAGTCTGAGAACGTGATTGCTGGGAGTTTATGGGCTGAGGTGATGTTTTTTATTTTTGGGGGCTGGGCTTTAATATATATATATATAAGTATTTAAAAAAAAAATTAGGGTGTCCAGCCCACAACAAAGATTCATCCCTAATAGTCACACGTTGTTACGGTCACATACAATAATTTTCTCATTTGCCAACCTTTTCCAATATACCATATATGGGCCCATTCAGGTGCGAACGTGCGGACATTTACACCTGATGCCGAACGCTCGGTGATGAAAAATTTTACAACTACCAAGTGTTCGGTGCTGGTTCAACGACTTTTATGTTATGGTTTAGCTTCAGGAGCTAAACCTAGGAAGGGATGATGTGAAAATATGAGAATTTACCCTTAAAATTCGGCGGTGGAAGCAGCAGCGAGTAGTGCTCACCTGTGTTAAAAAATCATTGCCGAGCTCTCGGCGGAACATGCGCACCTGATCGAATCTATACTAAATATAGTCCGTAATTTTAAACCTCCTAACCAACCTAAAAATTTCCCTAAACTCCCACTTATCTAGAAACTCTCCAAAAACCTCCTAAAACATATAATACATTTTTTAACCTTATGACGCACGCTGACGCACTTTGACGTGGATCAGTAGAACTGAATTTCAAAAATAAAGTTACACAAAAAAATTTAAATTTACATTATTATTAACTAGAATACAAAAGTAATTACACTATTATTTTCAACAGAAAAAAATAATAATTATACCTTTACTTGACAAAAAAAAAAAAACAATTACATCAATTCAGTTTCACTAGAGACTAAATTCAATTCCAGTAAAAACTCACTAATTCTAAATTTAGTTTCAGTGAATTTATTAAAATTAAATTTAGAAATTCAGTTACAAAAAAAAATTATTTACATTATTATTAACTAAAATAAAAAAATAATTACACTATTATTTTCAACGAAAAAAAATAATAATCATACATTTACTTGACAAAAAAAAAAAAAAACAATTACATCAATTCAGTTTCACTAGAGACTAAATTCAATTTCTATCTGAATTCAATTTCACTAAAAACTAACTCACTAATTCTAAATTCAGTTTCAGTGAATTCATTAAAATTAAATTAAATTCTAGTGAATTCAAATTCAGTTCACTTAATGTACTGAAAATGAATCAGTTTCAGTGCATTCATTAAATTCAATTTTAGTGAATTCAAATTCAGTTCACTGAATGCACTGAAACTGAATTCGTTGAAACTCAAATCCAAGGCTACGTCGTCATTGTCAAATTCTCTGATCTCAAACTCAAACCCTAGACAACGTCGTCATCGTCCAGATCTCAAATATATGATCACCTCACGTGCGCCGAGTACACGACAACCGCCACCTCCTCTGGTGGCTGCCTAGATCTGTTTCCACCTGCAAATTTGATTTATCATATTTCAAGACCATAATTTCATTCAAAATTCATCTAAAACTCATGTTTCACGAACTGAAACTATTTAATCAATAAATAAAGTAAACTGTATATACTTATAAATCAAGAATTTCACAAATTGATTCACAAAATCAATTTCGCAAACTGTACATTTCAAAAATGTTTGTGAATCAATTTCACAATCAGATTTCACAACATTTCACAAACAGTTTACAAATATACTTACAAATCATTTCATAAATATACTTATAAATCAGATTCACAAGAATTTCAATTTCAGTATCCAAATCAAAGAATTGATTTAACAAACATAAAGAACTCAGAGAGATGAGCATTTTCATACCAAAACCTTAACCATGGGTGGTTGGAGCCGCCGAAATCCGAGAGTGGCAGCAGCGGGGGTTGGGGTTTTCAAATTAGGGCTTTTGAAATTCGAAGCAATTGAACCCAAATTTGTATACCAGTAGAGAGAGAATGTCGAAGGGAGAAGAATGGGACTTGAACAACTTCAATTCGCCGCCGAATCGCCGGAAATGGTGGCGGTAAGTCTCGGACCTTCTCGGAGTCGATTCGCCGTCCACATTGGTTAGTTGAAAAACTGAAGACCACCATCACACTCACCATGTCGAGAGGAAGCTTCTGGAAGTGGAAAGCGGCTACGACACCGCCGGAATCTCGAAGTCACCGCCGGAGAATATGATCGGACACAGGCTGGGTTTGGGTTTTTGTGGGTTTTCTAGTTAAGAGGAGGTCATGGATAGATAGAGGAGGAAGAGGCGAGGAGAACCCAACCGGTTTCGTCCTCGTTGGCTGGCAGACGACGGCGATATCGCCGGTCAACAGGCACGGGGAGAGAGAGTGACGAGAGAGCAGAGAGAGATCATGTTGGGGGAGAAAGAAAACGATTTCCAAAATAGTTGGCCTTGATATTTTTTCAAGGTTATAATTGGAATATTGAAAACAAAGGAGGGTCAAATTATATAGTTGATCAGGGGGTTTTGGGAGAGATTAAATCCTTAATAAGGGGTTTTGAATTAATTTAATTAAGGCTGGAGGTTTTGAATTATTCAAGTTCAAAAGAGTGGCTTTTTAATAGTTTACACTACTAAATATAACCTCTTGGCCAAAAAAAAAAAAAACACTACTAAATATACCCTAGAGAAATATATGCACAAAATGAAAATTGCTGGAAATGACCGGGGTATTTTGGTAAGACTTTCTCCCACAGACGAACCCGGATCAATTAATCAACACTAAAAACCTGAAAAAGACTGAACGAAAAAGCATAAATTAATTAAAATTCAATACCCAACGTAACAAGCAGTCATTTGCTCAATATCACAAACAGACCATCCACCGTAGGATTCGGATAATCTCCTTCGAGACCCACTAGCTGGCACCAGATCTGGGCCCCACTCATAGTTGAAATCTGTCACAGTAAACAAGACCTCCTGTGACGGTATCTCTGTCCATAATTTTTGAATCACAAAAACTGTTTCTTCTGCTATTTCTGCTTCCAATCTCTCTTCCTCCTCATCTCTCGGATCATATTTTCCCAAACCCTAATTTTTCATTTCAGTTTTTGTTTTTTTTTTGTTTGAAGAAATTCAGAGAGAAAAAAGAAAAATAGTTCGATTTGTGGTCATGAGTACTGGAGATCTTCTAAGCATTCATCCCACAGAGCTCAAATTCCCATGTAAGTCTTTTTTTTTTAAAAAAAAAACATGTAATTTCATTTCTCTCATATGATTTTCCGTTTGGTTAGCGAGAAAATTCAGGAAAAAACTAATTTTGATTGCCATGTTGGGTTTTGCTGGAATGGAATGAGCAGTTTAATTCTGCAAATAATTATATGGCTGGGTTGAATGGAGTTGAGATTCTTCTGTCAATTACGATTCTAACCTTTTTGTTCCCTTAAATATGTGAAATTGACTTCGGTTCAGCTTAATTAAGCTTATACTATAATGTTCTGTTTGAAATGAACTTTTTTTTTTTTTTTTTTTTTTTAAGTTTTTTCCTCTTTCATTCCGAAATTTCGAGGTACATAATGGATTTATGGTTGGTTTAGTGTGTGATCAAATGATCTGTTGATATTGATTTTGCTATTTGGAAACTTGTCAAAGTGTTTTAATCTTCTTTGTGGGTTCCTTTGCATGTGGTCGAAAAGTTGAACTGAAGAAGCAGAGCTCATGTTCCTTGCAATTGGCCAACAAAACGGATAAATATGTGGCCTTCAAGGTTATTGTTTTTTTTCCCATTACTGTTTTTTATTGGCGTGGTTTAAACTTATAAGCTACGGATTCATAATGCTTATTGTTTGGTTATTGTGGTTGAATAGGTTAAAACAACCAATCCAAAAAAATACTGTGTCCGACCCAATGCTGGTATTGTTGTGCCCGGATCAACGTGCGATGTTACAGGTGAATATTCAATCGCATTTTATAGTAAATGGTTCTTCATGTTAATTTCTCAGATATCTTTAGCTTTTATTTAATTTTTCTAAACTAAAATCTGACGGTTTCCTGATTGGGAATTGCCTTTCGTAGTTACAATGCAAGCTCAAAAAGAGGCACCCCCAGATATGCATTGCAAGGACAAATTTCTCCTTCAAAGTGTTGTTGCACCAGATGGTTCAACTACGAAAGACATTACTCCTGAAATGGTTGGATGACACTGCTTATACATTTTTTCCTTAAGGGTATATCCTATCAGTTCTGTTTTGGATATTTCTTTACTTAATTTTGGTGTGAATTTGTTTTACAGTTCAACAAGGAGGATGGTAAAGTAGTGGAAGAGTTCAAATTGCGGGTAATTTACTTTCCTGCCAATCCCCCATCACCTGTCCCTGAGGGATCGGAAGAGGGCTCTTCTCCAAGGGCTACAGCGGTTGATAATGGGAATCAAAATTCTTCCTTGTTTGATGCTGTAAGGCTTTTTTATTTTTGCAAGTTTTCAGGAAAGTTTGACAATCGATTGCTGTCTGTTGACTGGCTCTTCAATTTGATTTTACATGCAACATTTCAGGTATCAAGATCTCTTGAGGAACCAAAAGAGAAATCATCAGAGGTGAGATGTACTTGCTTCTCTTTTAAACGAATATAGTAACTTGTAAATTTCATAGGAAATTTACCTTGGGAGTAGGCAGGTCTTGTTTCGTTCTCTTGCATATAATCTGCATGAATTGTGTGAAGTGCTAAAATCTTGAATGTTTGGTGAAAGGATAACTTTATCATTCTAATGTTTTCATTTTGTCCAAAGTAAGGACTTATTGTGTATATATAGAGATAGTTGAAAGCATCTTGACTAGTATATCAGTTCTAACATGTATGCCCCAATAGTTTCTATTTTGGAGGGTTCGGATCTTAGTGATTGACTCGGTTGTAGAATTTTTTTTAACAAGCATGATGCTTACTAAATTCATGACTTTATGAATGAAAAGATATGTAATGGTCAGTAACAGTCGTTCAAAACTGTTGATACCACATAGTATTTAGTTTATCTTCATTGTATGGGGTTTCTTCTGCTTAGTTCTTAATCGACGTTTGGTGGAAGCCAGCATCCCATTATACTTAGGGAACTAATAGGTTGCCTGAACAGTATTTTCTTGACTTTCATGCCAGGGAGGCATGCTTAGTTTTCTTTAGTGTAAAGTAACCACTGTGATAAATTTCAATTTTGAGATCTGTCAATGGCATGATGTGAAAACTTTTAATGACGGTGCACAAAACAAAAGGATATTTGAAAATGTTAGGGGGGAAGAAGTGGAAGGATTGTTCGATAGAGTTCGTTTTTGGGCTTCTTTGTGAGCTTCAATTTCGTCAGAGTTTTGAGATATAGCATTTTCCTCAGGATCCGAAGGCGGCAGTCTCTTAAACTTTCTTTTGTTTATCTGTTTTGTAATAATTGTACTCAGGTTTTTTCTTAGACCTTGTTTGCTGTCTTGGTTTGGGATCTTGTATGCATTCCAGTGGACAGCTCGTCCACTATGTCTTGTGCTTTCAATTTATAGGTTATTAATAAAGTCTGTATTTCTCATCAAACAAAGACAGTGCACCTGGGTGGTGTATTTCTACATTTTAATTGTCAGAAGTTCTTAGACCATGCCTCACTACCATACTAGTTGATTTATTGCCTGCTGGATTCTTCGAGGGGAGCTTCTATTCACATCTAATTTTGCTCAACACACCCAGAGCAGTTAAAAAATTCTGACTTTTCTATATAACTCTTATTAATTTCAATTTTGTTAATTTTGTTCAAACTTTTTTTTTTTTCCTTATTAATTTTCCTAAATTTAAAGAAACCATGGCCAGGTGGCCATGGCACAGGCCCTCTGTGCAGAGGAACCACCATGGCTGGGGGAAGGGGTAAATGGTGGAGGAGAATAATGGAGCGGGAAGAGAGGCGAGAGAAATGTTTGTTCCTTTTATTTTTAAAAATTAATAAATAAAGGCTAGATGAGTATGATCAAATTGGATGGGTGAGTTGAGCAATAACTTGGGTGCAAATGGAATTCACCCTTTCTTTGAACTCACATCACCATGCAAGAATCCCTTGATATCAACCTAATAGACTTGTCTGCCCTGTTTTATTGACCACCGGATACAACTAACACACTTTGATAAAATTTGTCCCGGAAATCAGGAGTCTTTTGAAAAACTGGGTCAAAAGGAACTCTAATAAAATTCCTCTGTTATCTATATATATAAAGAAAACACCCCCATTAGGTGAAATTTTCAAAAATTCCAAAAAATACCCTTCGTCAATTAAAATGTTAAAAGAATAAAAATTAATCTAAGGAGGATAAAATTGTAAAAGAATAACAAAATTAAAAACCCAGCGTGTGTTTCCTAGGAGCAGTTCAACTCTATCCCACTATCCCACTAAACATAAACGTCTCTACTATCCAACAACTAATCAGATTCTTTGCATTTTCTTTTTCCTATATTCTGCTGCTCTTTTTCCCAAATTCATCTAAGGAGGATAAATTTTGTCTTATATAATGTGGCTCCTGTGATGGTACGTATGGTTCTATTTGTTTACATGTTTTTTCTTTCATTTAATTTTGTCTTATAACTGTGTAATCTTTTAGTATACATCTGTGCACTACTGTTTTAAGCTATATTATTAAATTTTTTTTTTTTTGGGTGGAATAAATTATTATAATTTTTAATAAAAGGATGTTCATAGGTGTCAGTGGGTGGCAATATCTTCAAATATGATCGGTTTGATTTTGCTACATACTAACTACTTGAACTTTCTTATTAAAATAGTGATTGTAGGGTTTCCAATGTGTAGGGTAACTATTTGGGATTATGTGGTTTCCAATGTGTAGGGTAACTATTTGGGATTATGTAGAAAATAGGAAGGAGATAGTTCCTTTTATCAAATATGTATATCTAAAATATATATCATCATTTTGTATTTATGTTACTGTTTCACGTTTATCTTCAAATGCATAATCTTTATATTGTTTTTTGTTTTTTTTTCCTGTCCTAAAATGCATGATCTTTGTTTTAATGAGTGTCATCTTTGCATTTGATTTGATGAGCTGATTTAGATTACCTTGTTTTTCCCCAGGCATGGTCTATTTCCAAGTTGACTGAAGAGAAGAATACTGCTTTGCAACAAAATCAGAAACTACGTCAGGAATTGGTATGGTTTGTGATTATGCATTACATGGTATTTATCATTTCTGCTTTCCTGTCGTTTCTGGTAACATTATGTTTATCATGCTAATCTCAATAGTTAGTGGCAGAAAATGAAGAAAAGGAGAAAGAAAAATTGTCCTTCTATGAGTGGTTTTTGATTGTTTTAGTCTTCCAATTGATGGATGCTTTGATGCATGGACTTCTCTCCATTGCATTCTTTCCTTCCATTTATTTTCTTTTTTTAAGTTATTTCTAAATTTTCATTGAGCAGGAACTGGTGAGAAAAGAAATTAGCAAAAGCAGTGGTGGTGGATTTTCATTATTGTTTGTGGTGCTGTTTGGTCTTTTGGGTATCTTGGTTGGTTACTTCATCAAGAACACATAGAAGCTTAATTCAAGGCTATATGTTGATTAATTAGCTGGTTGCTGGCATAAGTTCTGTGGTGTTCCTCAATTTTCGAAAACGTTTTAGGGCCTCACTCTTAATGGAAATTTTTTTTTAGGCTTGATTGATATTATTGACACTCTATTTCGGTTTGTCCTAGCTAATGTTTTTCTATTTAAAGTTGGATGGGTGGGCTTGAGCCCATGTAAACATAACAGATGTTATTGAATTGGTTTAGCATCAAGTCCTTTTACCCAATTGTTTTGCCCACTTCTAGGGTGTTTATTGGTTCGAAGTAAAAACTTAATCTGATTCATTATTGATCAGTTTGTACTTTGTAGAGTTTGAAATTTAATTCAGTTGAATTAGATTGGATTGAATATCAATTAAATTTGGTCCAATTGATATGATTGGTTGTTGAACGATAAAAATGAAAAAATTGGAACATAAACATACAATTATCTGTCTATTTTCCTTTGTTACTTATTTGCTTCATGTTCTTTATTATTTATGATAAATTCAGTTACTTGATCGACACATATTAGTTTTCAAATTTAGAAATCTAATCATCTAAATTTATAGAACTGCATTGAATTGAATTGGCATACAAAAGTAAGCTACAATAAAAACCAAGGAATGACAGTGGAACTTAAAATTTTCTAATTTTACAGGATGCCTCCTTATTCTCTACTATAATGTCTATAATACAACGGACAGAAACATAATAATAAAAGCATAACTGTGGTGGTTTTGGGTTGTCGGTCTTCGTATATATGCAGATAAAGCTATTTGTATCACATTTTTTATTACATATGTGTATCACATCTTTAATAAAGATAGAACTAATGTAACATAAAAATGTTGTGTATGTTGCATTACTGGTGAGATCTCACTAGACTAGTTTTCCATGTTTGGAGTTGTTGCTATGGTGGTGGTTGCAGTTTCCACAACACCTGGGTTTGAACCAATCCTCTTGTCATGGGCTTGGCGAGGACAAGACCAATGGTTGCGACCTTCATGATCATGATCATGACGGTGGTGATGGCAACGTCGACTAGTAACCACTGCTCCAAACATGGTCCCCAACACAAACGTTAGACCAGTCCTTAGCATACCTGTTTGGCTCATTTTTCTCAAATAAAGCTAGAACAAGCAGAAGAAGATGATTAAAGTATAGAGTGAAATATTTGGGATTCAAAGTGTGAGTAAAAAGGAAGACTTCAATGGGTTTTATATGGGTTATAGGGGGTGGGAAAATTTCTATTTTTGAGCGCCGTAATGGCCAAACCTTTTGTTTGGAGCATGGTTCACGTATAAGTAGGCAACCTCTTCCCCAAGGCTCAAACAACAATTTTATAAAGGAAACTCCAAAGTCCCAAAACCAATGGCTTTGTAAATACTAAATTGTAATGTCTGCTATAAAGCCTATAATATTATAATGAGGTGATTCGGTGACAAGTCCAAGAAAAAAACATATTTGATAAGCCATGCATGCCATCATCTGGGACCCACGAAATGGTATGTCTATCTTTTATGTTGGGTCCTTTTTCTGGGATTTCCATGGACTTTTCATAATGGGAATTAAGACCACTGAGGTCAACTTCTTAGGTTCATTGTGAGTAATCTCATGAGCCCATAAAAAATTAAACTGAAGAAATAAAATAAACAAGTGAGCACAATAAACACCAATTTCAAAGGTGTTCATTGTTTCCTAAAATTAGAGAAAAGAAGATTATGAAATTCCATTGTTATCTAATCTATTGATGAAATGGAAACTATTATTTTATAATTTGTAAGGTTTTGGATGGATATCTATATAACACTATATGACATAACTGTTTATATTTAGAAATGTTGCTGGGGATGCTACTGGGCTCATAGCCAAGCTGAATAAGTGAAGACCCAACTCTAGAAAGTTGGGCCTTAATTAAGTAAGACCATCTGCATACAAGGTTGGCTACTAGGCCCATGGATCCAACCAAGCTACTTTAGTGTAAGCAGTAAGCAAGCTACTTTTTAGTCGAGCTTGGACGAGCACATAAGACAACCATAGCCCGAATTCGACATGTAACCCCCATAATGCATGTTCGAAGAAGTCCCACATGGGTCTACATATATCAACCAATGAGACCCAAATAACTAATTAGCAAAATTTCAAAAAATACTAAATGAATATTTTTTTAAATTAGGGCCCATCAAATATGGTACATCTCATTTTAGTCATAATAATGTATTACTTACGGAATCTACTGTGTAATTGGCTTTTTTACCCAAATACTACCTGAACTATAGGGGGTGTGCTCTCATACCACCCAAACTTTTTTCTTGTCAATTTACCACATGAAATTATTAATGTGTGCTAATTTACCACCTAACATCCATTTTTCTGTTAAATCATCAAAAAATTTCCTGAACTTCCCATTTTGTCCTTGAATACAATAAAAAAATAATATTATTTTAAAAACTTTTTTTAAAATATAATTATAAAAAAACTTAAAAAGTAAAAAATAGAAAATGGAAATACCTTTTTTTAGGGGGTTTACTTAGATTTTTTTTAATATTTAAAATGCTTTTATCATATAAATTGACAAAAATACCCTTGAAATAAACAGAAAATTTAACTACAGTAACGGTAGGTGGTAGATTGGCCAATATGTGAAAGTTCAGGTGGTAAATTAACAAAAAAAAAAAAAAAAGTTTGGGTGGTATTTGAGCACACCCTCTATAATTCAGGTGTTATTTGAGTAAAAAAGCCTGTGTAATTTAATGAACAAAATAATTTATTTTATAAGTCTCTATCCATTAAAACATCTAACTTTGATTGAATAGATAAGCGAATATAGTAATTTTAATAACACTTGAAATAGGAGTATTTCAAATCCAATCCAATCCGCTCAAATCGACTGATCCAATCCGATTTGATCGATTTCGATGACTTTGATGGATTGGATTAGATCTTAATATTGCAAAACCGATATGAATAGATCGAAAAACCGATATGATTGGATCCAATGAGGGATATATCACATAGAAATCCAATCCAATCCAATCCAATGTAGTAGATTTCATACTGCTTTGGTGTTGTAGGCATGTGAAAAATATAGAATTTAATGAATTAATTAAATCATTTGATAAACTTTTGCTTGGTACATTATGTAACAAAAATAAACGGATTTGATCATTAAACTACAATATGAAGTGAGTCCTACAAATAATATCTTATTATGGTTAAAATGAGGTTGAAACTTCCTCACTTTTAAGTTTCCTATAATTATATTTTGTGGGAGAGGGGGAGTTCAGTAATATATTTGGATTATAATAAGCTTAAGTTAAGAATGCGATGTCTTTTTTTTCTGCAAGATTTTGATATCTTCTTTATGTAACTAAAAAAATTATATATTTGAGAATCATATTAAATAAAAGGCCATTGCTATTCACACTCCTAGTTTATCATCTGCACTCCTTCTATATGTAAATCAGGAAAATTTTATGCTAAGTCGAGTTAATTTGAAGCAAACTGAATTTGAAGATATTCAAGAGAACATATTGGCATAGACCGATTCGACCATGGGCCCTTGAATCCTCTTGGATGCTTTTGCCATGGTAGAGCAGACAAATGCTTCAAATAAATCAAAATGTGATGATCGGATTTTGCTGGCTGTCAACCACATATGAACAAGATGCCACTGATAACAACCACCCAATTGATAAAAAAATCTAACTTCAGCACCATCCATGGACCATATATAGCCCAATTTCAGCCACTATCCTTACATAGATTTTATCCTACATTCTAATATAGATGATATATAGCTCCATTCATATTTGACAATCCCTTGTATTTCTTAAATATCAACCCATTGAGTATCACCTCCATTTTGTTGAGTGAAACAAAATGGGCTTTAGGGGTTCCAAGGTAGTTCCCCTTTTCATTCTATTTAATTTCATCATATTTTTGTCCCTTGTTTCCTCTCACAAGGTACCCTGCCCTCCCCAAAGTCCTTCCTTGCCTCCTCCTGTTCCTAAGCAGCAAACCAAATGCCCCAGAGATACCCTTAAGTTTGGTGTTTGTGGCAGTTGGCTTGGGTTGGTGACCGAGGTTATTGGGACCAAACCCAGCAAGGAATGTTGTACCCTAATAAAGGGTCTTGCAGATCTTGAAGCTGCGTTGTGTTTATGCACTGCAATTAAGGCCAATGTGTTGGGAATTGTGAAGCTCAAAGTGCCTGTTGCTATTAGCTTGATTGTTAATGCTTGTGGGGGAAAGGTGCCACAAGGCTTTGTCTGTGCTTAATTAGAAGCTGGTCTACCTAGCTCTGAGATTGTGTTTGATATGTACTTAATGTTGATGCCTGTTGTTTGTTGAATTGAAAATTGAAATAAACCAGATTTAGCTGTGTAGTCGGTTCTACTCAATGAGTTATTTTCTTCTCAATTAATCTAACATGTTAATCAAAGTCACACATTTAAGAGAAGGACTTGTCTATCACGGGGATAGGAGAGGAGGCATCCCTCCCTCTCATCTCTGTCACCGTCTCTCTCCCCCTCTCCCTCTCTTCTCTCTCTTTCTCTCATTTCTGTATTTGTCTCTCTCTTAGGAGGGATGCCATGTCCCTTATCATGGGGACATACAAGTTTTATTCCACATGTAAACATGATGTACTCAATTACTCATCAATGATTCAAAGTGACAATTGGGCAAAGAAATTACCCTATATGTCATATATAGGAGTAGAAAAACATATATTTAACTAAAATGTCATACTATCTAATAGAAGTAAAAAAAAATGTTTAATAACTTTAAGTGTAGGAGCTGTTGAGAAAAAGATCAAATCAGGAATATAATGTCTTGTATAATGGCTTATATGGTGACCTCTCTATCTATTGTCAATTGGTTTAAGTTGGATGTTTTAATTTTCATTAAGAGCACTATCGGGTCGTAGAAGTTTTCCCACCACAATTTCCAAGTATTAAGAGCACTGAAAGATCTATCTCAAAGAGCACTAAAAAGTAATAAATTCTCAATTTAGGGAAACAAGAAATTCCTTGAAACACACTCTACAATCAAAGAATTATCTTTTTTTATTCACACAAAGCTGTAGAAGGTCGATTGGTATAGCAGATGAGAAGGTGATTGTTCTCACCAAGGCTTTCACGTAACCAACCCAATTTGATACATCAGAAAGCACATAACATAGTTACAATTAAAGAGAACTCCAAATCATGAGATTTTAGTATAGTGTAAATGATTAGAACCAAAAAGAGGCATAAAAAGAGATTGCAGTTCACTAGGCGCATTTGAAGCCTTCTGGGGCAGTCTTTCCACAGTAATTCAAAAGCAAGCTCAAGGAGACAGGCACATTAAGATTGATGCCCAAAATGTTGGCCTTGATGGCAGTGCAAAGGCACAGAGCAGCGTCAAGATCAGCAAGACCCCCAATGAGGCTGCAGCAAGGGGTCTTTTCTGGGGTCCCCACAACAAGGTGCACCAAATCGTTCAACAAGTCTGCACATACCCCTAACTTAAGGGTGTCCTTTGGGCAAGAGGCCTTAGCTGGAGGGGTACTTGAGGGAGGAGGAGGGCTTTTTGGTGGTTGTGGTGGTGGACATTTAGGAACATGATGAGTTGAACTCACTGTGGTGAAAAACACAAGGTTAAGGGAGAGGAGAATAGCAATGGTTGAAACTGACGTAGAAGCCATTTTTGGGATTAAATTCCTCACGCAGAGACTGATATTTGTTAACTTTTAGATGGATTTGGGTGGTGTGGATATAGTGAAAAGAATTAGGGTATTTATAGATTTTTTTTGGAATCTAAATTTGTCAAAGAAACCCATGTGAGCACACGGTACATTGTTTTGGATATAACTCTGTCACATGCTGGCATTGCAACTTGAAGAATAGGGCCATTTTTCAACTTTGGAGCATTCTGTATTGTATAGTTTCTAAAATAGAATCAATACAAAATGACATCATTGGTCTAATTTGGGACAAAAAGGTTTTTAACTCTCTTAATTAATTGTTTCCTTTTTTTGGCCAAGATGTTTTCAAGACTCTCCTTTATATGTCTGATAAACAATCAGACTGAAATCTTCCAATATTCCACTTGCTCACAAGCTTCACATGTTCACTCTGCATATTTCCCCCTCAATAATTAGTGTTGGAGCACAAATTCTCTACGTGTATATTTCCTTCATTCAACTTGCAAAACGAATAATTTTCGGGAGGGAGGGGATACCAATGTGGTGCTGGTTAAGAGCATATGGAGTGCTGAGGTTCATTTTAATTTTATTGCAATAAATTGAACTAAAGGTAAGATAATGACTTGAACTATGAAGTGAAATTCAAATTGGAGATCAATTGTTCATTTTAGAGATCACAAAATTAAACTACGAAGTGAAATTTATTTCAATAAACTGGCTCATCATGTGAAAAAGTATATCTCTACAAGTTCTCTCACGTCGACACATGAATTACATTTAAAAATTATAATTATTGATCTAAAGTCATTGAACTGCACCACTGCAAGTAAAACTATAGTTCAATTCAATAGATGCTAAAATAATTCACAAAATTGAACTATTAAACAACAACCAGTGAAAAATCTAATGATCCTCTGTCGGTCAAGTGAGTAATCATTAAAATAAATCTCTCAAATAGTGAGGTCTCAGAGGCATAAGATTGCGTACCTTTTGATTGACTATAAAAATTTATAGTGACTGGAAAGTCCTTAACTCCTTGTTAACCGAGGGATTGTAGGTTGATGAAACTAGTAATCCCTATGGGTTATGATAGTGAATTTCTAGTGGGATTGTATACGAAGAAAAAAAAATTTACCAATCATAAAAGATAGATACAAGAGATGTAAACACACATTACATGAAAAAAAATAATAATAATAATAATAAATAAATAAAAATTCATATATGAAGTCTCCAAGTCTAGGTGGACTAGGCTTCCGTGATTACTTGAATATGACAGGAGCCCGGATTTGGAATTCGAACGATGTTGGGCCTAAAGCGATCCATGTGTTGGGCCTTAGATAATTTGATAAGCAGGGGGCCCAATCTTTGTTATCAAGGTGTTACATAGTAATTAGCTAGCAAATCCTAGTTTGATTGAGACTAGAAATAGTATCCTTTTCCTAAAAGGTTTCCCATATGATCACTGAAACCAATATTATTTGCTTATAAATAACAGGGTTAGCAACTTGCTTCTTCAGACATCACTCATTAAATTTGGTGAATTAAGCAACTGTTTTTGATATCAAGAGAGAGAAGTAATCAAGCATGGCTGATCGTCGAGAACTTGCTCTTAGAAGAAGAAAGAGAAGTATGACAGCAGAGCGAAGCCTAAGACGCATCCATGCACGCATCATGTTAGGCGTGGTTGGAATGACGTTTGCATTGCTGCTATTCTTCATAATTTCCTTCGCAATATTCTAATTAAGAAAATTTTTTATGGGACGGGCATATGCATCTTATATTTTTGTTTAAATATATAGGCTCGTTTCATACAAGTTTTTCTCAGCATTTGATAGGCGTGGTTGGTGCTAGTCACAGTTTTCTACAGAATTTCTTGCTGCTGTTCTTGTTTTGTTTACTTCTTTTTGTACTTTTCTTTTGGTGTTAGTTTTCATTCTTGTTGTTGAGGTCCTGATTGGGTTGTTGGACCTTTTATTTTGTTTCTAGCTTTTTAAGCTTTGGACTAGTGGGCTGGTTGGTTGCACATTTATTGGGCCTGCCTTGTACCGCCTCTTGGTTTTAATAAATGTATTTACAAGAAAAAATAGTATAATGAGTTACTAATTTTAACGGTTATAAATTAATCTAGAAGTGATGATACATTGTTCCTCTTAATTGCTTAAAATTTGTCCATCATCTCGACAACTTTGCAATCAACTTTAATTACCCTGAAATCTATCTATCTAGCACTCATGTTTCAAAAAGTAAGGCTTCCAAAGTTCATAACTCTAACAAGATCGCTTAGATTTCTTTAGAATCATATCCTAATCAACAAATTCAGGGTTTTGCTACCTTTAAAATCAGCACATCTAAAAAATTAATATGAACAAGTCAGAGACCTTCTTTAACCAGATCTGATAAACGACTGTTTTCACAAATTTTCAAATAAGATTTAGAATCCAATTGAGTTCAGCCTCAAAGGCTAGAACATCAGCTTCTCCACATTTATACACCTTGCTAGTCCAGAGAATAAACTTGGATGCAAGGTAACAACTTGCAGTTTTATCCAAAACTGCAAAAGATTAAGATCCAAACCATGGGTTCTTTGAAATGAAGCAATCCCTATCATAGAGGCTTCAAAAGAATGATCACTCGATGAGATCCAATCCGCGTCTCGCTTACTCGACCAAGGTGACGAAGAACCTGTGAAGTAGCAAAATGCACAAGGATAAGAGTTTCTTCACTGAAGTAGCTGAGCTTGTAAGAAAAGGCATGAAAGACAAGTGCTATAGCACAGAAACACTTTTCTTTTGTTTTTTTCTTTATCAGTTATTAGGAAAAGAGAAATGTGACTACTAAGTACTAACTAGGTCATATTTCGGCATTGCATGGCACAGAAATTCTTATTCTACATGACTGGAAAACTCTACCTGTCTCAACCAAAAAGATATTAGAAACAAGGGTGTCTAGGAAATAAGGTGTTAACTCATGATTAATGTTCATGCTAATCTTTAAAGCATCTGCAAATCGCAATGCAAATGGGAGTTGAGCAACTAACTACTAACCAAGAAAAAGTTTTTTAAGTACAGTCACTATCCTTCATTTAGCAGTTAATACGCTGTTCTAACAACAAAGTAAATGACAATGAATCTTGTACTGTTTAAACAGCAGTAGCGAGTATCCTAAAACCATTTAGTATCAATCCTCACGAAATCAAGTACAGCTTGCTTAAAATGATTACCTGGGTATTGACCAATACATAAAATATTCCAAGTTCCTAGTTCATGAAGCATGGGAGGTCGATGTATGTACTCAATTCAAGTGATGCAAAAACCATTGAAGTTTTCTTAATTGCACAATGACATTATTTTTTCTAATTTTTAACTTAATAAAACCTTGAAAATAAAGACAAGAATGCACACAATTACCGTTAGTATCCCTTTTCCAGTGTTGTCAAGCTTCAAAGTTGGTCCTTTCATGTCAGTTTCGAGAAAGAAGTATTTTCCCTTTACTGCTTCTGCCATTGCAATATCTCTTACTTCCTGCATATTTTATGGCAGTATTAGATACAAATTGCATAAATGAACAGTTACATACCATTCTTAGGAATTTGACAAGTTAACCAGCAGTGACAAGCCCATCGATTCAAATGGTAATACAGATTACAGACTCCCATGCTCCTAGATCCTACTAGATGCATTGTTTGTAACAGACAACAATGTTGTTGGAACAGAAAAAGGGGCATTGCCTCTTAGTATTTAGAAATTTGAAATGTTGTAAACGGTACCAGCTAGCTTGGCTGGTAAACTCCTTTGTCATCTCACCATGCCCTGGGATCAATTCCAACCTTCACCAAGGATGGAGAGGCTTATATGATGATAGAGGAGCTACCTCTGATTTAGTAGCCTATAGGCCCAAATAGCCACCAATGGAACATCCAGAAAATTGAGACCCCATAACCTGTTTGCATTCACTTACCAAGGCCTTTTCCCAAATATCTCCTGCCAGCTGCATGATAATTGATAGCCAGAGTCAGACCTGTGCGAGTATTTATGTACAAATAAAAAAAATCAGGAAGGAATGCAAACCTTCTTCTTCGGGGCAGATATAAGCTGAGCATTTGCTTCAGCATATGCTGCCATGTCACTAATAGCTGCATTGATCTTCTCCAGTGTAAGCCTTCCTCTCATGTATCTGCAGTTAGCAATACTTAGAACAAGAAAATGGCCCTAATAAATAAGGACTACATACCCAAGACCTGTTTTCCATCACCTACACCATGGACAGAAAATGGGAAAATTAAAAGGAGAGATATTCAATTTCCCAATATATATCACCTCACTTTTGAGTCCCTAGCTACCAAATTCTCCTATCTTCTAAGGCAAAATAAAGAAAGTTAGAGTTTCCTTGAAATGTTATAATTAGTGGAATCAGAAACCTTTATCGTCAAAGTATGCAGATCATATTATAGTTGGAAAGAATTGTAGAGCTTTTGAAGAAGCAGAACATTCTTCAATGAAATTGAAGGATCACTTTATGAGATATCTGTATCAGTGGACAAAGACAACACCTCATACATCTTCTCTAGCTCTGTCAGATTTCTTGCTTTCGCATCATTTTATTCCAGTAGCCTGTTTGTTTTTGCTCCATTTTGTGTATACTTCTTACGTACTAGGAGGGAGCCTTTTTCAACAAACTTTTTATTTATCAACAAAAACAAATGTCATAGTTTGTGGATGTATATTCAAGTGGAGTCACAAGTCATTTTTTCTTTGGAATTGGAAGGGGAGGTGACAGCCAACATTAGTTGTAAAGCATTTGAGACAATACTAGTTTAAAAAAATTAAAGAGTTCCACCTCTATATAGATGCACACAATTATTATTCCTCTTTGTCCCAGTTTTACAACTTGGTTTTGGGATGTGCCATTGGACAGTCTATGTCTATGTCACTATGTCAGATATAAAATTGACTATCATGTAACCTGATGTTGTGCAAAAGCAGACAGTGAAGATGATACTCTCTCTTAATAGATAAAGTAAAAATAAATTAACAAAGTGAATTTTACTCACCCTGACAAGGAATCCAGCTCTTCAGCAGTTATGAACCACAATGGTGGAGTTGATCGGCCCTTTTTCTCCTGAAATTAACAAGAACAGGTGACCCTCATACTGTAATTGCAACATATAACTAAAGATGATTCCAGGACAAGCTAGCCAATAACTGAAAAATCAGTCTTCCACTATCATTTTCTGTGCATCATTTCCCAAATACAAGGAAAAAACAATATATAAATAAGATAATACTCCTAAACCTAAAAACTTACCAGTAGTATGAAGAAAAGGATCACTATTTAAGAAATATTAAGCAATTATTTATCCGAATAAGTGCACAAATAAGAAGGACAGGATTCTGCAAGGGATATTTAAAGTTTTGCTGCATAATGGTTGTATGGTTAGCTATATATACATACAACCACCCACCCCCATCACCACACACATGCACGTGTGTGCGCGGAAATTTTCAATTGCAGGACGTCACAGGCATCAATGTGTCTATTATTGATTGCATTGACTGTTCTCTTACCTTAGGTAGTGCTGCAGGCTCGTCCTCAATCTTCAAGGGCACAAAACCAGTGTTTTGTTGAGAGCCCTCCGGCAATAAACTGAAACAAAGAAACAATATAAATTCTCTATCTACCAAATACAAATAAATTTCAAACTCAATCAAAAATATCTAATACGAGGAAGCCTAAGAAAGTTGTATTACCATCTATTAGTATCCAAATTCAACATAGACATTCTTTCAGGAATATGCGAGGGCGCATAAACTGACATGTCCTGCAATTTCTTTTGCTGCTTCAGCGATGCATCGATGAGTTTCTGCCATCACATTATAACATCTAATTACAATTCATGAAAATTTATACAAGTAGTCAACCCACCGAACTATCACTAACTTATAAAAAAAAAAAAAAGAACAAGTAAAATTCCTAGGCTTAGTTAAATAGTTTCTAGGCAACAAGATGATGAAAATTGATTCTTTTAACTTCCCTAGTCCGAAGATTAAAATTTTAAATTCATTTTGTAGCTTTACTTTCTACGTAGCCAAACACAACCGAACATTTGAACTAATTCGAAATCTTTCTTTAATTTCAAAAGCTGAATGATGAAAACATTAAAATCTAACACATTGACATATTTAGCATTTCTTATATTTTCTCAGCAACCAAACAGAGAGAGAGAGAGAGAGAGAGAGAGAAAAGTACTTTGGCTTTGGGGATGGCTAGGGTTTCGTCGCGCAAGCGGTCCTTGATGGCCTGCACCTGAAGCTCCATGGCCTTCAACACGGCGTCGACGGCCGACAGATCGGTGACGCTGCTGGCCGGGTACACTGCCACGTGGACATGTTAGAGCTTACGTGGATGCCTGTTATTGGAGAAAACGAATAAAGAAGTGGGCAGTTGGGTCTTTACTTACTGTTTCGCGCGATAACGAGGTCTTGAAGCTCCGCGATCCGACCGTTGAACGCGGAGATCAGCGAATCCAACGACGCTCCTGCTTTCTTCACCTCCATCTCTCCCTCTCTCTCTCTCTCTCTACAGAAAAATTTAAGTGTTTTGTTCGGTTTGTTGTGTAGTTGTTGGAAAATCTTCAGTTTTATTTTTCAATTTGGGAAAGTTGTTTTGGCGGTAAAAAAACGAGAACCGTTTCAGGAATGCGAAGATAAAAACGACGACGTTTATACGTTCAATAAAATGCAAATTACAAACATAATAGAAAGAGTAGAGAGATAGACAGTACACAATTTAACCCAAAACAAATGGTAAAGAAAGAGATAGATTAGAGTAATACAATTATAAATTTAATATTGAGAATAGCTTTTTGTTGTTGTTTTTTTTTTTTTTTTGGCCATTAGCTTTTTGTTGTTGGAATGGTGGAGATAGGAGATTTAGGGCCTATTTGGTAATGCTTATATAGGAAGCATTTTCATTTAGTAGTGCTTTCACTTAGTAGCGTTTTCACTAGGAACGCTTTTGTTAGAAAAACATGAAAAAAAATTCAAGTGATTCTTGTGAATATTCTTGAAAGCGCTTCATGAGGAAGCACTTGGTAGGTGCTTCAACAGGAAGTGATTCTAAGTACTTTTATAATTCAAAAACGCTTTTATTTTCGATTGCCAAACACAAGAAAAAACACTTTTAATTATTTGAAAGCACTTTTAAAGCTTCTAAAAGCACTGCTAAACAAGCCCTAACCTTAAACTTGAGACTCTACTCAATAGACAATCATTCCATTTATAGTGAACAGCTTCGAAATTTCTGAATTATTTTGTCTTTTGGACTAAAAAAAGCCCATCTTTGTTATTATGTAAGCAAAAAATCTTAGCATTGAATTAAAATATATTTATATATAAAATAAGTTTTAACTCAAAAAGGGAAATAAAAAACTACAAGTAAAGGGCTTGTATGCCAAAGGCCTGGTTCGTTTAAAGCCCAGCACAATCATAGGACAGATCCGACATTAACAAACCCATTATACATGGGCCGCACTTGGCCCGTTTGGCACCTTTATTATAGGGTGCTGCTATTTGCACACCCTTTTTTTTCTTTTTGCACACCCTTTTGTAAAAAAATAATAAAAAATTAAAGGAAAAGACCACACTCACACTCACCCTCACCCAACACACCCCAACTCCATTTTTTCTCTTTTGCACACCCCATCAACAGACAAAAAAAAACACACACACCCAGCCACACACACCCCCCTTCATCTCCCTCACCCGAGACCACACCCACCCACCCGACCACACCCACCCACCCACGCAGCCCTCTGTTTTTTTTTCCTTCCAAGCCCGGCAGCCCCTTTCTCCTTTCCACTCGCCCAATCACCACCGCGCGCAGCACCACCTTTCTCGCAGCACCACCACCGCGCGCCACCACTAACCACCATCTTCCTTTCTCTCCGCATGCACCATCACCACAGCACCCCCAAAACAGCCACCACAACCAGCCCGGAAGCCCCTCCTCGGCTCCTCCATCTCTCTCTCTCTCCTTCCCTCTTCCCTCTCTCCTCTCTCCCTTCTCTCTTCCCTCCCTTTCTCTGTCGCTGCGGTTGGTTCGGTAGACAACCACCGAACGAAACTAATGGTTTCGGCAAATGACTGCCGAACGAAACTGACAGCTTCGACGGATGGCTACCGAACGAACCCGCCGGTTTCGGCGGATGACTACCGAACGGCCTGCGCGCGAGGAAGGTCCGATGGTGGTACTGCTGCGAGAAAGGAAGATGGTGGTTAGTGGTGGCGCATATGCATATGCTTGAAAACCCACTGTACAGAAGAAACATAAGTAGTTTGCATATGCAATAAGAAATAGCTTTGTTGTATTATTCCTCTGCTTTTTTGCCTCTGTTAAGTGGAGTTGCTTTTCGGTGGATGCCCCTGTCATGTTATGTCTACACTCTACATAACATTGGTCTGCAAATATCTCTTGTAAAATAGGAAAGCATAGGTTGCAACATATATTGACTCTCCTTCAAATGGTATGCACCATGTCTACAGTTTGTTTTTGGTTTATCTTATTTGGTTGGCCATTTAAGTATGGGAAACCTGTCACATAATGAACAATTTTATCAGTTTTATGAATAGAAAATTCAGTCTGAGATGTAACCATGCGTTTCAATGGTTTGTCAGTCGAAAGTCTTGCATTGTTTTCCTTCATATATTTTTCTAATTGAAGGTTACACTTGACTCAATCCACAGCCCTCAACTGCAGTGTGATTCTACGTGGTCAAGACCTTAAATTGTGGTTTATATCCATGAAAATCTGAAGTTATAGGGGCTAAAACAATGCAGGCGAATCTGTTAAACCGCGGACTTTTCCCTCTCTAAATGATTAATGATGCAGTTTTCACATTTATGTTTCAGAAGTTATGTGCCAGCACCTTAAGCTTTGGTCCTGGGTGACTATTGAGAAATGAGCCTACCTGCGCACCTGGTGCTGATAAAATAGTTGTGGTCTGGTCCGTCTGGAGGTTATTTATCATCTCCAAAGTAATTTAAGCAGGTTTCCTACCATCCTGATAAAAAGCCTCCAAACAACAGCCTGGTAAAAAGGCAAACATACAGACAAACAACAAAAAACAGAAATTGATCGATATGGACTAGTTCCCTGCTTACATAATCTGCCAAAAGCATCGCATTTACTGAATGTTGAATTATCAACAACAGACCATAAAAGGCCTAATTACCCATATATATATATATTGAATTATTTGGTACCCCCGAGTACGTCTCTCTAGAATCAAATATTAGGAGAGGTGGTGCCGGAGAGAGGAGAGGTGGGGATGGGGTGTGTGGGTGAGGGAGTGTGTACGGGGGGGGGGAGATGGGGATGGGGTGTGTGATTTTTGGGTGTGTGTTTTTTTTTTCTGTTTAGGAAGGGTGTGCAAAAAGAAAAATAGATGGGGTATAAGGGTCTTTTCCTTTGAGTTTTTTTTTGTTTTTAGGAAAGGGTGTGCAAAGAGAAAAAAAGGGTGTGCAAATAGCAGCACTCTTATTATATAAGACAGCACGTACTGATCCTTCATTGAGATCCTAAAATTATAAAAGCTCCCCAGTTGCTTGCCAGTTGTTCAAGCAAATTCTTGAAACAAGTTTACATCTAAGCTTTCAGAAAGTACAACAAAAATTTCCAACCTCCAAGCAGAGGCTGAGGAGGCATGCATGGATGAGGAGTACTTAACCCAATATTATATAAATTAGAGTACAAATACAAATTAAATTAATTGGTTAAACAAGGTTGGCCAGCTCCACTAAATCTTGGGAGACAAAATGTATAGGGAGCTTCAAATCTGGTTTCTTAATTAGCTAGACAGAAGTGATCTCATCTTGGAATCTCCAACTTTCTCCTACCTCTTTTTTTTTTTTTTTTTTTTTCTTTTCTTTATTTGGGATGAATGAGGAAGAAAGAAAAAAACAAAGAAACAAGGAACGGAAATTAACAAGGCTATGTGATGGGGATTAGGTGGGGTGCAATTTGAGCCATTGGATCACATTGGGAAGAGACACATTGGGTTCATTTTTATGGCATTTGTTTGTTGGCTTTGTTGAGAATTTTGGCTACTAGGGATACATGGGATGTTTGTCTCCATTACCCATGTACAAAAAAGATGGTACTTAAATTCTTGATTATCATAATTTGGTTTATTGGGATTTTAAAAGTCAGTTAAATTACATTTACAGTTTATGTGTTTTTGGGAGACACCCTTGAAAATGTTGCATCTTATGTCTCTCTATTGTTAGGTCTGGGTCCTCTGGGGCATGGTGTCCAATGACCACTATATATTGTTGATGTACGTATGTGATTAAACTATTGTTGAGTAATAAACAATCAAATCAAATGGACTTAATTGGCGGATGGTTTTGTGAACAATTATATTATATAATGCGATGAAGGTCAAGCAGCAGAAAAGGTTCACTGTCTTTTCTTGGCATAACAAAATGAAAATAAAAAGGGACTAAGTGGACTTGGCCTTAGAAGTTTATTGCATTGTCAACGACCTCAAAAAGTTAGGCAATTAAGGACCCGCCAAAAGGTCACAAACGTATTACCAGTAACATTGGGTGGCATTGTTGGGGCTTGCATTTCGGTTGCATTTGTGGGGTTTTTTTAACTTTACCTTGTTAGTTTGAAATTATAAAATTGTTAGATTGATATATATTATTGGTTAAATTCTAACCGTTTTAAGTTTTTGGGTACAGTGATTGTTTAACATTGTATCATAACCTTATTTACAGGGTTTTGGGGTTTAAAATCCTTCATCTCTCAAATTTGTTTCTTTCTTATTACATTGAATTTTGAACTTAAAATCTACCATATTTTCACCTCATCTCAATACGAATTGAGCTAGAGTTTACTAAGTGTCATTAAAAATTAAGTACACATCTCACTCAAGAAAAAATAATTAAAAAAAGAATCAAGTATACCTAAAGTCATATTTTTATTTTTGTGAACCATATATAAGAGGCAAATAATCTGAACCCAATTCACTAATAGTACTACTAGCCACTAGGCTGGACATATGAGTATTTAAGGTAATAGAGAAATATATATAGATGAGTTTGTTTCTTCTGAGATATTCAATAAATTGAAACGATATAGGGAAGATTAGCATGGCCCTGTGCGTAAGGATAACATATGTACACGCATTAATCAAGAAACATATAGATGAATTTGTTCTTTTGGAGACATCCGATAAAATTGAAACGATACAGAAAAGATTAACATGGCCACGGATGACACGCATCAATGGAAAAAATATAGATAAGTTTCAAATTGAGCTGATCAACAATTGAAATAGTGTCCCCACTCATGCATGTTTTTGTGTTCACAGCATTGCTCTTAGAAGATTCATTGCTAAGCTTCCAAACAAAGGAATATATCAATTAGAATAAGTAATGTGGGGTCAAAATAGTATACATAAGTGCCATCCCTCATTAACTAAGACACACCACCACTTCATCTCACAACCAATATGCTCACCGGCCACATCAATTAATTAGTCTTAGAATAGATATATGTATTCCCTTCGATCAGTCAAGTGTATCACCTATTTAATGCTTTTTAATCCAATTCATTGTTTACCAGCCTTGACAACAAACTTGAAGATGCATGCTCAACATTTATCGATCAAATTAAGGTCAAAGATGAGGACAGATCGAATAACATACATATATAATTCAACGATCGAATTGGTCCCAACATATCATCTGAAGATTCTGATCGAACAAGTTAACAAATCAATATGTATCTACTGGCCGGGCTACTAATATGCATATATAAGCACAGTTTTGCACCACATGCATATATGCATGCGTGCAGTACAGCCAGCTTAATTTGCTTGCGCGGATTGGTTGAACATATAAATGTGTATCATATATATATATGATCGATCTCCTGCTGGCATTACCGTTTACAGTGAGACTGAGCATGTGGTGATGTATATACCCTAAATTATTTTTGCCATTAATTGTTAACGCTAGTGCATGCAATTGCCGAACCATTCATTTGCCAAAAATAACCATCTAAAACTAGAATAGCTAGCTAGCTAGGCAGGTGTGTATGTACATGTCTTAATTTGCACCAATCTTTAACACCCCCACGTGAAGAGGTCAAAGTAATATCGAGTAATGATCGAATCCCACGTCCTACGTACAGTACTCCTAACTACAACAATATGTAACAAGGTAGAAGAAAGAAGAAAAATTAATAGTAGAAAAGAATAAGAAGAACTAGCTAGCATTATCTGATCGATGTACATTAATATATATATATATATGGGATGAAAAATTCTGGCCAAAAACAAAAGGGGATAAAAATTAAGCATAGTAAGTGGTATATAATATCCACTCGAATTTCATTATATGTTATACATGAGTCATATATATATATATATATATATATGTGATAGTACTTTTGCCAGCAACATACACTAGCTAGCAAGCATTAATTTGCACCCTACATATACCTAGCTATAGCTAGCTAGGACGTCTATGAGGTCCTACAAGTACTTCTTGACAACTTCCCACACATGCATGCATGCTATGATATGAATTATGATCGATCATCATGGAATATGCATTGACGATCCAAGAGAAGTAGTAGTATATATTAGTATTAATATATATTGCTGCAAATTAATTAAAGAGGGGAATAAACCAAAACCGGCCAGTAAATAAGTACTACTGATGACCGATGGATGTTGTTATTCATTAATAGAACTTCAGTTGTGAGAAGGAGGGTGTGTCTTTGGGGGTGAGTAGTCCACATTAAACCCAGGTTGCTTCTGAACACTACGTTTCGGCACACGCCATGAAACTGATGAGGAGGAGGATGATGATGAAAACAGCTGCTGCTGATGAGACGGCGTCGTCTTATGACCATGATATGCACTTTGAAGAACATGAGCTGCAGTACCTGATGAGCTTGCAGATGATGAAGTTGTAATTGATCCTTTTCTTTTTTTCATGAGGTTGGCCTTGGCCTTCTTTGTGTACTGTATGGATTCTTTAGTATCATCATGATCAATATCCTCAATCAATTGGCTGCTTTCTCCTTTTGTACTCACTTCTTCAGGTACTACTGTCTTTGGTGATGTGAAAGACTTCACGTTTGGCACAACTACCCTTTCTTCATCAGTACTCTGCACAAAATACCATTAAATTTAATTACCCAATACACACACACACATATATATATAATTTCTATTTATGCTATGCCACAACTCAAAGTGAAAGAAGAAGATTCACTTTGTTGGAAGAGATTTGAAGTTCGGATTTCTATTCTTCCAGATAAAGAAAAAATGAAAAAAGAAAGAAGAAGAAGAAGTAATATTAGTTTAACAATATATATATATATATATATATATATATATGCATGACTATTGATGGAGTACCAACCATGGTGTTGAAGTGAAAGATTGTGTTTTCAGGCTGCTTCTTATGATCAAGTAACGCACCGGGATGCCGGGCATCACATGCATGCAAAGAAAGGCATACAAGAAAAAGAAGGAGACAGAAACGCGTAGTAGTAGTAGTAATGGTTGACATATTAAGATTGAAACAATGGGTAGCAAGGAAATCTAGCAGAGCAGGTTCTGAGGTTTTGGGATGTTAGTATTGTAGTAGTAATGCTAATGAACTACTGGTGTGTGGTATATGTAGTGTAGGGAGAGAGAGAGGTAGAAATGAGCATTAAATGCAGGTATATATTTGATGATCAGAAGATTTAAGAGGTTGTCTTGTGTAGATAGCACAAGAACATGGAGGTGTATGGGTAAAGTGTAGAAGAAAAGGAAAATTAAGATATGGGTGGTCTCCCTTTTTGTCCTTTCTTTCTCGGCCCCCCTCTCTCTAATTTCAATTTGTGTTGGGTCCCAAGACACACACACACACACCAGTACACCACCACCACCAAGAGAAAAAGAGAAGCAACTTACACCCTTCTTCACATTATATATGGGGGCCGGGTTAACTCTCTCTCTCTCTCTCTCTCTCTCTCTTGAGTGAGAGAGAGAGAGAGTCAAAGAGAGATTTACTTTTCAAGTAGCTAGCATAGAAATAAACTATTAAGTAATAGAAAAGTGGGACTGCATGCATTAGATGTGAAACAAATAACAAGATCAAGAAAACTAGTGTCTACCTAATTGTTAATACCGAGGACCCTCCAATATATATTACTTGTCTTTGAGTTGTATGTATTCTCCATTTGCATGGGTTTTGCGTCCCTGTTCTTAGCCCTGCCTCCCTTTTTACCCTCTTGGACTGTAGTGTGGACTATACTGTGATGAATGTTTTTAATCGCAACCACTTAACTCGATCTATGATTATTATTTTATGAGAAATTAATCATATTGTATGTGGTCACACTAAAAAATTAGCTAGGAATTCAATGACCCTTTTTGATTAATGTGTAGTTTAGACATACTGAATAAAAAAAAAAATATATTTTTTAAGGATAATGTGTAAAATGAAAGAATGAGGTAAAAAAAAAAAACAACACTTATCAAGTAACACACTCTCTTCTCTACTTTTTTTTTTCTCTCAACTATAAGAGCCCGTTTGGTTCAAGTTTTACAAGGGTTGGAATGAGAAAATAATTTCATTCTCATGTTTGGTAAGTACAGCCATGAAAATTAGTTTCCTGGCTCATGAGAATCTGATGCACCCAGATGAGAGAAAATGAATATCCTTCCTTTTAGCTTGAGTTTTGTTTTCTCTTTCCTTGAGAAAGCATTAATTACACTTTTCTAGACAATTATATCCCTTTAATTTAATATTTGATGATATCAATTTTAACCACAACAAATTCTTCACATTATATATATATAATAAATGAGGGTATAATTGAAAAATAGAATAATTTTTATTTCTTATTCCTACACAAAGCAAACATAGGAATGGAAAAGAAAAGGTAATTCTAATTGGTTTACTTTTTCAGCATTACTAACACTACAAGAAAAACATATTTGGGTAACGAAACTTTGGGCGACGAACAAGAAAATTTGTCGCTCAATGTCATACAAATTTGGGCGATGACTTGTTCTTTGGGCGACGAATACCATCTTCCTCGCCTAAATTTACTTTGGGCGACGACATCATTTCGTCTCCTAAACTCACGCGCCAAAATATTAATTGACAAATACATTGGGCGAGGAAACCTTAAATTCGTGCCCAAATGTACTTTGGGAGACAACAAATTTCGTTGCCCAAGGGTTATTCCTTTTTTTTTTTTGTACAATTATATATATGTTATTCATACAATGCGATCGTGTTTCCAACGATCCAAACCGTTCAATTTTTAATTCCTCATTGAAAGATCAGCATTGCAAAAAATTAGGATTATTGGAGATGTAAAAGTTATGTAACGGTGCTCGAATGTATGAATGATCAAGAATTTGCTAATACTAATCGATGGAGTAGATGAATTCTGATTTGGGCGATTTTTTGCAGGAATGATCTTTGAGTATAAACGAATAAAATGAACGGCTCCGATTCTTGAAATTACATTGTAGTCTTCACAATTGTTGAATCGACAAAATTTCAACGAAAAAGCTATAGAATTATACTCTTTAAGTGTATTTGTATGTAGAATATCACTTTTCTATTGTGTTTTTAACGATCCGAATCGATCATTTCTTTGTGCCCTACTTAAAGATCATCCATGCAAAAAATGATCACAATTGGAGATATAGAAGTTAGGTTTGACATTTAGGGTGTATGAACGATCTTGATTCTTATAATAATAATCGAACGGGTAGATGAACTCCGATTGAGCCAATTTTTTGCAGGGTTGATCTTTGAGTATGAACGTATATGATGAATGGCTCTGATCGTGATAATCACGTTGTGGTCTTCACAATTATTGAAGCTACAAGGTTTTAACGAAAGAGTTAATAGAATTTTATTCTTCAAGTGTAAAAACCGTTCATTTATATGTACAATCTCATATGTCGATCGTGTTTTCAATGATCCGAACTGTTCATTTATTAGTTTCTCACTCAAAGATTATTCTTGCAGAAAATTAGGTCAATTGGAGATGTAGAAGTTTGGTATCGGAGCTCGAATGTAGGAATGATCGTTTTGTAATAATGATTTGGGCGAGGAACTTAACATTTTGTCGCCCAAAGTGACTTTAACGTTTTAACGTTTCCGAATCGAAAGTGACTAAGGCAGGTGTGGGTTGGAAAGTAGCTCAGATGATTCAGAATCGAAATATATGAGATATTCCGGAAAGAGAAAATTAGGATGACGTGGCCTATCAAGAGGATTCATCTTCGACCATACCCAATCCATACAACAATGATTTTATCATACAACAAGTCGAGATACATGACGTTCTTCCAATTGAGATCGATGCCTTATCAATTGATCTTGGGCCACTTCCCCGAATTGATGTTAATGATTTCATCGATGATGATGATGATGATGAAGATGAAGATGAAGATGATGATGATGATGATGTTGATGGTATCGATGATGATGATGATGATGAAATGAGTACTTCTAGTGGTGATTCAGATTAGTAATTGATAATGGTGATTCAGATTAGTAAATGATAATGATGATTCAGATTAGTAAGTCATTACTTTAGTTTTCTTTTTAACTAACATAAATATTTATTGAATTATGCAGATGAGTTTGATCTCGAACATGGGTGGATCCGGAGGTCCAGTTCAGCATCCATGTCCGCCCCTGCAGCCCAGCCCAGCCTAGCCCGCCCCTGTAGTACAGCCCGACCTCATAGTCTAGGGCGAATCGACCCCGGCGATAGCCCCAGATCTCTCATCTAGTACTGGGTCTGCGATTCAGTCGGCACAGAGGGCCCGACGTGGTCACCGTTATAGTGTAGTTTGAGAATTAAATCCTAATTCTCATCGTCACGGTGTACAAGCAATAATTCGATGAAAGATAAAGAACAAACACGGCCAAGAAAACATAAAATAATAAACCAACAAGCACACACAATCACACCGAGATTTGTTACGAGATTCGGCAAAATTCCTGCCTACGTCCCTGGGAGAGATCTCTATTCTTCACTATGAGAATAACAAGTATAAGATTACAATTGGACTAAATCACATAACCCAATCCTCCAAATTCCTTGTACACTTTTTCACAAAGTGTTTATATGATAATGTTGCATCATCCACTCGTACTGCCTCATCATCAGAGAGTAAGAAAAATGTTTTCACAGCACTTGTGTTTAGGTTTAATTTTATTTAGATGTTATAATATTACTGTGAAATTAATATGTTATATTTGTTTTTCTAGGTACCAAAACCACGAGGAGGATAAGTAGAGGGTTGAAGGCGTTCCAAATCACGCGCACGACGAACGAGAGGATTCTAATCGTTCTTCAGCAAGATCAGCTACGACTGAGCAAGGAGGTCCATAGTACTTTCGCATCCTTTGTCGGGGCGATTATCCTTGTCGACTGCCCCATGCTTTTCCCCAGTTGGAAAAAGGTTGATGACGCCATCAAGAGGAGCATTATGGACTCCATTTCTGTGAGTATATTTTGATTAATACAAAATGATTAATTTGATCATTCCTAACAATTTAATAATTATTTTTTTCAGGTAAACTATGACATTCGGATGGAGGATCCGGATGTAGCTAGGTATATGGAGAAGTTATTGAGAAACGTTTACACACAATGGAAGCACGAGCTGCACATGAAATATAACATGTTTGGATTGGCAGCTGAGGCATTGGCCAGCCCTCCTCCGGATATGGCATCTCGGCTTGATCAGTGGCAGTGGTTGTGCACTCATTTTCAGAGTTCGAAATTTTTGGTATGTTATATCATTTTAAGACTTCAAAAATATTTTTTTCTTATGTTATTCCTTTATTATGTATGCATTAATGCATTTACAATTTGCTTAATATTTAACAGAAGAAGTCGAATGCTAATCTTAAGAACCGGAAAGCGCCCGAAAGGATTGATCATCATGGTGGTTCCATGCCCTTCTCATACCGGGTGGAGTCATATCGTCAGGTGCGCCATTATTTAATTTAATATATATATTCTATAGTATTGTTTGAGTTTTTGTCAACATTACATTCTTTTTCAGGCTGGTTCGCAATTTCCGGAGCTTGACAATTACGGGAATGTTTATGGCCGACCCGGCAACGACAAGGGCATGGCGAAGCACGTTAGTTTTTAATATTTTAGTTTTATTGAACAATTTTTAATATTTGTATTTGATTTCCTAATTTCTAACTTGTGTATAACATTTTGAAGGCTGAGATGCTCGCCAAGAAGGCGAGTTATTTGGAGGTGGCCAACCAGTACCCTCCGAACACTCTGTTGGCGTCGATCTCAGTCCCCGATCGCGATGCCAGTCTTTGTATTATGACGGAGACACTGGGTGTTAGGCGTGGTAGGGAGATACGCGAAATGGGAGTGGGTCGGGTTCGTGATCTCAGCGTCGGGTCTTCGTCTCAGCCATCTGCAGAATTAGTCAACCTGTCCACTGAAGTGCAGCTGTTGAAGGGTCAGCTAGAAGAATTGAGAGCGGCATATGCAGATTAGACGAGGAAGGTGCATCAGATGCAGCAGATGTTTGGCCAGTTGGCCAGGATTGTATCTGTGTTTGTGCTGCCACCAAACATTGACTAGTGCATGCCAGACTCCTCCACCGGTGCCGATGATGCTACTGACCTAGGGGGCCATTAGTGATTGTATGTACCGATTATATTTGCATACAGTATTAAATTGTTCATACTTTGTATGAATATTTAGATATATAAATTTATTAATTTTGTTTTATATAGTTTTTGAATAAATATTTTTTTAAAATATTAAATTCAAATATATAATCTAAATAAATAAAAAATATGTTTAGGCGACGAAATTGTTCGTCGCCAAGACATGCTTTGGGCGACGAACTTAATTATTCCTCGCCCAAATCATGTTTAGGCGACGAACAATTCTATCGCCTAAACATATTTTGGGCGAGGAATAATTAAGTTCGTCGCCCAAAACATGTTCGAGCGAGGAAATTAATTATTCCTCTCCCAAAGCATGTTTAGGCGACGGACAATTTCGTCGCCTAAACATGCTTTGGGTGACAAACGTAATTATTCCTCGCCCAAAACATGCTTTGGGCGACGAACAATTTCGTTGCCCAAAGCATGTTTTGGACGAGGAATAATATGCTTTAGGAGACGAACGAAATCTGTCGCCCAGGTATCTTTGGGCGACGAAATTTACTGGTTCGTCTCCCAAAGTCATGGGTGACCAAACTGTCGATGAACCAATAAATTTCGTCGCGCAAACGTTTGGGCGACGAAATTCGACTTTGGGAGAGGAACTAGGTTCGTCGCCCAAACTTTTTTTTCTTGTAGTGCAAACAAAGGAATGAGAATCTTACATTCTCTTCCCCTTAATTGGAAAATGTATAATTTTGTGAACCAAACGGGCTAACAGTTATTATGCACAATAAAAAAGCTAATTAACACGTACGAATGCGCGTGTACTTCAAGCAGTTAGTACCTAATAAATACTACATGTAGCGTGATCCATATAATATGTACATGTAAATTCAAACAAATATACATGTTTAATTTTTGTAACCTGTTCATAAGAGAATTCAAATTTCAAAGAATTCATATGGATTCAGGTTAAGTTTTTACCCATCCAAGTTGTGCCCTTATAGATTTTTGCAAAGCTGTATGTAGTACGTTTGGGGAATTACTGCTGCTTTTTAAGCCATTTGGGGAAATCCTCCCTTTTCTTATTTTTGTTGCTTACAAATAGAAGTCGATCCAATGAATGGCAAAGGCATTCTATATAATTACACTCCATTTCAATTTTCAACCTTCTTTTTTCTATTGCAAGGGATCAAACATTTACTTTTTACTCATTTTCTCACCCACTCTCATCACTCTCTGGTTAATCCCAAGAACTCAGACTTTTTAGTTCAATAATTAAAATTGTGTCTTTGAGAGGTTTCGTCAATCTCTTTTTTCTATAGGCACATTATAAATTGAGGGACGGCTAGAGATCGACTAGCTAGCTAGTTCTTGAAATTCATGATTAACTAGTTAAAGTTTAGAAATTCATGGGTCTAGCTAGCTATATGTACATATGTACATGGACTGGATCCATGCTTTTAAGGAAGCTGTTTGGTGAGCACATAATGGTGATTAATTAGTTGGCCACCGCTAGCTAAAGGCCTAGCTTGTACCGTTGTAGGTAATTAATTAGTCTCTCTGATTAATTTAAATACGTACTATACATTTTTTATGTCGTTAATATATATCATCGTATTGGGGATGGTAGCAGGATTATTTAATTTGTGTGCGTGCAACCGAAAATTCAGAAAAATCACAAGAAATCCCTCAAAAACAATGCAGCCATATTGTAGTTGATCACAGTCTATATATCAACCTAGCTAGAAAAGAATAGGTAAGGTGGCTGATCATGAAATTAGCTGGACAAATATATATATATATATATATATAGTATGTTGAGAAAGAAAGCTTGATAATTAAAACCGGCCTCCCCAAATTCGGTTTCCTTGTCATTACAGTAATGGTTTGATCAACATAGTAATTTTTAGGTATATGCATGTACGTAGGTGGCCGGTTGTGAGTAATTAAAGATAGATAGTATCAAAGTACTAGCTTAATTTATTACATTCTTTTCAACCATTAATTTCTATTAATTTAAGAAATCAGAGAACAGAAATTTGAATTGAGTAAAATTATATTTAATGATTCTTGCATAAGACAAACCTAGTAATTACATAAAATACCTCAGTAATTAAAAGTTTTTTAGAAGGTGGCGGGGGAACATGGTGAAAATTTTTGTTTAAGAACAAAATTGGGTTTTAAATTAAATTTACAAAATAAAAATAAAAATTAAGAGAGAGATCGAAAGGAGAGCAAATTGGGGAGTATGAATAAAATTTTCATGTCTGAATTTGCATGTTAACTGATAAAATTACCTAAATATGAATCAAACAAGTATATAGCAAAGAATCCAAACTATTAATACATCTGGATCCACCTATTAAATATATATATATATATATATATATACTAATCCGTGAAATAATGAGTACTGCTTTTTCTAGCTAGTTTACTAAACCTCCTGATCTAGTTAATTAATAGTATACTAGTATACAGTACTAGCAAAGCTAGCTGACTTTGAAATAGATATTATTAGTTCTGCATGCTGTATAGTAATAGTTGTAACTGGTTAACTGAAGATGCTGACTTCATCATCATATATATATATATATATATATATCTACTAACATATGCAATATGATGATCATATATATGGCATCACATGAACCTCAGCTCCACAGGATCATAAGCTCCATCTTCAACTGATTTGGCAAATGGGAGTTCGATTATCAGCTCCTTAATTATGTGTTGCTTAATTTAAGTTACTGCAACATGCAGTAGCTAGCTTTCACATATACGTAATATCTTGTTCAAGAGCATGATGGGCAATATGGGAATAATTGCACAATTCTTGAGATGGGGGATAGAATGTGATCGAGCGTAACATGGCCCACACGTGGGGTCTACCATACAAACATTTGTTTTTGAGGTGGGGACAGGACAGCAGACAAGGGCAGCGTGGACCAACCCTTCTTTGTTCCCCTAGCGAGGAACACGACAAATGCCGTAACCGTCATTACCGGCCAACCTTGACACGTGGCAGTCACCCATGTGCACCTTAGTCTCTCGCCGCGTGGGGTCGTGGTGGCGCCAACGGCCCAACTGTAGCTCCCAAGCTCCGTTCCTGTGGTCTCCACGCCCTGGGGACCCACCCTCCCGCATTAAGCAATGCCCCAAGGAGAACGTAAATGAAGGATACAGTCCTCTTTTTTTTAGTTTTTAGTTTTTTATACATAAATAAAAAGAGAAATCACCACCTAAATCCCCTAAATAATACAACCACAACCCCATTTATCAAACAATAATGTTATGAATTCTTAATTTATATATTAAATGATGTGTTATTATACATATTAGTGTTTTAGTTGTTTTGACATAAATAATCATTAAAATGTTAACCAAAAAAAAAAAAAAAATCATTAAAATATGTCATGTATGAATCAATGAAATATGATATATCATTTGAGATTTAAATATGTGATACAAATTTAAAATCCTTTTATAAAAAATAATAAAAGATTTTAACAATTGAGGGGAAAGAGTGTGACCAAATTTTCAGGACAAAAAAATAATGTCCTAAGTAATAAATGAATCGCCACAAAATTAGTCATTCGGAATATCCGAATATATGAGAGAAAGAGAAAGCCAATGTGTCGGAGGAGTTGTTGAATATCTTAGACAACTACTTTAATTCGTAACATGTACTCACTCTTCAATATTTTTAAAATATACGCAAGGAGTTAAATTTCGAAATTTTCGGCGAAATTTCGCCGAAAATTTCATTTTTTGAGGGTATGAAAATTTTAACACTAGTTCATGAATTTTTCGCCAATATTTCGCCAAAATTTCGTTCCGAGCAACAAACCCACCATTTTTATGTCTGTCTTCTCCTTGCCAGTTATAAACTCAGCCACCGCGTGATTGGGGAGGAAGGAGAAAGAAGAGAGAAAAGAGTGGGGAGGAAGAAAATCAGATCAGGGGAGGGAGAGAGGGAGATCGGGGAGACACTTGAGAGAGAGAGTGTGGCGCTGGAGAGGGAGGACATGAGGAGAGACAAGAGAAGGAGGTTTGATATTATACCATATGCTGACTTGCTGAGTGAGTCGCGGCGGCTGGGAGAGAATAAATGAAGGGAAGAAGTGAAGAACTGAAGAAAGGTCACAGGATGGAAGCCAAGAGAGAAAGAAAAAAAAAAGAAAAAAAAAAAAAAGGAAGAAAAAGTCAAAAAGGAAGAAGAAAGGTTATGCACAACTTTTGCTCAATGCTCACGCCATCCATCACGTAGAGAAGTGGAAGTAGGATTAGGAAGGAAAGAAGAAAAAAAGAAAAGGAAAGAAAAAGGAAAGAAAAAGAAAAAAAAAGAAAAAAAAAAGAAAAAAAAAGAAAAGAAAAAAAAAGAAAAGAAAAAAAAAAAGAGAAAAAAAAAGTTTATGGTCAATTAGGATTTGAGATCTTTGGGCAATTGAAAAAAAAAAAATTTGGAGTTTCGTTTGATTGTTTTGGGATTTCGTTTAGTTATCTTTAAATCCTAAATCATAATACATTTCTATATAAAAAATAATTAAAAACTCTAAAGGGCATAAATCTTAATATTTTATATTATATCTTAAAAAATATAGAGTATATGAGGTTTAATGTAATATTATGACATATAAAGTATTGGGTTTAGTGTATAGATTATAGAGTATAAAAAATATAATAATTTTATTTATTCATTATATTAATTTTATTTAACAGTATTTACCTCCAGCGCGCATTATATTCATCACATATCACATGAAATCTACCATATAATTTGGTTTCTTCAATGTTTTTTATCAATATAGTAGATAATATGTTAAATAAATATATGGTAAAATTTCATTCAAAATTTTCATATTTTGATAGCAATTTCCATCGTTTCCGTCTAATTTTTGTCGAAATTTAAAAATCTTCGAAATTTCCGTTGAAATTTCCATCGAAATTCCTCGAAACCCGAAATTTTATTCCTTGAATATACGTAATTCATTGTAACAAGTTAACAACCCTGGAATTTAGTATTGATTGCAAAGTTAAGATTTTTTCTAATTAAGCAAAATAATCATTTTCTCATAAAAATTAAGAAAAAAGGTTTTTCTTGTTTGTTTTTTAAGTCCAAAACGAAAAAGCCCGTTTTCGACTAACCCACCTTAAAAAACATGGTAACAAGCTGGTCCACTTTAATGAGCCGAGAGCTCTGCACCTTCGCCAAGCACTTGACAATTGCCACTGGCAAATTGTGGCAATCATTGTCATTATATGACATTAATTATTTGAATTATAAAAAACACTCATGTTATAGTGTTACTAATTGCCACTGTGTGACCGTAACTATTTGAATTCCATAATTGCCACTATGCAACAATTACGATTTGTCAAGTTAAAAAAAAAAAACCTACCGAGCGCTCGGCACAAAAAACATGGAAACAAATATAACATGAGCTTTATTTGTACAAAATAGACCTTTTTATCATTGCAACTTTGTAAGTGGATTTGTTTATCATTAAGGGTTATAAAATAGACTTTAAAGTATTTACTTTAAGAAAAATATCTTAAGCAATGAGTAAAATTTCGGTTTTGAGAAAGTTTCGATAGAAATTTCAACGGAAATTTTTGCTAAATTTTAATTTTGACAAAATTAGACAAAAACAACGGAAATTGCTATTAAAATACGGAAATTTTGAATGAAACTTGATCATATGTTTATTTAACATATTATCTACTACATTGATAAATTGAAAAACCCAAATTATATAGTAGGTTTCATGTGATATAAGGTGAATATAATGCGCGCTGGAGGCAAATACTGTTAAAAAAATGGGTCATTAATTAATAATTATATAAATAACAACTCAAATTTATTTATATTACAATATTAAATCATGAATTAAATAAGTATTCAATAAGATGAATATAATGCGTGTTGAAGACAAATATTGTTAAATAAAAATGGTTCACTAATTAACAATTACATAGAAATGACATCTTTTTAAATGATATTTAATCATTTTAAATCCAATTATCTTTAAGGGTTTAGGTCCTTTAGAATATTTTTAATTATTTTTTATATAGAAATGTATTAGAGTTTAAAAACAACTAGACAAAACCCCAAAACGACCAAATGAAACCTCAAACCCTTTTTTTTTCTTTCCAATTGCCCAAAAGCCCCAAACCCCAAACCCCAATCAACCATAAACCTTTTTTTTTTTTTTTTCTTTTTTTTCCTTCCTTTGCCCCCGTGACTCTCCACTTCTCTAGTCTTCCCTCTCATTAGACTCACTATGTTTGGCCTTCGCTTGCTTTGTTTAGCCCAGACAGACTTTGGGTCCTCCTCTTCCAACAAACAAGACTCATTTCCAACCTTTTCTTTCTCTCTCCCAGTCCCTCATTCCCTCCATCCCTGATCTCTTCTCTCTCCTCCCCGATCTCCCCATCTTCCTCCTCTCCTTCCCCGATCTCTTCTCTCACTCCGACGACAGTTGGCGACCAAGTCAACTAGCCGAAATTTTGAGGTTTTCAGGAAATTTTCAAAATTTTCCGAAATATAAACGAAAATTGTTTGGTATTTTGATAAAATCTCCCCTTCCCCAAAAAATGAAATTTTGGCCGAAAATTTCAAAATTTTCCTCCTTGATCTTAAGCATACCTTTTTAGGTAATTCAAAGGATAAAGTTGTAATTAACTTTTTCTTTTAGATGGTGGGTGGAGTGAATATTTGGAAGATGACAATGGCTTCATACTATACATGAGCAGCGTAGTTCTAAATCCAATTATATAAATTTGAGATTTCTTCAACATTGTGGAGAGAAATATCATTAGATTTTTTTTTGTTTATTAATCAACTATCATTCATGATATTTGAACTTAAGACCTCCTCCTCCGATGAAAAAAAAAAAAAACTGGTGTCATCTACTAGACCAAACTGGTGTCTAATTAAATCTTTTACTATGTGGCTATTCTATGGTCACAGGCATTCCCATCTTGTAGGGATGGCAGTGAGTGGGCTCAACTATATGAGTGTGCTGGACAACAGGGCAGCAGCTGGGATTTATGGCTGGGCTGAAAATAAAGGTTATGGGCCTTATGGCCTTATTGAAAGATTGGTGGGTTAGCACTTCAGCATACAAACTACTCATAATCACCTACATATCCTTGAAACATAGTCTTCATGCATGACTGTGCAGTAACTCAGTTAAATTGCAAAGAAAACACAGGATTGGGAGGAAAATGAACTTTCACAAATCAATGAGAAAGGAATTATTCATTAGACTTGCATCTTTATAGGTTGCTGAAAATCTATTTACAAACTATTCCTGTACAGATAAGCACAGAGGAGACATGTATTAAAGCAGAGTACTGGAATGGTTGAAGACAATGCAACAACAATGGAGATGGGTAAATATAAAGATAAAAAAATAAAGTAAAATAAGGCAACATCTGATCTGCTATCCAAATGTGTTTTCACCGCTGTATGTCACGTAAAGAAATCCATCTTCATCCTTCTTTTCATCATAGATGCCAGACATTATTGCTCCTGCAAAACAAAAATTATATATATAATACTCTCAATCTTTCAGAAAAAGTAGACATGACTTCATGATTTCTAAAAAATCCAAGTACTATTGAAACAGTTTAATTCATATCCCAGAGTCTTAATGAACATCTTTATGTCTAAATTTGGACTTTAATCAGGAATTGGACAATTTACCATGATCAAATCATTGATCATGAATTATACTATTTTGAGTTCAATCAGGAATCAAACTATTTACCTGGATGAAATTCCAAATATTTTTGCAAAAGTAAAATTATATCCCAGAATCTTATTGAACATGTTTCCAACTGAATTTGAAAATAAATAAATAAATAACTAACTAAAATCTCTCATTGTTTTGGGAAAAAGAAAGAAGACTGTCAGAATTTCTTCAAACTCTTTCTACAATTCCAAGTAGCAAGTACTATTGCAAAGGTTTATTCATATCCCAGAACCTTATTAAACATTTTTCCAACTAAATTTTTATTACAATCAGGAATTAAACTATTTACCATGATAAAAATCCATTATCATATTGAATTTACACCATAAGCTTAAGCATCAGAGGAGGGGGAGGGAGAGGAGAACTACATACCTGTAGGTGGGAGGACATTATCCACAAATATGAAGATTGCCTTTTCTGCACTTAGTTTAATTCTCTTACGGATGACATAGACAAATTGACCCACAGTCAAATCAGCTGGAACTAGGTATCTGTCATGTAGTCAATCAAGTTAGAACTATAATAGCATTAATGTGGTATCCTAAGTAGTAGTGGGTTAATTAAAAACTTATACTACAATACAAGAAAATGAGCCCTCATTGAAAAGCTAAAGTGAAAACTAGAGAGTGAGCTTGAGAAAACTCTCAGGCATGGTCAATGGACTTCACCAAGTGACACCTTCTCCCCCTTGAAGAACAAGGTAGGACAGAGTTTAGGTACCGTTCAACACCCAGTGGATGGGTGTGTATGTTTATCCAAAAGGGGTAAAACCTCATACATTGAAAAAATGATGATGATGAAAATACAGAGAGCTTTAACCAACTCACAAAACTATTCAGAAACAGGAAGTGGCATGAAACTGATGCTTACTTTTTCCTGTCAATGTTTGGAATATCACTTCTCTCTGCCTTCTCCACAATCACCTTTGAAGCACAAAAGCAAAAATTAATAGAATATACCACAACTGTGTACTATTATGATGCATTCGAACCAATATTATCATTTTGTCATGCATCGACTGAATGCTAGACATGCACTTATTAGAAAAACATCAAGAATCGCCATCTTAATAACCATTGCCAAAAAATAATTGACAATTCAAGGAGAGACGTAAACAATTGCCCATTTATCAACTTATATCAAAGTAGCAAACAAAAACTACCAAACTACAACATAGACTATTTTGATCTGATGCTTAGTAATTGAATTTGATCTTCATGTCTAAAGGGAAAAATTCACCAATCTGGATCCAAAAGGAACACCATAAGGTTACAAAGGTTGTACCCATAACATATATAATCTTAAAATACACATGAAGAACATATAGATGCAAAAGATTCATAGTTGTAGGCTTGTAGCTCATATAGCCATTATCCCCTATTAGGCAACTAGAGTCCAATATTCAACAAAGCATATAGTGTATAAGGAACAAAAGCCCATCACATTCATAAGTACCCCATTTTGGTCATACCTCGATTGAGAAACAACACATCATAATTGATACACCACTGTTAAGGGGACTTAACAAACAATGAATTTTAGCAGAACTTACTAGTGCATCTCATATAACTTTTAGACTATAATAGCTAACCTTTTATGTGGATGGCAAAAATTGGACACACAAAGAGCACAGTGAGAAGAGAAATAGAGAATTAAAAAATAGAGCTTTGTCCTTACTGGAATTCTATCTGGGTATTTTTCTCTAATCCTTGCAGCCTCGGCACGCCTTTTCTCTGCATATGAAAGACACCGTAGGTTATGCAACTGACTTCATAGACATAAACAACCACAAATTTAATTGATGAAACTGACATACATGAAATAGACTATAATAAAGTCTTTTTAAAAAAAACAAGTATAGGAACACCAAAACTTACCAAACTCATGTGCTTGCTTGAAGGTGCTTTTTGCCATTTTTGTTGAATCTACTGCATAACAAGGATCAAATTTTAATGGCAAGCCATAACCAATTTGTTAACCAAACAATGAAATCAAATACGCAGTTGGGCACTTTAATAAGGAGAAAAGACTGATGATTACATGGGAACAATGATTATAGCGATAAAATCCAAGAAAATATACACACAAACACACACATGATAACAAAAACTAAGAATTTGATTCAAACCCAAAACCCAGAAAAGAGAACAATTGATTTCGGAGAAATCCAGGAAACATTAATAAGGCAAAGAATCGATTAATTACCAAATTCCTTGTTTGGGTGCTAAGAAATTTTGTATTATAGAAGAAAAAGGAAAAAGCCTATAATCAACAATTGGGAGAAGCAGAATAATAGTAACCCAACGTTTTGGTAACCAGAACAGATAAACAAATAACAATTCAAAGTCATCAGTCCTTTTACTTTCTTTATCTTTCTCAGAACCAAACAAACTTAATATGAAGTAAGAAAAAAAGCCGAAAAAGAAAAGTTGAAGTAAGCTTACAGAAAAAATTGGGGAAGACTGACAATCTGCTTAGTTCTTGGCTTGCATATATATAGAAGTATAGAACAGATGATTATCAGACAAAAAAAAAAAGATAAGAGATGATCAAAGATGTTTTTTATGGATATAAGCTCACTATTTAATAATGGGATGGGTCCTCTCTCCGGTGACCAATTACATGTTGCCATGTCAGAATGGCAAGGAAGGGTCCCATTCATAGCAAAACTCAACTTGCTTGTTATGAGTTTGAGTGGCTCTATATTCACGATTAAATTGTTACGTAGTATTACATTTTTTCTATGTTACAATACGTGCATATTTAATATTATTATATTTTTCTCGGAGGAAGAGAGATATTTTATTCATGATCGAAATCCTCATACAAAGACTCACACGGCTAAAGAGAAGTGGTGTTCACATCCAACCATACACATAGCAACCATGGTTAGGCAGAACAAAATGAGCTAAAGAGTGGGCAGTTTTGTTTGAATAAGGGTGCACATAAAAAGATGAGTCTATTAATTATTAGGTACTGACACATTTTTTTATTACTCAAAACACACCAAAAGCCTTATAATTCCTTTGCGGGCCATCTTCTACAAATCTGGGCGTTCATGGTCTTCGTTTGTATCAGACCCTTTCTCTTTCCCCCTCTCTTCTTCCTCTTCTCTTCTTCCCTCCCTCTCCCTTTATCTCTCTTCTCTCCTATGTCCATCTCTCTACTATGTTGCAGCTTAATTGAACTAGTTCATATCTCGAAATCTTTATCAAAGAAACTGGGTAGTACTAGTGGTCCCTCTAATTAATTGAACTAGTTCATATCTCTACAATTTCAGTTTTTTTTTTGTCAACCTCTACAATTTTAGCTAAAAGGTCTAAATCCTAAACCAAAAAGCATTTATGTGTTTTTTTTTTCTTTAGTTTCTTTTCTAACATTCTTCTGAGCCGCTTAACATAATTGGATTTAGCGTTTCAGAAAATACTCATATCAAGTATTCTACACTACTGAAACTGCAGTTTTAAAAATTGTATAGTTGCAGTTTCAGAAATTGAGCTAAAGAAACAAAAATCAAGAATCCATATCAAGTGTTCTACACCACTGAAACTGCAGTTTTAGAAACTGCAAGTTGCAGTTTCAGAAACTGAGCTAAACAAAAAAAATCAAAAACCTGCTACTGATAAGGAAGGCATGAGGGTGAAGTTGGCTTCCCTGATAACTCTCTGGGCATTGTTATAGTGAGGAACTTGGCATGTTCTTTGGCTTTGGAGGGTGGGAGAGAGTGGAGTGAAGCCAACTAACCTAGATATTACAATAAAGTGACCTAATTGTTAAATATTATAAATAGGTGTATTACATGTTACAAATAATAGGTAAAGTGTAGCCCAAATTAATTAATTCTAAAAAGATTAACACTACATGGAATAATTTGACGACAGCATCTCCAAAGAAAGTGTTGAGAGACCAACAATCCCCAAACTTTACCTTGAGTCTCAATTACTTGAGTTATTAAACTTTACTTTTAGATTCTTGAGTCTACAAACATTTCCACGTTATTCATTTCAGTCCGTTCCATCAATTATTTTCTAATTCCCGTCATATATTTGCACGTGACAAACACATAGGTCTCAAAATTTAACGCTTTTGTCCCTCAAAAGTTAGTCATATACTTATCACGTGCAAATATTTGACGGAAACTTGAAAAACAAATTTGATGAAGTTGACTAAAGTGAGTAACATAAAAAAGTTTGTGGATTCAATAATCTAATGGTGCGTTTGGATGAAATAGTTTGAAACTACTTAGGAATTCACAAATGATGGAATTTAAAATGACGTTATTTAAAATTCTAGAATTTGTAAATTCTTTTGTTTGGATAAATGTAATCATAATGGAATTTAAATACGAAATTTATAGTAGTTTTATAAAAGAGTGATGGTGATGCATGGTGGCAACAATAAAAATAATGCTTGTGGTCAGTTGACGATGGTAGTAGGGGTGATGGCCCACGAGCGGTGGAAGAAATGGTGACGGCAAAAATTGGAGTATTGGAGGTGGCGGCAACAGCGGCATTGGCGGTGGTGGCGGTGGTGTCAGTGTCGGTAGTGGTGGTGGTGGTGGCGGTGTCAGTTGTGGTGATGGTGGCGGCGGCGGTGGTAGTGGCGGCATAAGTGGTGGTGGCAGAGGTGGTGTTGGTGGTTGTGGTGTTGGTAGCGGTGGTGGTGGCGGTGGCGGTGGCGACGGCAGTAGTGGTTGTGGTAGTGGCGACAGTGGTGGTGGTAGTGGCGGCAAAGGTAGTGGTGGTGGCGACAGTGGCGATGGCGGCGGAGGTGGTGTCGGTGGTTGTGGTGGTGATGGTGGCGGCAGCGTTGGCGGTAGCAGTGGTGGTGACGGTGGTGGTGGTGGTAGCGGTGGCATGGTGGTAGTGGTGGTGGTATTGTGATTAATTGGCAAGGTGATGGGTGAATACGACTTTTTTTATTTTATAAAAACTGGAATTTTGAAAATGACACCAATTTAGGTGGAATTTAAATTTAGAATTTACAGCCTTCAAATTCCAAGTTTTTTTTCACATAGAATTTGCAAAATTTTGTATTTATGTACCCAAATAAGGAAATTAGAGCATATAATTTTTTAAATGCTGAGTTTTGTTTAAATTTCAAGTTTTTTTTTCTCCATCCAAATGCACCGTAAAAGTAAAGTTTGCATACTCAAATAATACATAGGGTGAAATTCAAGGACCATTAATATAATTAACTCATTTTTCTTATATGGACCAACCTTTTATTTATAAATAAAAAAAAAAAAAAAAAAAAGAGTTTGGGCCCTTTGGGTACAAGTTTGGGAAGCATTTAAAGGTCAATTCAATATTTAATTTTTTAAGGATGAGTTTGGTTAACATGACCAAGCTTGAGGACCGATCACTGTAGAAGAGGTTGATTCATTATCCATTGAATTAAATAAAGAGAGGGCAGCTGCTTCCTTCTTGCCATAGCCGTCTTCTTCGCACTTCTCATTGCTTACGTATCTCTCTCTTCTCTAATTTGTTTGGGTTTCGGCAATTTTTTGGTTTTTGACATTTCAGAATTATGCATTTGAGGACTGAAATGGAAGATGAAATCTAAGCACGGTAAAGCATTTATTGTTTATTTGTCTACATTTTCAAAGAGAAATATGGATGATGCCTGCCTAAAATATTAAATAAATTTTAGTATTGTTGCTGATGGCAAAATTGATATATAAAGAGGTCTCACGAATCAATCGCCTACTCAATCCAGTGATCCACTATCCGATTGGGCCGCAGGCCAACCAATGGCCCATCTTAGAAGGTCTTAATGGATCGGCCATCAAAGGTTAGGGTGGGCCAAAAACAAAGTCCAAGACAATCTCTCTAAATAAGAGGGTTTTGTTATGTTGATTTAGCTCACTCAAATACTCAATATGGGTGTAGGTGTAGCATCCCTTCATGTTGATTTAGATCTAATAAGCCTAAAGTTAAACCTATGACTATTATCCACAAGACCACAGCTTAATGTTGGATTGTCATTTTTAGTTGAGTACAAGTGGGCCTTAAACCCAGAATAATATCCACGAGGACAACTCATGGGCCAGGCCTGGTCCAGAAGTATTAGAAGAAAAGAACCTAAAAAAGGAAAAGGTCAAAAACAAAGCCGGTACAAATGTACAATAATGATATCCTATAAATATAAAAGAGTGTATAAGTGTACTCCAGCCCAACAAATTATGAAAAATGTTAAGAATTCTAACTTTTTTTGTATAAATATCCTGTAAGTTGAAAAAAAAAAATAGAGATCTCTAGCACTACTGATTAAATAATGGAGGTTTTATAACCACTACCTATAATCATAAATAAAAGGTGGTATGCAAAAATGAGAGGTTTTCCTAAAATTTAGAAAACTCACGAATTTTGGATGGAAGAACATATCATGAATCCATGATGTCCTCGCTTAAATATATATACCAAAAAAGTTGAATTTTCAACCCTGAAACTATTTGCAATTCTCAAAGCTACCCAAAAGAAGCCCACTTCTCAGTGAGGCCATCATGATCTTCCCATGTAAAATGGGCTAGTTTTCTAACCTTTAAGAAAATTGGTCATTCTTACACAGTCCTTATGAATTTGGGTCATTTGGGCATTCAACCTCAAATGAGTTACTAATAAATTTAACTAGAATGACAAATTTTAAGATACAATAATGCTAATTGTCCCACATTTTTTCTCTCACATTTGTATCCCATCTGATGTGTCATTACTTTACTGGAAGGGTATTTCCTTTTTCTTTTTTAGGTTGTATTTTTTAATTTTTAGTGTCCAATGTATGAATGTCATGTAAGATGGTATGAAATTGTGATATAAAAATGTGGTAAGTGTAACATTACTGTTTAAGATAATATGATAGGCTACTCGAGTTTAATATGAAGTGAAAGGGTTGAAACCACTATTATTTGACATGAATCCATATATATATACTATAACACGCACTAGTATAAATATTAAATATATCATGTTAGTGTCAAATACAAATAACCTTTTTTTTTCTTCTTAATCCTACTTATATATTAATAGGCTAGGTCTTCAACTCTTCATTCACAATAATTGAATATCTAATTGAATTTATCTAACCCTCTCCAGTATGACTAGTGCTCCACAACATTATGCTCACTACCTACCCTTAGGCCTTAGTTTTCTTCCCTAGTAAGAGAAAGAGGTTTTATGTGGTTGACTTTAAAGGTTTTACTGAATAATAATAATAATAAGCACGTACAATTGTACAAATCATAGACATATTGATAAATAGATCATACATATTAATTGATCGGTGTCCACGGTTATGATACATGCACAAATCCAATTTTGTTTCTCTGTACACATTTAATACAATTATGTATGTTTTCCATCACGGGATGTGTGGTGGAAGCAAAAAACTATGGTCCTAATCGTGCCGCCCTACAAATACTTCCAACATCATCTACATCTTAATTATTAATCTCCTTAAATCTTCTCAATTATTCTCAGAGAGTGACAAACTGCCAAGAATAACCAATACATTAAAAAAAAATTAATTATATATAGTCCTCACTGACCTTCAAAGAACAATACAAGAAACTACAAAATTTTGCTAGAAGTGCCTAAAATATTGAAAAGAAATCACACATTGCCGCCCACCGAAAAATGAAGGTCAAACTCAAAATGTTTGAAAGTTAACAGATAATATTACAATACATATGAAAAAACAATGAATATATATCTAATAAATTATGATCTCAATTGAATCAAGTCTCTATTATTAAAACAAATATAGACAAATAAGATGTATTGTGACTTTGTGAGTTAAAAATTTAAAATAGTTGAGATGCCATATCTTTTTTATTTCTATTTTTTGTGATATGAGAAAAAGAGATTCAAACTTAAGACATATTTTAACAAAGTAAAAAGAAATATTATTAAATTAACCGTTAATTAATTGGTAATGATTTAAACCATATATTCATAAATTTTTTTTATCTGGAGAAGAGCTAGGGAATTTAACTTTGGACATCTTCCAACATTGGAAGAAAAATATACTAGACTAAGGCCGCGTTTGGGATTGCGATGGAGAACCAAAAAGCTGCTGTGGATGACAATTCTCAATTACCTACATCAGTTTTGTTGTTTGGTAAAAAAATAAAAAACTGCTTTCCCCCACAATTCTCAACTCCCCACAGCAAAAATAGAAAGCAGGTTTCTAGGTGCTTTTGAAAACTGCAGTGAATCACAACAACAATGAATATTTTATTTTATCCATACTACCCTTATTGATTTCTATAATTTTTATTTGTTTATTTTAAATTAAAAAATATCTCCATTGTTAGTTATATTTTATATTGTGATAATTAATTATGATATTTTATTTGTACAATTAAAATTATAACATACTTAAAAAAATAATAGGAATACTTATTTAATAATTTTGTTCTTAAAAAAACTAATGCTAATAAAAATTTGTAGCCACAAATTTAAAAAATAAGTAAAAAAACATTTTAGTTTTACCAAACAAATAAGTGAAATACACTTTCAGCATCATGTCCATTTTAGTAATTATACACAGTCACAACACTTTTACATTAACATTTACCAAACACTTTGATATTGTTTTTGCACTCACAGCACTTTTGAAAACATACTTTACCAAACACTCAACTGCTTTACTTTACAGCTGGCTTTACTTCACAGCTGTTTTACTTCACAGCTATTTTTTCTCACAGCAATACCAAACTGGCCCTAACAGTTAGTTAATAGCCCAATGTTCATAATTAATTTAACAATTGATATATATTTCAAGTTAAGTTCTTGACTTACGTCTTTATTAGAACACGTAGGTTTATTTTTTATCAAATTAAATCTTATTTCTTTTTCCCCGAAAACTATCAAATTCTTAATTTACTTAAATCATAAATAAGAAGTTTTGAGCAAACTTTTTCTATATAAATCTTATGGGGTCCAATATATTGATGACTTTTCTTTTGGCCAACAATAAATGAATAAAGCTTATAGATTATTTTTCATGCGTGTATGATCATGGTCTGCCCTCGACAAAGAAAGTAGGAAGCTTTTAAATGTAGGTAATGGAGGTTATATAATCATTTTTTATAAAGGGCTCCCTAAGCTTTTTGGAAAGTGGGTTGTGGATAGGACTTAGCTAGGATATAAGTAGATTTTCTTATAAATCAATATAGATCACGAGACCAGTAAGTTTTTATTAGCTCATTAAAAGATATTTTAGCCTGACCCATTTACTTCTTTAAGGTTTATTATGGTCTAGGGTAGACTTGCAATTCTTGTATTTGTGTTTGCTTGAGGTGTGGGGTGTCTTGAGAGGAGAGAAAAGAACATATCACCTTACTTTCTAGCCCAAAAACAAAATGTGTGTCCCTGCAGAGAGAGAGAGAGAGAGAGAGAGAGAGAGAGAGAGAGAGAGAGAGAGAGAGAGAGAGAGAGAGAGAGAGAGAGACTTGGAGGTTTTGAATATAGAAATTAAACTATAGGGAGAGGCAGAGGCAAGCAAAGGGGGTTCAAGTTGGGTCACTTTACACTTCATATGAAGTAGTAGTTGTCGTGAACAATCGATCACATGGGGAGCAGAAGATAAACTAAGCCTTCTCTCTGACATGTCCAAATCATGGTTTTAATTCCTAAAAAATTCATGGCAAACCTAAGCATGTCCCCCCCTTCAATTCAATTCCCTCCCACATTAATACCCAAAATTTAAACTTTGTCTCTGGACAATATATACAAAAATGAAAAACCTAAACACACTTTTTCTAGTTAATTCCCGTGATGCCCTTATTAGGGTTTTCCATATATTTATTGTCTAGCTGCTTCATGTCTTGTACCCTACCAATTCAATATACCATGTTCACTTTCATGTTTTATGGAGTAAAGGGTGGAGGGGAAATTAAGTGGCACATGCATTTTGCACTGATTTGACTGTGCCTTGAGTTTTTTTTTTTTTTTGTTCTTTCAGATTTGGGTACGTACAAACCCATATATATGATGGCAATGAGAAACACATACAGCAAAATGAAAGCAACTCTATATGCATGGAACATCTCTTGGTAGGCTGTGTAGTATGTTGCAGTATGGTATCAAAAAAGAAATACAAGACAATATATTAAAGAGCACATCAATATATATGTCTCACCCTTTTAAGGGTCTGTTTCACTGTTTTCAATTAAAAGAAAAACTTTCATTTCCAACTTCCCCCAGCCCCTTATTTTGACATGATCTTTTTTGGCTTAATTGCAATTATATACCCCAATTTTGAGTACAATTACAACTAAGTATCCCATCTTCAAAAATTGGTGCTAAGGTACCCCTAGTACGAATAAGCGGTGCTAAGCTACCTCCGTTAGTTTTTCCGTCAACAGCTCCGTTAAACGCCTACGTGGCGTTGACGTGGCTCATGTGTACAACAAAATGCTGACGTGGCAGGGCATAATAGTAATTTCATCTTCTTTTTTTTTGGACAAAAAAATTAATTAAAAAATAAAAAAACTGAAAAATGAAAAATGAAAACAAAAAAATCAACCCTCCCCTTCTTCTTCAATGTTCAGCTCTAATTCTTCCCACCAACCCATACTTGAGCCTTGCTTTGCTGCCAAAAACCCACAAAGGTATTATCCCTTTTACATTTGTCTTTCCCAGTTTATTTTTATTTTTATTTTTTCGGCTGGGTGGGGTGGGTGGCGTGGCTGGGTGGCGTGGGTTGGGGGGTGGATAGGGGTGGACGGAGCTGTTGAGCTGGGCTGGGCTGGGCTGGGCTGGGTGAGGCTGGGTGGGGTGGGGTGAGGCGCTGGGTTAGGGGGGATGGACAGGGATAGGTAGGCGCGGAGGGAACCCACCTGGGGGGTGGGGTGGACGGGACTGGGTGTGTGGTAGAGGGGAGGGTTGATTTTTTTTATTTTTTTCATTTTTATGTTTTTGTTTTTTTATTAAATTTAAAATTGTTAAAATATAAAAAAATTTACTTATTTTTTTGTCCAAAAAAAAAAAGACAAAATTAACATTATGCCCTACCACATCAACCCCACATAGGTGTTTAACGAAATTGTTGACGGAAAAACTAATGGAGGTACCTTAACGCTGCTTATTCGTACTAGGGGTATCTTAGCGTTAGTTTTTGAAGATGAAGTACCTAGTTGTAAATGGACTCAAAGTTGGGGTATATCATATGATTGCAATTAAGCCATCCTTTTTAAATATTGTTCACCTGTAAGTGATCTTTATGGATGATGGGGTCTTAAGGATATTTCCATTGTATTGAGGTTAATTAATGTAATTACTTGAGAAACAAGGCACGAGTTACATTATTATGATCTGTGGACCATGTTACCAAAGGAAACAAACTCTATTAATTAAGCTCGAGATTTCATTAATTATTCATAATTTATTGCTTCATCCAATTGATCAATTAGTGAAACACACACCACATGTTGAATAGATATTTTAGGAAAAAAATAGCCAAAAATGAATTCATTGGCTGGCTAACCAATACCAGAGGCTTATTTAGAAAAGAAAAAAAAAATGACTCGTAGCAAACAAATTTAAAATACAAGAGGCTTATTAATTATAACCTTTCCTTATCATGTGATCATAATATAATGATCATATGATACGGAAATACACATAATTCTATCATATGATTATAATGATCATGCAGCTTTTTTGGACTTAGCCAGCAGGGCTTAATTGTTTGGACAATGCCAAAAGCAGCCTGCCATATTGATTAGCATAAATGGACAAAGGAAATTCGGGTATTTGAGTAATATTTTACATATTTGAACATACTTATGTCTTGAAAGAATTTAGACATTTATTCTTAAAATTAATTAATTGACAATGAAAAGAATAATTCAAACTCTTATAAGTCATTAAATAATATTATATTTTTTCAATATGAGATAACATTCCACAATCTCACACATATATGTATAATCAAATGTGAATCCTCATTTAAATTACTGCATGGACATGTCCATCCTACTGCGTGGGCACTACTTCCGGTCTCATGAACCAAACCTTATCCATCTTATACATTCAAGCATGCATGAGAGAGAGAGAGAGAGAGAGAGAGAGAGAGAGAGAGAGAGAGAGAGAGAGAGAGAGAGAGAGAGAGAGAGAGAGAGAGAGAGAGAGAGAGAGAGAGAGATTTGTGGACAATCAAGTGGTGCTTGCATTTCCCTTTTCCTATATATAATTGCTTTTCCGGACTCAAATTCCAGCTTCCTAATCCTTCTAAAATGTCTAGAAAACTAGGTAAGATAAAGAAAGTGAGAGGCAAATTAAAAAAGAATATAATAAGTATACAATTGGTATCTAATATATATATTTATGTTGAATATATAGCTCCTAGCATTGCAAAAAGAATGATTCAAGATTTAATTTTAGGGTGCTTTAATTTTATCCACAATTGTGAATATTTGCATACCAACAAACAGAAAACTTCAAGAGATCGACTAGGCCAACATTTTTAAAGTATAGATATATATTAGGGCAACATTATTAAAGTAGCTAAAGATAAACTTATATTATTAAGATAAAAAAGCATTACTAATAGTCCCTAAAAACCAAACCAAATCTAACCAATGGGTTAAAAAACAAGTACAATGAAGTTATTTACAGACAAAGAATAAAATTTCGGGTTTCGAGAAAATTTCAATAAAAATTTTGAAGATTTTTAAATTTTGACAGAAATTGCTATCAAAATACAGAAATTTTGAATAAAACTTTACCATATGTTTATTTAACATATTATCTACTACATTGATAAAAAATATTGAAGAAACCAAATTATATAGTAAGTTTCATGTGATATAAGATGAATATAATACGCGCTGAAAGCAAATACTGTTAAATAAAATTAGTATATTTTTTATACTCTATAATCTATACACTAAATCCTAATATTAAACTTTATATATCCTAATACTCTTTATACTCTATAATTTATACACTAAACCCTATATATTTTATAATCTATACTCTATATTATTTAAAATATGGTATATGATATTAGAGTTTAGACCTTTTAGGATATTTTTAATTATTTTTTTATATAAAAATATATTAGGTACGTTTAAAAACAACTAAACGAAACCCCAAAACAGCCAAACAAAACCCCAAACATTTTTTTTTTCTTTCAAATTACCCAAAGGCCCCAAACTCCAATCAATCCTAAATCTTTTTTTTTTCTCTTTTTTCTTTTTGTTTTTCTTTCCTTTTCTTTTATTATTATTTTTTTCTTTTCTTTTTTCTTTCTTTCCTTCCTTTTCCCATTTCCTTCATTTCCTTGTAAGTCTCCACTACTCTAGTGGCTATCTTCCCTCTCAATCTCTCATTACTTCAGTCATCTTCTCTTTCTCTATCCTTCAGTCAGTAACTCATCCTTCCTTCTCTAATCTCTTCTCTCACCTACCTCTCCCTCCCCGATCTCCCTCTCTTCTCTCTGCGCGTCGATCTCCTCTCCCCAAGCCGATCTCTTCCTCCTCTCTTCTCTTTCTCTGGCGATGACAGGCGACGATGCCGGCTCTCATTTTCCTCCCATATTTCCCTCTGGTCGCTGCCTCCCTGGCTCCAGTCGAAAATTTCGCTGAAATTTCGAGAATTTAGGGAAATTTTTGAAATTTCGGCGAAATTTTTTGAAATATATTTATTATAGTATTAAAATTTTCATACCCCTAAAAATCGAAATTTTTGGCAAAATTTCACTGAAAATTTCGAAATTTAACACCTTGCTTACAGATTAGCCTATTTCATCTTATGTGATCATGGTAATTGTATTTGGTTAATTAGGACTTTGGGAAGGTTTGGATATATTCATTAATGAGATGAATTGTCTATTTGCCTTTTTGTAACTGATCATTCTTCTAGTAATAGAAGTGTTAAAAGTTAAGGGTCCGTCTGGTAACATTTTACAGAACAATTTTTTAAAAACTGTATTGTGAAATAAAAATGACAAATTAAATTTTACATTCTCAAAATATGAAAAGACATCTGGTAGCGTAATTGAAAAACAATTATATAAAACAAAAATAATGAAAACACATTTGACATTAACCAATTATTACAACTAAATAATTATATTTACAAAAGATATTAATTATAAATTATTATTAACCAATTTCATAAAATATATAATTAAAAAAAAAAGTTTCATAAAACCCAACTCACCTCGGCCGGCGCGACTACTTTGGAGGTGGAAGAATTGTTGGTGATCGTATTATTAATGGAGACAAGACTTCAAGCACCTATGATCTAGTTGAACAGATGTATTTTCTCTATGTAAGAGTTGTTAAGGCTTGTGAGCTTCCTGTCATGGATGTTATGGGGAGTCTTGATTCGTTTATTAAAGTGAAAATTGGAAACTATAAAGGGATTACAAAGTATATATTTTTGAGAGATGGGTAGAGAGAGAGAGAGAAAAAAAAAATAGAGGAATAGAGGAGAGATGAAGAGAGATGGGTGAGGTGGGCAGCGGCGCGGGGTAGGGCTAGGTGGGGAGGAGGTGTAGATCACATGTTTTTTCATTTTTTTTTTTAGTTGTAAATTTTTTTTTTTATTTGTATCCGTATTTTCTATGTTTTCTAAATTCACTGAAAACATCATTTAGTCGTTTTCTAAATTTACACTGTAAACTATAAATTCTATTTTGTGTTTTTCAAAAACAGTTTTCTCAAAATGGTAACCAAACGCATTTTTGTCATTTTTTGAATTTGTAAAATAAAAAATCGTTTTGTAAAACATTACCAAATGCACCCTAGCTGTTCCTGATAAATAAAAAGTGTAACATAGTATTCTGCATATAACATTCTACTCTTATTTATTTAATAATTAAAATTATAGTCAATCATTTGCTATAGTAGATAGCACAGAGTTTCCTTTATTAAAGTAGGTCTTTAATTCAAAATTCATTAACGACAATTAATTAATTAATTAAAAAAAATCAAACAATCAAAATCAAACATCTTTCACACTTTTAATCCTTTTGTCTTTCAAGTACTTAAATAATAATTGAAATAAATTATAATCTCTTACAACTTTACAAGGCATAAATCTTCAATGGGGCATGCCCCATGGAAGACCCTCTCACTTTACAAGTTACAAGTACTAGAGGTTCATTCTCAAAAAAAATCTTTAGGGTCCATTGGGCCGGGTTGGCTTGATTTGTTTGACATAGGTTCGGGCTGGCGTCTTGTTGACCAGTCAATATAGCTTGACGCCTTGACCAAAATATGAGTATGAGGTCCACACCGCACGGCCTTCTCATTGGTAATTGGGATTTGTAATTTTTTATTTGTTTCTTTCATACTGGCCAAAAAAAAATTTCTAAAAAATTTATCAGTTTTTTTTTTTGTGTGACTAGAAATTTACTACTTGAAACAATTTTAATAATAAAATTACAAATTAAAGCATAATATGATTATTACATATGCTGATATTCCCCACTTTCAACCAATATTTTTCATACTTTACTTTTTATTTTGCACATTATGTAATGATAAAACAAAATTGGGTTTTATTTAAAGAATAAATAAATAATTTATTTTTCTTATTCTAAAATTGTGAGAAATTGTAGTGCTACAAGATATATGCATCTAAAGTATGTTGGCACCTACACGTACAATTCTCGATCATTTTTACTTATCAATCTAAAAAATCGTACGTAAAATAGTAAAAAAAGGAGAGGAGGCTAGGGAGAAGAAATGTGGGCAAAAAGACAGTGAAAAGAAAGATGAGAGGAGAAAGTGATAAAATGGGGAAGTTGAAAAAATTAGCCAAATTTTGTGTCAAGTAAACATTTGTAGCTCTTTTCTACAGAACTTTAGAAATGTAATTTTCGAGTATTGCTCGAATCCTTCTAGAGTAATGCTCAAATCTCCTCAAGCAACACACTTTCTAAGAGAACTTGAGCATTATTTAAGAATTAAATTTTTTAAAATTCAAAATAACTAAAACTCTTTAACGCATATAAAAAAAAATGGTTAGCTTTCAAAATTTTCCTAAAGGAAATTAGAAGAATAAAAAGAATTGAGAGAAAATAATAGTAAAATGAAGAAACACAGAGAACAAGAAGAAACAATATAAATATTGAAAGAAAACAAATTGAATAAAGGCAGAGAAAGAGACGATAATTTTAATTATTTTTTTTTTCTGAGATGTGGATGCACTTTATTTAACTAATATCATAACTGTGTACATCAGATAACCAAGCCGGTTCACAATTTTATGAATTTGAATGATTCAAATATTAGTGCAAAATGGAGAAATGAAAGGAGTTTGTCAATGACTCACAAACCACAAAGAAAGAACCAAAGAAGGGTTGTTCAAACTTCAAAGCTTCTTCACAAGTGAGTATCACAAAGTTTTATTTTTATTTTTTAATCAGAAATTAGAAAATTTTCATAGAAAGAAAAGAAAGATTATAGGTTGGACAAAATAAAATTTCGAGTTTGAATTTACTCAACCCTATATTTAGAGGGTGTTTTCAACTTAGATTTTAATGAATTTTTAAATCCACATAATTCATCAAAATAAAAAAAAAATAGTTGAAATTTTCATAGAATTTGTTAGGTATAAAAAATTCATTAAAATCTACCATTTAATGAAATTCATCAACTTTTAAGAACACTTGAATTTTTAAATAATTTATTAAAATATGAGTTGGAGACATCTAAATTTATATGGAATCCGTTAAAATATTATTTGAGAATACCTAAATTTCTTTAAGCTTTTAAAATCTATTTTAATTATTAAGCTACCAAAAAAGACCCTGGAATTAATTATTAACTATTTGAATTTTTAAGCAAAAGAAACATAGAAATTGCTTGAATTTGTTATTTCTTAATTCTAATTTTAATCGCAGCCACATATTTCTAACTCAAACCAAATATCTGGTCCGTCCAATCCATCTCGATATCTTCAAACCCCGAAAAAGCCACTCATTAACGTGCCGTCAGATTCAGTTTCGAAATCCAGGACAGCAGAAGTTGTTCGGAGTCAATTACTTAAATGCCCCCGTACTTACCATAACCTTTCAACCATTATTGATGCCAAATATAAGGGTACTACTAGAAATACACAAAAATTGCAAAAGCCATTTCAGCCAGTTCATCTTTTCTCTGTCTCTCGTTGCTCTCAGTAAAAGAAACTAATAAAAGAAATAACACTCCCAATAACCTTTTCACGCGCCCTTAAGGAGCGTGCTATGCAAGTGGGATTTTATTCTAAAATTTATTTATCAAATTAATTTTTACTTTAGGCAACCAAATTAATTTTTACTTTAGGCAACCAAATTAATTTGTACTTTTAGCCTTTTAGGCAACCATAAATCTAATATTTATATTAAATAAATGAAAATTTAACATATAAAATTAAAGAATTATTGAAAAATTGAAAATACATTGTAATTCTCTGAAAAATGTGGTAGTTGGCAATTTGGCATCCACTTTTGGTGCATGAGAGAGTGGGGTTGAAGTGAGTGACAGTAACCCTAGCAGGGAGATAACTACATCTACAGACAAAAGCCACATAAAAAAATGTAAATAAAAATAAAAAATTTAAAAATAAAAGGGAAATATGAGAGAGGAGAGAGAGCAGAGCACTTTACCACTTTTATATGTTGCACGCATCCTCATAGCAGAAAACAGAAGGAAGACGAAGTACTACTATACTCTCTCTCTCTCTCTCTCTCTCTCTCTCCAAAGGACCAGAAGAAGGAGAAAGAAAAGAAAATCCATCAAAGCTATCGCCTAAACCACACATACAAGCTAGAAATGAAGAAAGACGAAGATGGTTCCAAAAATGGGTGTTGATGAGCCAGCTTTGTATGTAACAAAGAGAAGCAGAAGCAGCAGCAGCAGCTAAGAGCCTAAAAGAGGTGTCTGTCTCTGTGTGTGTACTGATATTATTGTTTCTTGAGCTGTGAATGTTTTGGGTAGTCTTTGGAATTTGGATTGGAAACCATAGCACAGAGTCTTAGACCTCAGAAATCTGATCAAGTTTTTGTTTTGTATTTTTTTAGCATTGATTGCTAGCTAGCTAAGCTGTCTTTTTATCAAGCCCTTGGTTTGTAAATTTGAAGTGAACCCATTTGTATTTTGTGTTCTTGGTCTTGAAAGCTGGAGGCTTTTGGGTTCTTGGAGCTGTGGGTATTGTTGTCACTTTTTATTTTGTTAGATGAAGGCCATGCCCCTACCCTTTGAGGAGTTTCAAGGGAAGGGGGTGTCAGATTTCTCTTCTGCTGCTTCAGATTTGTTAGCTTCACCACCACCACCACCACCGCAACATCATAATCTTTATCATCAACAACCACCACAAAAGTGGAAGCACAACACCACCACCAACAACAAAGAGAATTGCTATGTGGGCAGCACTGAGCCCACCTCTGTTCTTGACACCAGAAGAAGCCCAAGCCCTCCCACATCCTCTTCAACACTGTCTTCTTCTCTCGGCAGCGGCGGCGGTGGTGGCAGTGGCTCCACAGATACCACCACCGGCGGCGGCGGCGTGGCAACAACTACAGCAGCAGCAAACCCATCTCAAACGGCCTTAGAGGAAGCAAAATGTGGGCCGCTTGGAATGGAGGACTGGGAGTGTGTGTTGTCTGAGTCACCGGGTCAAGAGCAGTCCATTCTGAGATTGATTATGAGTGATATTGAAGACCCATCTCTCGGATTGAACAAGCTGTTGCAGAGTGGGGGTAGTTCACAAGATTTGGAATTCAGTGGAGGGTTTCATGATGTGGTGGATAATCAAGGTTATGCCTTTGAACCCAATAGTGGGAATTTGCTGGGCAACATTAATGTTGACCCTCTGCAAGCAACATCTTGTTCTGACTTTCCTTTCAATAGCCCAAATGTCCAGAGTAGCAATGTGAGGCTTGGCTCAGTTTCTTCACCCAACCCCAACACCATGTTCACTGCTTCAGCCAACAATCTTTTCCCAGTTTCATTCTCTCCTGGCATGTTTCAACAACAACAACACTTGGTTGAGGCTGTGGATGAGAAGCCTCAGATATTCAATCCTCAGTTGGTAATGAACCAAAACCAAGCTCAGTTTACTCAAAACCCAGCCATGTTTATGCCTTTGACATATGCCCAATTGCAAGAGCATCACTTTCTTTCACCACCTCCAGCAAAAAGGCATAATTCTGGTGGCTTTGGACCCAATTACCCGGTCCAAAGGGTACCGTTTTCGAGTCCGGGACAAGAGCTATTGGTTCGGGTACACCAGCAGCAGCAGCAGCAACAGCTTCAATTGCTTCCACAACATCTCCAACAAAGGCCTACAATGTCAGTGACGAAGGAGAAGGTGGTGAACCCAGAAGGAGGTAAAGACTTGGTGAACCACCAGCTTCAGCAAGCAATAATTGACCAGCTTTTCAATGCAGCAGAGCTGATCGAAACAGGCAATCCGGTACTCGCGCAAGGGATATTGGCGCGGCTCAATCACCAGCTCTCTCCCATTGGTAAGCCTTTTCAAAGGGCTGCTTTCTATTTCAAGGAGGCTTTACAATTGCTTCTGCACATGAACAACTCTAACTCTTTGGCTCTGTCACCTTTTAGCCTCATTTTCAAGATTGGTGCTTATAAATCATTCTCTGAAATCTCACCAGTTCTCCAATTTGCCAACTTTACTTGTAACCAAGCCATCCTTGAAGCTGTGGAAGGCTTTAATCGTGTCCATGTTATTGATTTTGATATTGGATATGGTGGGCAATGGGCTTCTTTTATGCAAGAGGTTGCCTTGAGAAATGGTGGTGCGCCATCTCTTAAGATCACTGCATTTGTATCTCCCTCCACGCATGATGAATTCGAGCTGGGTTTCACTCAAGAAAACCTCAAACATTTTGCTGGTGAGCTCAACTTGGCATTTGAACTCGAAATTGTGAGCCTTGAGTCATTGAACTCTGGTTCTTGGCCATTGCCCCATCACGTCTCGGAGAATTTGGCAGTCGCTGTCAATCTCCCAATTGGTTCCTTTTCAAACTACCCTTTATCGCTTCCTTTGGTCCTGCGCTTTGTTAAGCAGCTTTCTCCCAAAATTGTGGTGTCTTTGGACCGGGGCAGTGATCGAACTGATGTCCCATTTCCCCACCAAATCATTCAAGCCCTTCACTCTTACTGTGGCCTGCTTGAATCACTAGATGCTGTAAACGTAAACCTGGATGCGCTGCAAAAGATTGAGAGGTACTTGCTCCAACCAGGCATCGAAAAGATTGTAATGGGCCGCCATCTCTCTCTTAAAAAAACACCTTCGTGGAGGACTCTATTTTTGTCATCTGGGTTCTCCCCATTGACATTCAGTAACTTCACGGAGTCCCAAGGTGAGTGCTTGGTGCAGCGGACTCCGGTCGGGGGTTTCCATATTGAGAAGAGACAGTCGTCACTTGTTCTCTGCTGGCAGCGTAAGGATCTCATCTCAGCCTCGGCTTGGAGGTGCTGAAGAACCAGCATTTTGACTTTGGTTTCTACCTGTTAATTTTCATCTGCAAGGTGCTGCATAACTTACTGCTTTAGTTTCGGAACTTTTTGAGTTTTCTTGCCTTATGCTTCTACTATGCTAATTGTCTATGGTGCTGTAGGCCTATTGTTTCCAATGAAGAAACCAAACATTCAAAGTAACTTCATGGCTTTGTACAGTTTTTTCATATTTTCAATTTCTTACTTTGGATTTGGGTATTTGACTATTTCTATTGTGGTTTTTTATGGTTAAGGTAGTAACTGTTTGTTGTGCACTACAACAAAGCAAAACAAGATATCGAGAAAACAATTACATGATCATTTCCATTCATGAACTCTAAATCTGTAGCTTGTAACTTTTGTGACAACTCAAAGTGTCTACAATGCTATATTTAATTTCTTCTAGTCTGGCCCTGAAAAAGGTTGATAATTTATAGCAACAATGGTGTCCCACTTGATAACTTATCCACCGGCTGCAGTTGCAATTGAATTGTCGATGATGGCACCAGTTGCAAAGTAAACATAACCCAGGCAATCTTTTACATTGCTTTTGCCTTCCAGATTCTCTTTAGAGTGACTATAAAAATTATGGTTTTGGTCTAGCTCTAACTACCAGTTATTGTCAACCTATAAAAGAAATCGAAGTTTCTCTGTACAAGAATTTGGTTGAATCAAATGCTTATCAGAGTTCATGTTTCAATGCCTTTGGTTTCCATTGGTTGTTACTATTGGCTTTCTTTGCAACTGGGACAATTTGAAACTTTTTTGGCTATATTTCAGTGCAAGTTAGGCCGGGTTCATTTTAGTTTTGTCAAGATGGGTAGAAAATTAACACTCTTCTAAATAATAAGGTTATATTTGGTAATCATATGTTTTGGTTGACAAAGAGAGTTCTCCTTATAAATGTATAAGTGAATTTAGTATTTTGAATTTGATTTGAATTTTTTAAAGTAAGTATAAATATAAATTATTAGTACTACATGTTGGTAGGTACTCCATATTCTATATTTATCAAGTTAAACTATCTTGATTAAAATACTCTTTTATTTTGTAAGGGTCTGAGGGATAGCCGAATAGGATGTCCTAAATTGGCTCCAATGCATACATGCATTGTGATATTAGGTGATGAATCATGAATGTCAATCATGTTAGGTGTATTATTAGAGAATTAAATTCATCAAACACCTTTTTTTCTTATACATTTATATATGTTGGACATCATGTATCATACTACTCATGTATGTATGTCAGCCCTCTGTATTATTATACATTGAAATTTTTTGTTGTTTACTAATTCTTTTGTGCCTCCCCTAATGAAATCACATGGGTGGTGTTCTATTGGACCCCCACTTGATTAGTTTAGACTCTTTCTTTTTAGCACCTTGGAAGCCCCTACATTAACTAAGCTTTTGTTTAATACACTAATATTATATGATTGAGGCCATGTTGCATGAAAGAAAGATGTTTGGCTCTTTTATATTTAGTATCATTATTACTTTGTTTAAAATATGAAAAAAAAAGCCAATTCTGGTTGGCTTCAAGGACAATAAATAGTTCAATAGTAGGGTAAATAATAATCTTCTATTCTTCTTTCTTCATATTATTATCATAACATAATCTAAACATAATCTAACTCAGGTATATTATTGTATTTTTTGGTTAATGGTAGGAGTAGGACTATGATTTGTTCATTGGTTTTCCTCTTTTACGATATGGGGAATAAAATTAGAGTGGTACTGCTGTCACCTTCCAATCGGCTTACCTCACTCCCCAACCTTTTTCACCCTTACAAAAATTTAAAAATAGAATTGTATTCAATCCACTCACTCCTCTAAATTCAATAAAATTGTTAGTATTGATACCTAAAAAATTATCATCTACTCTATTTTATGTTTATAGCGCCTCTCTTCCAGTAATATTAAAATATTATTAATCCTGACCTTAAAAAAACAGATATTTCATATGTTGTTGCCCTCGGTAACTTTCAGCCTAAATCGCAAGCCTTGATTCTATTTATTATATATGCTTGTTTTTGCTGAATTTTTAATTTTAATAATGTATTTATTATCTAAGGTTATGAAGTAAAATTTAAAATGAATTTGTAGTACTTTTTGTGAAAGTAAAATTATATCTATGTATTTATAATTTATATAACACGGTTAAAATTGATGCAAGTAAAAAATAAAACAACAGAGAATTCAAAGTCCTTAAACTAACGAACATATACTAACAATATTTTTTGTTGTCCCTAGTAACTTTCAACCATAAATTGCAAACTTTTATTATGTTGGACATAAACTAAACACATATGCGTGCTAGCAACAATTGTAGTTGCTCCTGGTTACTTTCAGTCATAAATACATGTTGGTTCTACATGTATCCTCGGTAGGAAGGTAGGAGAACAATTTGTATGGGACATGCATATTTGCTTAATGAATGTATATCTCTAATTATATAATTTGTCACCTAATGAAAGAGATAACCATCCTACAAAAGTTTTTCTCCAACGGTAAACAATTGTCACCATATCTTTAGAGTGGTTATTCATGAGGTCTCCATACAACTTGGGTTAAAATTAATTTTAAGATGAGATGTCAAGTATACATATTAATTAATTGAAATTCAAAATAAGTTTAAATTTAAATAAATAAATCGTTATCATATTATTTAATGGGGATTAATGTCATTTTGCTCCCCAGACTATTACACATGTATCAGTTTGCTCCCCAGACTTCTAATTTGGAAAATTAAGGACCCTGACTTTTTCAATTTTGCCAATTAAGGTTATTCCGTCAATTTATACATTTTTCATCTAAAATGTCGAGATGATCAAGCAAAATTTAGCAAGAAATAAAAGAGGAAAAATGATGTAAGAGGAAAAAATGATAAGATCTAATTGGAAGGGACCATTTTGCCCTCAAAGATTTGGATAAAAAATGTATAAATTGACAAAAGAACCTCAATTGGCAAAATTGAAAAAGTCAGAGTCCTTAATTTTTCAAATTAGAAATCTGGGGAGCAAACTGATACAAATGTAATAGTCTGGGGAGCAAAATGGTATTAATCCCTATTTAATGAACAAAATTAAGTAAACAAAGCTAATGATAGTTTACTAGCATGTAGCATGGCAAATAAAAAAAGGACAATACTAGGGGCATCTCTGGAATGACCTTCATATACACCTATCCCCCTAAAAATGTTTGTTTGACGGTACAAACTCAGGATCGGAATCGTTCATTTTTAAATTACCTATTAAAAATCATATCTGTAGACAATTAACTTAAACAAAATTGTTTGATTATATAATTGTTATCAAATAAATAGATAGTTTTTATTTCAAAAGTAGTTTATTGACCAAACCGTTTATTTATTTTATTTATTCGATAACAGTTTAATAATCAAACGATTTTCAATTAAATTAATTTTTTATGGAAATGATTTTTAATAAATAATTGAAAAAATAAATAATTCTGACAGTGAGCATACAATGCTAAACAAACATTTTTGGAAGTGAAGTGATGTAAGCATTGCCTAAAAAAAAAAGAAAAAAGGCTATGATTACAAGTTCTAGACAAAATGTTCTTGTACGGGACATATCTTATAGAACATCTAATCTCATCTAGTATCTTATTAGGAATGAGTTACATGTCGAATTGGATATGTACCACGAAAACCTCCATCTAGACACGTGTCGCGCATGCAGTTATCGGTCTGAGCAGGACCCACAACATAGATGCATTAAACACCAATCCAACGACTGTGACTGATTGTCTCTATGTGCTGCACTGCTGGCGACAGGTAATGGAAAATGACACATGCTTGATCCACCTCAAGCAAATTACGTAGGGCCCAGAAAACACGAATGGTCACATTCATTACGTCAAGCCACGTGTACGGCAGATGAGCAACTAGACTTGACAATGCGTCCAAAAATAGACGTACACAAATGATAACAGTTGTGGGTCCCCTCCACTGCCTGAACTTGTCCCAGTTGAAGTGTTGAACATTGAAATGTTTCGACAAGAAAAAAGAAAAGAACAGTGAAATGTCTTGGTCAGCTTGATCGAACTTCAGCCGTTGGATCAATGCCGTTTAGGAACATTCACCGTCAGATTGCCTTAAGGTAGGTGCAATGTTTTATTTTATTTTTCTTTTACAAAAAAGGTTATTGATGATTGAGTTGTTTTCTTGGTTGGATTATTTGCTCCTATATTGTTGCGTGGGATTATCAAATACACTTGTGACTTGTGAGTAAACCAAAATAAAAAGAAAAATCTAACAAGAAAAAGAGCAAACACAAAAAAAAAAAAAAAAAACTATAATTGTTTTGCTATTGTTAAGTAGTGTTTTTTTTTTTTTTTTTAATTGAGGGTGTCATAAGATAGCTTTCGTGCATCAGACTAATTTCTTAAACTAGTTAAAAACAGATAATTCGTACCAAATTTAAAGGATTCACAAAAAATTTTATCTTTCTTACTACTTCACTCTACACCGATCAAAGGCATACAATCCCTTGTCTTATTGTTAAGTTGTTATTTTTGTAAATTAACTAGTAACTCGTTTACTTGTGATGCATATGTAAAGAGTGGGGATTCGGGCATCACACAAGGGCATTTGAACACTATATATTAGGAGGATTCCAACACTACATGAAAAGCCAAAAGTTCTAAAAACATAGTTACATTTTATATTTAAAATTGTTTAATAAACGACTATTCAACTTCAAATGAATGTGATAATACTTAAGATGGACGCTCAAATTTTAGTGAGAAAAAATTGAACATGTCCAACCTTTTTCTATATTTTCTTCAATTATAATTTATAAGTGTAAGTTTGGGGAAAAAGTTAAATTTGAAAACGAGCTCTTCATTCATATAAAATCTAACTGTTGAAGTTTAGAGAGAATTTAATCTATTCAACTTGATTTGAAGAAATTTTTAGGAAATTTCAAATTTTAGAAGATTTTAGGAAAGAATTTGAACTATATTTTATGTCATTTTTCCCAAAATTTAAATAATTTAGAGAGGGTTGTTGATGCTCTTCTATAAAACTCCCACACTTCTGTGAGGTGTGTCCTCCATCAAAACTTTTTCTTTAATGGATTGGGATGCTTAAATGAAATTACGATCTAATTCCCATGAGAAAAGGAAATTGTTTTAGAAACTTGTCAGCTGACAAAAGTATATATCTGTTTTTTTTTTTTGGCCATGAGACTAAAGTATATATCTAACTTGTCTCTTTGTATTCGGTCTTATTGTATAGATGGGTTACTAAACAAAAGTTTACATATTTCTTAATTAAATCTTGGGAAACAAGTGAAGAGAGAATTAAACAGAAAATTGTTGAAATGTGTGTGTGGATATCGATTAAAAAGAAGCTGAACTTTGTTGAAAATTTCATGTATTTTGACTTTTGAGTGAACTTTTGACTAGTTAATGGTATATCATACCATATATAATTGAACTAAAATGCACGCATGCAATTAGGCTACCATATCATGTATCCTTTATTATTTATTTATTTATTTTTCTTTCTCACTAATATTTTTTTTTTTATAATGGTATAATATTCTAGCTAGCTAGTGGATTCATATATGGGCATGCTTCAAAGTGTTTCAATGGGTTTCATTGAGACCAAGAAATCCAAGATCATGGCTCTGACACTTGGATTCTCTTGATCTCTCTTCCTTCTTTATGATGACCACATTCACTTTGTTTCTTACTTTGATTGAAGCAAAATTCCATTGTCCAATTCAAGTGGGTGGGGGTCCTTTCCTTCCATTTGTTCACTCAAAAGTAACTTTCAACTGGGTAGTGTTTCCTTGCCATCATACTAGAGATTCCCATTTCTTAACATGGGAAATTTGTAAAGGAATGCTGCTGGAGACATAAAGTCCTTGTGATCCAAGCAATTGATTTTGTGTTGCAGAATTTCTCCAATTGATGTCAGCTCCACTCTCTTTTATAAGTCGAAAAAATCTTGTATACATATCTCTCAACAAACTTATCACATATATCTAATTGCAACAATTAGTCACGTATCCAACATGTGAAGATTGAATGTGAGATGCAAGATTTTTCCAAGCAAAACTGATCAAATGCTATATATTGATCAACTATTGGATCGTCCACAAAATTTGGGAGAATGATCAATTGGAGAAGCATGAATTAATTTGGTTTAGGAACAAAGGGAATTTCTTATCCATGAATAGGCAATTTTCAAAAGGCAATGTATAGTCATTTTCAGACTTGAGGAATGTGTCAAGTATTTAGAAGAGGTGGAACCATTGCCCTCCACAAATTACGTGCCACCCCACACATGAAAGTTTACCCCTAACTCCCTAAGTAGTTTTCAACGAGCATATATAGTGAACTCCCATAAAATGGACCAAACCCCAATATTTTTTTTTGTTTTAAATTGTTCTTTTTTTTTTTTTTCTACAAGGGAGTTATATTGCAAAACAAACATGCCCATGATGAAGATATCCAAATCTTTAGTCTTTACAACTAGTATGGTCCTTCCTTTTGGTCTCTACGTGGTCCATTTGGGAGGGAAGAAAGGGAAAGAACATAACAAGCATGTAAGTGGAAAAAAGAGGCTTTCCTTTAGCTATATAGCATTTTCATACAAATAAATTCAATTAATCCCGGCCTCTTGGATATGGACCTGGCCTCCATTGATTTGCCTTGTCACTTCAATAGCTGAAAGCAGATTCCAGGAAGAGGCAAGAGAGAGGCAGAGAGAGAGAGAGAGAGAGAGAGAGAGAGAGAGAAGGATAGAGATAGATATGGAGGCCCATAAAAGCATGCAGCACACTTTTTCCAAGTTCTAACTTCTAACTTCTAAGAAAAAAAAAAAGAAATATGTAAAATCAACCTTCCTTGGAAAGTAAAGTATAATGATAAACAACTTTTTATTAAGGAATTTTTGGTAAGCACTTTTGTCTTGGAGAAGCCTCCTCCTAGGAGTGAGGGATTCAGTTATTTTGAAAGAACAAAGATATGCTAAAGCCCCCCTTCAAAGACATTTGGCAGCTTTTGTCCTCTTCAAAGTTCAATAAATTGGGTAGGACACTACATAAAGCCTAATTGAACAGCCATGCATGCATTTTCAATCAATGCAAAAGCCATCATCATCAACAATATATCTTGTGGAGGTTTCAAAAGGCATATAGAAAAATCAATGAGACCCCACTCCATGCATGGTTAAAGAATATATTGAAAGTGTTATATAGCAAGAACTATATCACAATCACTTACTTCCTCTTCAAATGGGATTAACTGAAATTGGTCAATTAACTAAATATTGTTATATATTCATTAAGTTACTAGCTAGGAGAATCATATTCCAAAACTTTCATATTTTGCTAAAGATCATGTCACACTGTCATAGTTTAAATATTTTCTTTCCCTTTAATTATTTCTGAATGTATATCCCCTAATCTTTCTGCATCAATTATTTCATGCACGACTCCATAACGAATCTCCTCATCAAATTGATGTTTCCTTAGTAGCAAAGAAATGAAACTGAGCCATGAATTGTGGATTGCCAAATGGCTAGACCCTTAATTTGCTGTGCCAGTGAAATAGGTTGCAGATAAGAAAGAATTATAAAGATTTTTCTTAAAGAAAAAAAAAAAAAACAATAAAAGGGAAGCAACAAGAGGCAATGACAAAACCATGTGAGCATCCAATGCAAATGGCTAGGAAAAGTAATAAAAAGAAAAGCAAAAGTTGGTATGAGGTGGAAGATGGAGTGGGGTTGAGAGATATATACATGGGTGTGTGTGGGGAAGAAAAGTTAAGGTTTTGTAATCAGACAATCTTATTAGCTTCTCTCTCTTTTCTCTTAACTTTTATAGATGCTTGCCCACCATTGCATATCTCCTCCAAGTACTCCCTCTCTTTTCCTTCATTGTTTTTTTAATTTTTATCTCCTTCTACTTTTCTTTTTTATTATTAGTCAGCTTAGAAACAACGCATTCTTTGCATCCCACACATTTTCTTTTATGCCAAACCCCAAAAAGTAAGCACTCATATGATTGTCAAAAGCCACTCTTGGTAGGCCCTCAATAACAAACAAAAACACTCATTAATTGGTCTATCCTCACTCTCATATTGTTGTTCAAGACTCTCTCTCTCTCTCTCTCTCTCTCTCTCTCTCTCTCTCTCTCTCTCTCTCTCTCTCTCTCTCTCTCTCATATATATATATATATATATATTTAGTGGTCTTCTGGCTCCACAAAACTTTGCATGGATGAGTTGACCATAACCTCCAATTCAGGGCTTGTTTTCTTTTTATCCCATCTTCTATCTCCATATTTCTAGTTGTATGGAAATCTCATGGAGAGGTCAACCCAATATTCACTTGCTCTCATGCTTTATATGTAATAATTCACATGGAAAATGTTATTTTCTTTATTATTAAATCGAAGAATGAATAATAATTAACATTTGTGTTTCGATTATAAGAAGTTGTTGTGAACGATGAATTAATCTGAAATTATATTTAGGCATGAAATATATGCGCAGTATAGTCAATTTTTATAATGGTACTCAAATTGGATACTTTAAAAATAACATTATGTATTCTATTTCTCTAAAGGAAAGCTGCTAAGTATCTCGTTCTCTTTTTTGTATTACCTTGGGTGCGTAGATAGTGTTGCCACCTCTAATATACAATTAGATAGTTGACCAAAAAAAATAAAATTAGATGTGAAAGTAGAACCTGACATGTTAAGTAGTATCATCGTCTACATGAATTCAGCTCATGATCAAGTTTGCAGTCCTATTGTTTGACAAAAATAATTATACAAGTCATTAGTGCAACAAGAGTAATGCTTCATATATCAAAATAAAGAATTCAGATCTTTTTCTTTATATTAATTAATGTAATAGTGTTTTATTTGATTGTATTTTTGGCCTTTTCTTTTGTAACATTGCAAGGGATTGAACCCTTAACTATATCATAATCCTCACTAATTTTCCCACACCTTCTCACCACTTGGCCTAACCCCAAACTTTTTAACCTTATTTATTTATCCCTTGCAAATATTTGCTAGCCACTTACATTCTTTGCTCCCCAAATGTTTTCTTTTGATATTCAGTAGACACAGAACACATAAGCCCAACAAATATCTGTTGGGCCATCCATATCTTTGAGTGGTGGTTGGCCTGCTAAATAATTGGTGACGAGTGACAACTTTCTTCAATTATAATAGCTCTTTCAGTTATATGATAAGAGATTGACTTTCTTTTCTATTGTAGTTCACACAGCAGAGAAAAAGCTGACCAGCTAGCAATTATATATAGGTCAATGTGCATTAAACTATGTATATAGTGTGATTGTGGGATTTTGAGGGAAAGGAGCCTTGTCCAAGTAGGCCTTTTGTTTTCTCTAAGGACTAAGGTTGACATATTTGATGAGCTAAGCTATATCACTTTTCAATTTAGAATTGATTAAATATTTTATTGGATGAAATTATCAATGGAATTGAAAAATCATTTTAATTAGTCAAAATGTAAGGAGAGGTTTGGACAGGTCATTGGTGGAAAGTCCTCATTAATTTGTTGCATCTAGCATTGGAATGGACCAAATGGTTGTGTAACATGGAAACATTATCATAACCATCAAAATTAGAATGATAAGAAGGAATACATTTGTCTTTGAAAATTATGAATGGCCATAGTTTGAGGATTGATAATTTATTTGCCAAAAACTTGTAGTGGTGTGTAAATGGTCTAAGAGTTAAGAGTACAATAAATGATTATTAGCACTCAAATCATCAAATGTAAGGTGTTCAAGCACTCATTGTTAAGATCACTCATGTTTAAAGTGGTCAGTGAAATTGTCTTTATCTTAACAAAAAAAGATTTATCATATGGCAAAATTGAATTGGACTTTATTGACAATAACAACATATTTAGACCTAAAGAGAGAAATGGACAAAAAAAAAAAAAAGAATAAGAAAGAATGAAGAGTTATAATTCAAAGCTCAACTTCCATTTCCAGTCAGCATACTCAAGTTTAAAGGAACAGAACAATTTCTTTATGCAACAAGGTAGGATGAAAAACACCTTAAGTTGAAGAGTGAACCCAACAGTTTGAAATGAGTTTTCAAAGAATGATGCAAATTTCTTAAAAATAAAATATTTAGCTATTTTTCACTATAACAGTAGAGGCTTTCTTCTACTGCCCTCATCCTACATAAATACATTTAAAAAAGAAAAAAAGAAAAGCCATATGAAGGACGAGGAGAAGACTACTATAGACACTTTAACAATGGCTCAAAGAAACAGTGTAAAAAAAGCGACTGTTGATTTCAACAATGATCCATGTAGACATTATTCTATATATGTTTGGGGAGACCAAAACGTAATTTTTATATTCAATTTTTACCAATATCTCAAAATAGTTACAAATAATTCTCAATAGTGTCTAAAAGTGAATTTTTTCGTTTTCATTTTCTTTTGACAAATTCTTTTTTATTATTATAAGAAAGCAGTATGAAATTGTCAAATTGTGTACATTTTACATATATTAAATTCATAATTAGTATGAATAGTATGTTAAATTCTTTGAGTGAATATATATTCCCAAGATTTCCATAAAAAATTTTGTGTATTCATCTAGGTATCTACGATTAAAGTTTATTTATTATAAGCATGTTAAATTATTAAAACCTTAGATTTTACATATTTGTTGCACTAATCATCATTGGCAATTGTCTTTAACCCTGTGTAATATCCATTATAATTTATATCCATCCAATTATTAAATATTGACTTTCTTGTTTAATTTATTTGTACACTTAGTTATTTTTTTTTAATTAATGTTTACAGGCTAATTGTATTAGATTAGTGTTTAAATTAAGAGAGTTTTAACAATTGTTGAAATAGCCTAGTTAGAAGAGCCATATAATTACTCTTCTTACAACAAAGTTCGATCCCTAATCCCTAACAAAAAGAAAAGAAGGTTAAGAGAGTTTAACTAAGAAATTGGGCTTTATAGGGGTTTGGTTATTAAAACAAAATAGATTACAACAGTATATCACCAATGGTTGCAGATTTTTGCAAGTACGAACGTGGGAAAAAAAATTACTTAAACTAGGTTGGGTCAAGAATAAGATACAAAATAATTGGGTTCAAATAAAACCCACTCTTAACAAAAGAACAAAAGCAATATTAATGACTTAAATACAAAAAGAAAAATAAGTTAAATTGCATCTCTATAATGTTCAAGAGAAGAATAGAACAAAAGAGAAAGAAAAACGGTTTTTACAAATGACACATCCTCAACACATTAAACTTTGTAGAAGAATAGAATGCTATTATACAACTTCTATCGCCATGGCCCCTCTTAGTCCCTTCAATGTTCAGCCCCTGCATGCTATCACTGGACTCTAGGTAGCTAGCTTCAAGTACAAGTGACTTTATGCAACTCAAGGTAGCTAGCTTCAGGATTATCAGAACCTTGTCAAATCGGGAAATGTAATCTCAAGACCCTTACAAGTGATGAGGAACACCTTCTCTAGCTTGCATTTGGATCAGAATAAATTAAGACTGAAAAACTTAAGCTCCATCTCCGATAAAAGTAAAACAAAAATATTTGTCCCTCCAACACACTTGCAGCTTATCACGTAATTTCACTTGGTAATGACCATAATTTCCTTTTGTAGTCTTACTTGGCAACGATCAAATGTATATATCAAACTCCATAAAGTGGCAAGAAGGTTTTGACAAAGGAGTATGCCAGTGCACCCGTGAACATGTAACTGTCCACTCTATCCAGTATTCCACCTGCATTGGATGTTGAGAAAAAAGTCAGGAGAACCCTAAAAATATTTCACGTTAGATATATGATAATATTGCAACATGTGTTAAAGGAAAATAAAAGAACCAATGATAGCAAGATCAAGATCACGGTCTTCAAGAGAATGTTATTACTCAAGCACCGAAGGATGCTCAACTTCATTTTAAACACAATGGTTGTCAATCATTCTTATTATCATCCACTCAGCAATAACAGTTCATTCTCTATTCAGATGCTCTCCTCATTATGCAGCTCACATCCAATCATACAAAATCATTTTGTTTTATTTGTTCCTTATGTGCTTGAAACTAATGTGATTCACGTTTGTAAGAGTAGACAGAAAACATCAAAGCATGAACTGCATGCCAGAACCTGATAGTCTTTTATAAAACCACAGTAAACAGAAAACTGCATAGTAGTAGTATAATATAAGGCTTTATCATGGTTAGCAATTAGATAGTTCTTTCAAGAGACCAGATAAAGATTGCACAATGACACCCAGCTTGAGTCAACACAGCAGTAGGCTGGTGTAAATGTTATTAGAGAACTATCTATATAGAAATAGATATAAATATAGACAAACACACACACGCACATACAGAGGCAATCTAATGAGGACCTGACTTAGGACTTCCATACCAGCCTTTAGATCATATATGAATTATTGAAATACATTTCAACTACTTTTACCAACTGTGGATCTCCTTGGCCCATATATGATCTAATAATTGACATGCAAATCCTCAAATTAAATCCTCAACTTAGATTTCATTAGAACACTATCGTGTCAGTGTTTGTGTGTATTCCCAATAAGTAACCTTCAATTAAAGATATAACACAACTAAACATTCTTGAAATAATTTGAATCAAACTAACAGTAGTACACTTTCTCAAAACTTTCAAAAGTTAGGCATTACCATGTCCTGGTATTAGAGACCCAGAGTCCTTTACACCCGCATCACGTTTGATCATTGATTCAGTAAGATCACCAAAAACGGACCCAATAAAATTCAGAAACCCAAAAGCTATTGCGCTACAATCATCCAGAAAAACAAAACAAATGCACATTAAGCGAGTTAAAAGACTGTAATGATATCTAGAACTGTAAAATGTGGTAATCAGTGTCTGCCATAAAGCTTAAAGGATTGTTCTACACTTAATATAAAATGATGAAGAAAAAACGCATACTGCACCAGACAAGAAAACCCTAGGAACTAATTAGATGATATAATTTTTATTTATTTAGAAGGCAGCCCAAAGACTCACCATCTATTGGAGCTCCATGCAACGAAGACATAAAACAAAATATTTTCATATTATAGAGACCACACATATCCTATTCATATCAAGTTTTTCCAACAGAAGATATTAATTTGTTCATGCAAGAACAATGCATAAAGCTGCAATTAACAATTGCAGGAGCCCAGCATGTGACAATACTGTTACTGCATCAATGTAGGGATGACACTCTTCACCAGAACCTCTAAAGGCATTTTTAATAGGCATTTACAACAAAGAATCATGTTAACTTCCTAATATTGTCCAACATGAGGCATGTCTGAGTGCTACAACCAATCAAACCATATAAGAAACAACCAACTAATTTCATGTTTCATAATTACTCTCCAAAGTGCTATTGAAATTAACTTCCAAATTGTAATGATTTTTTTTTTTCGGTGAGCATAATGATTTCTTTTTAACAATAATAAATTAAGAAAAACAATCAGCACCTTACTCCTTGAACGAAAATAATTTTTCAGTAACAAGTCCAAAGACTGTAGGGAGGAAGATTGAATACCTCAGCAAAGATTTTGGCCAGCAAAGAATCCTTGATAATACAACAGAAGTGGCTATACAACCACCCAAGCCTACAATAGTTCCTTCCCATGTCTTCTTTGGACTAACACTAGTAAGGGGCGTCCTACCAAATGCCTGCATTAGAGTACAGAGCTATCTCAGGGGTTTATTGAAGGCATGGGGCCAAAAAATATTATGTAAAAAGGAAGTCCCACCTAGTGTTTTAGTGATAATTACAAAAATGATGGAGCTAAAAAATATGAACATTAGTTTGATAGGTTCCTCAGTACAGAGACATAATAGTCCTTGCATCTTGACATTTTAGAAACCCAGACAACAGGGAAAAGGAATAACAAGTTTTCAAAGGCATAAGATGTACTAACTGCTAACTAACCCAATTTCTCACATTCTTGCCAAAAATTACTGCAATCTTATTAACTGAGAAGTATAGTTGGATATTCAAAAGAAAACAAATTATTTCAAATAAGTTTCAGAGATACATCCTTAAAATTGATTTATAGGAGGATATAATATTCTGGAAAGAACATACAAAACCATTCACTGAAACTGCTTGAAGATGAAAAGGTCAAAAGTGCAGGATAATTACAAGCTTTTTAGCACATATATAACCCAAGAATAGATAGTTATCACTTGTGTTTCCAAATATCAAATCATTGACACTTGTCATTTTCATGGTTCAACTTGAACTGCATACCAATCCAAAGAAAAAAAGCTTAGATTGCACATTACACCAGGGTATTTATAACTTCAACGATGAATTAATCAGGAGCCATTCTGTGCCAGTCTGTCGGGAGTGGTCACAAAAGCCACTCTAAAACCTTAGTTACATGGCAATTTCATAAGAATTGATACCTAGAAGATAATATTTAAAAGAAAATTGCTAAATGCAATAATCACAGTTCTATAACATGTTTAATATTAAGAGAAGATAGATGCACTGCCAAGCAACTTCAAGAGTCTAGATACCTTGCCACCCAGAAAAGCACAAGTGTCAGCTGCAATTATGCCGCTGAAAGAAATCAAGGTTGCAACAAGACCAACAGTCCACTGAGCTTGTCCACCAAGAAGGATGGGCCATGCTGCTCCAATTCCTGCCAAAGACCAAACAAAAACCACAGCTTGACAAAAACTCAAGTGTATTTTCTCTTTAAAAAAAATGCATATTGACTCATAAGGTAGAAACAGGCAAAGTCTGTGTCGATTTTCCAAAATCTCCCTATGCCTCAATTTACGCCCAACTTCTTACCAGTGTTTAAGGCTGGTGCTGCTAGACCGCATCGAAGCTTAACCCAAAAACAAGGAAGATATCCACAATAAAATAGCCCAAACATTGTGCTACTGAGCTGAGAAAAGCGAGGATTTCCTCTCTGTAAAAACAACGCCATAGCAACAAAAAAGGCAGCAGATGTCACAGAAACATCAATTTGACCACGATACCTGGCCACATAACAGAAGTTCCAATCAGAAATCAACATCCATTACCTTTCCAAAACCAAAGTTCATGCCTACATAAATTGTGATTATACAGAGAAGAGAAAAAAAAAAAAAAAACCCATTTTCTTACATCCTCTCACCAAAAGAAACAAAAATCTTGGGTGCAATAGTACATTTTTAAGACAAAATGTTTTTGTCCATTTAACATGTTTGAAAACAATCCCAAATTATTAGGCCTTTTTACTCATTTTGTTCAAATCCCTGTATTGTCCTTTGTTATGTAATGGAAGTTTCCACTTGACCAGAAAAGAAAAAAAAAACTAGATTAAGCAATGAGTAAATCAACAGTATACCATTCTCAAAATCCCTATACCCATGCCAACCATATCCATAATATTACAAGTCTAAGTAGCATTCAAGAGTTGATTAAACAAGAAATAAACAGCTCAGTCATGAAAAGGAACTCTAAACAGGGAGCATGTTGTTGCAGTATCTACTGGTGCTAAAGTTGGAAGAAATCAGAAACAAGGTAAAGGATTTTTTTTCCTTATGTGAGCATACTGAATACTGAAAAAATCAACTCCACAGCCATGTTTGAATTGATTGAAGTGACAATCATAAGATTTTAATGTAATACGCATGAAACAGATTACTTTTCTTTTTAAACACAAGGATGCAGTGATAAATTACAACTCAGTGATAGTTCAGCCACCTTTAAATCAGTCCCTACACTGAATCACTAATTTATATATATATATATACATATATATATTATATCTTAACCCCCTCCCCCCCCCCCCCCCCCCCCTTCTCTGTACACTGAGTGCATCTTCTGTACATCGATTCTATAATAAATGAAAATTACTACTCAAGAGAAAAGGAATGTAGATACTAACTACAATTTTATCTCCAGCTTCCAATTGAATTTGAATGTTTTCATAAGGAAATAACATTAACTATATGACCAACAAAATAGGAAAGTGACAAAATATCATCAAAAATTCAGGGCGGCAGCCCTACAAAGAAATTTTGAGGCACGTTACCGATCTTACAAGGTAACTACGGGCATGAGAGCACAAATAACAGAGCATACTCGTGACACATATCGAGGTGGAGGTGTCATTCCTGCAGTAATTCCATGACTCCTAACCAATTCAAAATACTCGCGTGAGCCAACAAATACAGCTGCCGCCAAAGCTGCTGTGAATACCCATCCTCCAGCCAATACAACAACGCCAACAGACAACCCAATGCCGAGTCCAAAAAAAATTCTGTTTTTTAACTGACTCAATTTCTGTTGATGTTCTGAGACCCCATCCTCAGTCATTGACAATTTATTTCTTTTGTGGACTTCCTACAGCATACCCATTTCAGTATATTCCTTCAATTAAGGATAAAGCCTCACAAAAACAATATATAAAAAGTGCAAGAAACATGTTAAAAGTTAAAAAAAAATTTGCAATACCCATGAAACCATTTCACAACCCTTTAAAACTCTTAGCATGCATTGCATAAATACCATTAACATAATTACATGGCCAAATTATGCCTAAGAATTTACAAAAAATTCCAATTAATCCAGTGCCAAAATTTTTCCAAATTTCACTCCTTTATATCACTACCAACCACATTAAGCCATTAAAGCAGCTTCCTTTTCACCAAATTCGCCAAAATGCCACTACCAATCACAGCCAAACCAAAAATTTAAAAACAAAAACAAAACCGAAAATCCTCGCTTTTTTCTCCAAGTACCTGTTCGGCATTGTCCTCGCCAAGTCGGTCCGGCTCAGCTCGAGCCACAGCCGTGATTAGACGGCGGTGAGCCGAGGCTCCACTCCGGCCGAGCCCCAGCGCGCGTCTATTTACATCGAAGAAGAGATCTGGAGGACCCAATTTCGCGCTCGGGCGAGCGAGAAGTAGGGTTTCGGAGGGTGAGAGACGGCAGGGACAGGCGGGAAGAGAGGAGAGAGAGAGCGGGATTAGCCTGCAGCGGTGGAGATCGAAATACGACGTCGTTGTTGCCATGAGGAATTTGGGGATTTATTGGGAGTCTGTACTGTCTGGTTTAATTAGGGACTCGAGGGTGAGTTGAGTTTAATAAGAAGAGCATGTCGAGATTGTGATTCTGCTTTTCTTACAACTTACAAGTTACAAGTTGTGTTGTGCCACCGATTTTTTTGGCGGTAGTGTCGAGGACTTGATATTTGTTTCTCTCTCCCTCTTTTTGGCCTCATTTTTTTGTTGCTTCATATGTTGTCAAATTAAATCTGTGTAATATTTTAGTAATGATTTTATTACAATTTACTTACTTTAGTTCGTTCTTATTTTATCACTTAAAAAAAATAATATCAATTTATTACATAAATTAAAAATTTATTATAATATATTATTTTTGATTCATCTTGTTTAAACTTTTATTAAAAATAAATATTTTGATATTTTTAAACCTATTTTTTATTATGTCAAAACATATAAAATATAAAAAAATTATTTTTTTTTAACAATAAAAACTTAAAAAAGGCTAAAATATTCTTGTTTTTAACAAAAATTTAGATAAAATAAGTTAGAAGTGGTACATTACAACAAATTTTTAATTCAGATAATAAATTGACACAAATTTTTTTTTAAGTAATAAAGTGAGATTAAGTCAAAATAGGGTAAAATGTAAAAAAACTTTTAGTAATTTCAAGAGTTCTCAAGTTATGAACGATATGTCGTTTAAATGATGATAATTCGACAGGTCGTCTGTAAGCACTGAAAGTCTGAAACCAGTTCGTGACATCGTGTTCTTTTCCGTTTGCGGTTGAGGCGAGGCTGATTGCCAATTACTCTGATCATCTCACAAATCCACTTTCACAATCCAAAATGCCCAAACACGACCTCTCAGATTCGGAAAACGAAGAAACACCAGAGAACTCGAGCTCAGAGCCAGAGCCAGAGGACCCGGAAAAGCCCAGCAATGGCCAACAAAAAAACCAAGTGGGAGGAGTGTCAAAGTACGAGAAGCAGAGGCTATCGAGAATTGCAGAGAACAGGGCAAGAATGGAGGCTCTGGGTCTGCCCAAAATAGCTTCCTCTTTAATGGGTTCGGCTCAGAATGTGCGGAACAAGAAAAAGAACAAGAAGGAGAAGAAGGGGAAAGCCAAGGTCTTTGAGGACGATGAGGACTATAGGCCTGAAGAGGAGGGACCCAGTTCTTCTTCTAGCGAAGAGGAAGCTATTAAGGATGACGATGATGAGGATTTTATGAGTGAAAAATCATCTGGGTCACGTAGAAGAAAGGTGATTCGTGTGTGTGTGTGTGTGTGTGTGTGATTTTACTATAAGTTTCAAGAATGAATTTACTTTCTTTGATATTGTTTGAGTTGGTGAATTGGTATGCTTTTGCTTTCATTTTTGTTGGGATATTGAAAAACAAAATAAAGTTTGTTTTTTTCAGATGCAATAGTGCATATATGTTTGTAGACTTAATTGGTGGTTCTGTAAGATAGTTGTCATTTATTGTTACTTTAACTCTGGACATACACAAATCAACTACAGAAAAGTAGCATGCCAAATATTAGTGTCAAGAGATTTACTGTGAAGTTTACAAACAATGTGCAAGTTTGTCATGGTAATTTTGATTAACCATTGAACCAATTTAGTTGATTGACAACTTAGAAGACTATAAGTCAAAGTTGCTAACCTGCAAGTGAAAAAAAAGAAATTGCTAGCCTGGTGGCGCCATACGGCAGCATGAATTAGTGAGACTTGGACAATTTACTGGTGGGTCTAGATTGGTTTCATTCAGGATGCTGCATGAGAATTTTAAGATAATGATAGTTGATATAAAGGTATACAAAGCTTCAACTTAAGGTTTGAGCAAGATCGAACGTTCTAATTTTTGAATGCTCGGTTTAGTCAGCATGTTTTTTCATTAATGATTTTAGGAATAGAAGGCCATGTGCTATGGCATGAACTACACTACTAATTGGCTAACCTTTCGAATTCTCTCTTTACTGAATCTCTATCCTGGTGAAGAATAAAGGTTCAAAACCAAAGAAGGCTGTTTCCCGAAGTATTGTGAGTAACTCAGATTACATCGATGAGGATGAGGCATTGAAGCAGGTAAGTTTTAGTATCTTTTTAAACACATATCATTTCTCATTGCTAGGCTTATATTAATAGGGTAGACTATCAATCAACTGCTATGATACTGGCCCTAGGTGATTATACAGACAACTATACTGATTCATTTGTGTTCATATGCAGGCAATTGCTCTTTCATTACAAGATTCTGCAGAAGGCTCAGGTGTGGTACCTAGTGAGCTTTCAAAGTGCTCTGATCTGGTAAATGCTAATGTTAATGAACGAAAGGGAAACACTCAGATCCAGGAAGATACAGGAAGGAGGAAGAGGAAAAAATCGGTTTGTTATCTTAAGCTGAGATGTTTCACCTTTCTGCTATTGTTCCTTATCTAATTGTTGCATTGGGCGGTTTTCTCTGATTTGTGTCCAGCAGTTTGCTAGTCGGCTGCAGATGACAGAAGATGAATTGGTTTTGCACTTCTTTCAGTTTGATGGTAAATTATGGTATCTCTTTCTTGTGTGTGTGATGTGTAGAGAGGGGTTAGGCTATGTTTATTACTCTGAAGTGGGTAGGTTAAGGAGAGACTATGAGTAGTTGCTCATCTAAAAAACCTAAATGAAGCACAAATTGGCACTAGTTAACATAAATCCCATTGCATTACCAAAACATTATCATGGCTTGAGGACAGAAGCACCTCAAAAATAGTAATTGTAGGAAGAATGTTGGTTATGAAGCTAATTGTAGGAAAAAAAATAGTAACAATAACGGGATACAAGATTCTGATTTAGTCTAAGAGACTGGCTGATGATTAGCTCCCAGCATGCTAAGTACAATTAATTAGTTGTCGGGTGCAATGCCATTATCAGAAGAGTATCTATCAATTAGCTGAAGTCTTGCCTGGGTTGAAATTTGACATTGTGAAGAAAACCTTGTAACCACTTGCATTTTAGAGAAAACTCATTGCTAAAATTTGGATGGCGCACATCTGACCATGGTGGTGTCTTTGGTTCACACTCTTATTTTCACTATGCAACTTGTGGCACATTCTCTTAATTTATATATGTTGCTTTATTTTTAGAATCGCATAATAGGAAAGAAAGTATCAGTAATCTTCAACTTACTGAAATTTACTGTATCATTTGTAATTTACTCAAAACTTGTATCCTTTTAAGTTGACAAAAGGTAAGAGGCTTGACTCTTACCAAGCCAAAATAGAAATATGCACACATTGTTCTTGACCTTGGCCATTGATGAGGGAACTCCATGCATGCAGAGAAATGGAATGGGGGAATTTCTATAAGGGATTTACGAAGAGTAGCAACTGCCCATGATTTTATGTGGACTGATAAGGAGTTGGCTGACATGATTCATCTCTTTGACAGTGATGGAGATGGGAAGGTCAGTACCTGCTGCTCTTAATGTTCTTTTGGTTGTTTCCTTTATCTAATCATGTCACTCATGCGTTTAATTTTTGTAATTCTGTTATATTGAGTTTTCCAAGGTACTGAAACTAATTTCTGGGAACAGTTTTTTGTAGTTCTCAGAATTTAAGCAATTTTTTTCCCCTCAACATCTCTAGTAATTTCATTTTTCAGAAAAAGAAAACAATTAAGTATTGTGCTGATAAATGTTATTTCGGATGTTCTGTTGCTACCTACTGCAGCTAAGCCTTGATGATTTTCGGAAGATTGTTGTTCGTTGCAACCTGATAAAAGAGTCTGAACATTCTTGATTGATGGGTTCGGAGTGGTGATGAAGCCATTTTTGGAGTATGTAGAGAGTATGTGTCATATGACTATTTTGTTGAATTCTATAGTCAAGATTGTTGAATTAATGGTATTGAATTTGCACTTTTTATCAAAGAGAAATGCAAGTTACATCAGATGTCAAATGATTGATTAAACTTCCATAGATGATAAAGTTTGAGTGGCCAAAAAAAGAGAGTTTGCAATTAGTCATTTTTTTAAACATGGTACTGCCGTACTGGTCTTTCTTTCTTTTTTTTTTTTTTTTTTTTGTGACAAGCTATGTAGGATAATGGAATCTGTTTCGGCCCTTCGGGTTATGATTGTCCTTTGGCCAGATTTTGCAAATTGTTTGAATTGATACACACACACAAAAAAAAAAAAAAAAAGGCAAAGAAGACTAGAAGAGGTGAAAATATGCAACTGTTTTTGGGACCCTTCTCCAGCTGATAAAGATTCTTTGTATCAAAGAAGAGTAGAAAAATGAAGACCTAACCGGGTTTTATAATTCACTCGGATGGTTACACGGTGTGAAATGTGATGAAAGTGAAATTTAGAAATAAGGATAAAGAGAGTCAGATATGCAGGAAACTGAGTTAGTGTGAGTTAGTTAAGGGATATGGAAGTTAAACAAAAGAAAACAAAGTGAAAATGAACTAATAGTAGGATAGTAAATACTAATCACATCATGTGCTGTAAAGTTGAAGGTAGGGAATGAATGAGAATGGAAACTAAATAGGAATCAGCTCCTCCTTCTAAAGTTGATCCATACCATTATTCCATTGGGGGAAAGAAAAAACAAAGGGTGTACTTAAGGAGGTGGTCACACAATGAAAAGCTTTCATCTTCTCTGTCAATTACAAAACCCATTTAAATAAGTTCCCTCGGTGTCAAACAACTGCTAATACAATGAGCAAAAGCTCCCTCTAAATGGTTGCACAATTCAGATGTTCTCTAGCATCAATACAGATTGGTAATTCCATAAACAAAAGTTACTGCAAATCAATAACACATTCAATTTCCGGTTTTTTTTTTCCTTCTGTTTTTTATTTTTTATTTTTTTTTTACATTTCATATGCCCAGCAAAGGAATCCCCCAGGAATATGTGGTGCCTCCACCGGTCATGTCTTCTTCAAAAGGTACCCCAAAATAATGCCAATCAAGCCAACTAGAGCAACATATATAAATGGTATACCGCCACCACTTCTGTTGGCCTCACGCCTCAAAAGATCCTGCAAATGATAATCTTTCAGTTTTGTTGGAAAGCTACAAATTTCTCAAACAGAAACCTTATCGCTTATCTACAAACTCAGGGTTAAACAGATATCAAACTATTTATCAATAAGAGTGTACAAATTTTAACAGTATAATATATTGTTTCTAATCCCATCCCCCTATTGTACGTGGTTAAAATAATCAAGTATATATTACTAGAAGGGCTAGCAATCTACCACAGCTGTAACTGTACAATTAGCAATTCTTCAAATTCAAATATATTATTTCTAAGCACATCCCCTTCTTTTATTCTAGAAACAACCACATAAAGAAAAGAGTGGCAGCATATTAAGGCATAATAGGGAAATGCAAATACATTAAAGACTTCAAAAAGTACAGTATGTAAACTACAACAAGGTCATTAAATAAGCTTTACTTCAATCACATAGTTGCCAGAGTCTGCCAACATATCCCCTCTCTCATTCCAGAACCTGTTCATGATATAGAGATTACAGATGTTCCAAGTGACTACCTGCTGGCTTAGTTTTTTTTTTGGGTAGTAAATATTTTGAAATTAGGGGCATTCATGTTATAAAAAGGACCTCATAATGCAAGACACTATCACAGTTTCCAAAGAGTATACTTAGGAAACAACTAATGGGGATGGCTGCAAGTTGCAACGAAATCATAGGACAAATTTTCCAGCTGGTAAACCCCAGAGGTGATTAAAGCAGAGAGATGTTTTTTATTGGTAAAATATGAACCTAATCACACAGGTATCTTCCAAAGGTGGTAAGACTTTTAGTAAATTCTCATAAATACAATGCAAACCAGAGTCATATTGACAAAGTAAATTTTCTTGAACATTCTTCTCTCTCTTCTTTGGGAGATTCATCAACCCTATAAAACTAATTTTAACCCACAAATACAACAAACATCATTGATGATGCTTTATTAGAAATCTATAACACAAGCTTACGACCTTGTCTTCACCTTTACCAAGATGATTTCTGGTAAGTAGACAATATACAACTTTGAAACACAGCTTAAACATGCACAGGTGGAATAAATAACTAGGGTGATGTTATCATATATGGTTGGTTTCAAGAAATATCAAAACTGTCAGATACGGTTTGACAAAACAGCCTGGCTAAAATATTACATAAAAAAGTGAATTTCCAGTGCTCTCAAAACTTTTAGCATCTAGGGTTACACATTATTTGATGAAGAATGCAACAGATGTCCATAGAGAAGTTTAGCAGTAGCTTTAACATATCATCGTGAAGGTTTTCTAGATTGTAATCAGCACACAAAATCAATATGATTATTAACACAGCTCATTTAGGTTAAATCAGTAATTTTCACGAACATTGAAAATCCTGAAAACTTCTCATAATCTTTAGTTCTTTATGAAGACATCATATCAAGATATGTTCCAATAAAGAGAGACCCAAAAAGAAGAAACCAAAAAGATAGGTTTTATAAGAGCCTCAAATAAATATCAATTGAAAATTAGAATGATTGAAATACAAAGTCCCTTACCAGTTCTTGCTGAAGCCTGTTATTTTGCTGAATGGCAGAATTTTTCTCCTCAGTCAGTCTCACAATAAGAGTCCTTGCCTGAAATTACAAATATTCCCCACAAAATTAATTATCACATGCCACCATCAACATTCCAGCAATTCCACAAGTTCATTCCATGAGTAGAAACATTGTAGATTGGGCATCCACCTTTAAAAAATTATACAATGTCAATGCTTGGAAGAAGGATGAACATGGATGTAATTGATAACATCCAAAATGATTATCAGCAGCGACTCTAAATGACAAACTTGAGATGTATACTTCAGTTGAAATAATGCTCAAGTTCACTATACGGTGTTGGGAAAATGACATTACTCCAAAGTGAAATTTTTTCAAATTACAAATACAAGGCTTAGAGACTATACTGGAGCCCCATGCTCCACAAAATCTGAACTGAGGGATTCACAATTCACAATAACTGTAGGAATAATGCCTTTATGAACAAGGAAATCAAATGAGAAACCCATGCTTTTTGACAAACTCAAGCAAGCACAACCTAGAGTCACCATTTGGAAACAGAATACACCAATCCTCAAGAATGCTTTTCCGTGATGCTCAAAGACAGTTTTAAATTCTGGAACTGTAAGTTCCATAAATAGTTCAAACTCCTATGGGTGGTAAAACATGAAAGGCCACACACTTGGATGGGGTTAGAAGTTCAACAACTATAGATGTTAGTTCCTAATGGTGTCAAATTTCCATTTGATGCACCATGGATGTTTATTACTTTGTATATGATGTAATCTTGACTGGAGTGAAGAATTTTATTAGTTCAATTGTACTAAATAAATAAACAGAATCATGAATGCATAAACAACCAATACTAATTAACAATTATAATATCCTCCAAGCACACTGCAAGTGGCAACCATATAACTCTCAAAAGTTCAACACTCAATATACCACATGGTTTAAAATAAGACAATGTACCTCAGATGAGTTATCTTGAGGCTCATGTCGCTCGGTGAAAGCTCTTGAAGCCTAAAACCAAAGTTGCATCATGAGTTCATGACTACATAATCTATTAACATAAAAAGGAAATATAAAAATTACAAAAAACCCTTGTTTGTATTCTTTTTTCCAATCCATCAAGTACTCACAGCTTTAAATTCGGAAGCATTTGAACTCCCGTTGTCCACTGAAGCCCTGGGCGATGAACCTTCTTCCGATCCTTCCCGAACCGGCGATGGTGGCCGAGGGGGAGCAACATAGACAACCTTCAATTTACACTCTTCGACAATATGCCCCGACTCCTTATTGAACTAAAATAGAAAACACAAACCCAGTTGCACAAATACTTAGCTAAGTAAACCTTACAAACTCATACACAAGGCCATATAGTAGCGTCATCTAACTACCATCTCTGGAGTGATATCCTTGGCAGTGGTAGCACCGGGGCCAGCAACTACGCTCTGAAGCAGGAACTTGTCCTTACATTGCATATCCAATGGTGCCTCCTTTTGTGCTTGCATTGTAACTAAACCCACATACAAAAATAATATGTTAACACATAGGGAATATCATAATCAAGCACAAAATTAGCAATAACGCAAAACTGATTAAGCATGAAACACAGTGTTTGTACCTATAACATCACATGTCGACCTTGGCGATACAAGCCCAGTGTTGGGTCTAACACAATACTTTTTGGGATTTGTTGTCTTTACCTAAAAAACCAACCAATTTCACAAAAATCAAGAATCCAAATCTCTAGCAGGAAATATTGAACAAACCCAGAACACCAAATAAAAAAGTGAAAATGAGTACCTTGAAAGCCACATAGTCATCAGTCTTATTGGAGAGTAGTAGAGAGCACGAGATCTGCTTCCTCAATTCAACTTTTATTGATAATCAAAAGAATTAAAACAAATAAAAAAAGAAAAATCAGAAACAGTTGAAGCAGAGAAAACAAAAACACGGATCTGAAAGTAAAGCGAGAAAATTTAAGTGAGTGGAATTTGGAGGAAGCGTTACGAGGGAATTGGAGCTCTTGGGGTTCGATGCTGAGAAGCTCGCCGGTGCTCATATCCGATGCGATCGGAGAAGGACTGCCGGAGCAGAGATAGCCGGGTGGTTTTCCGGTGGAGATGAGCGGTTTTCCACTGACGGGAAGTGGGAGTGGGAGAGAGAGAGAGAGAGAGAGAGAGAGAGAGAGAGAGAGAGATGCAAAGCAAAGCAAACAACGTGGGACTCTGTTGGCTTGTCTCTCTTTCACCTCGGGTTTTGATTTGGCAGCGGTTCAGACTTCAGATCATGCGGTTTTTTCTGGACCAAGCGGTTTGTTAATTACAGTTATTTTTTAATTTGTTTTTATATTTGGAGGGAGGAGATTTCAACTTAAGGCAATCCACATTATGTTTTTGATTAATCAACTGTGATATAAGATTTGAGCTTAGGACTATTAGACCAAATGGTTATGGCTAGAACATTACAACATTGTGGAAAAATATACAATTTGAACGTTATTATTTGAGTTGTAATAATATAATTTTCTTTAACTTTCTCGCCACGTAAATTTTACTTGTACTTATAATTTTTGCAACTTTGAACCTCATTTATTCAAAGTTGTCATATAATTTTGATGAACAAAAATTGAGATAATAATTTGTGTCTTTGGTATTATTAATTTTCGTGTATAAAGATTTTATTTAAGTTAGGATGTTCGTTCTAAAATTTCTTTCTTAATTTCTTATGGCAATTAAATGGGACAATTTGTATGTTTGGTTTCTAAGGGGGTTTGGGAAACAAACAATTAGAGTTTGAAACTTTTAATATTTTCTGTAATAATGTGTTTAGATGGAGAAATCAAACTTAGTATTTAAGTCAAATTCAAGATTTTTTTTTTTTTATTCAAGAGATTCAGGAGAATGGGAGAATTGAACTTGTGGATGGGATTATGGTTGTTTTCCTTATTAGCCTCCATATCTTTCTTCAATATATAAATCTTGAATAGTGAGTTAACATTTCCAATCCAATCTTGCGCACTAAACCAGGCCTATAGTACCAAAAACCCAAAAGTTTTCTCAAATATAGCAACAATATTATTATTATATGCTGCAATTGCTCTTTTCAGCTGGGTACATCAGAATGCTAACCTGCACAAAAGGTCGATTGAACTATGAAATCACAAAAAATATCCCATGAAGCACATTATTTGTTTACAAACATAAAAGTATAGATTGTCATATTGCTAAAGATAATTTGAAGTCACACAAGAATATTCTTCTATCTCTATATATTCAATTTTCTACCTCAAAATGATCTTTCGCCTCTTTTAAAGGGACATTATTACAGACAGGAAAAGAAATACATTACTGTGATGTATAAATAACATAACAATTCCTTTTGTATATTCAGAGGTCATAATATAAGGTATATGCATACATTTATATGAACAATGCAAAGAATAGGGTGATTAAACCACATATTTCTTCACCTACAAAACAAACCAATATTCAAAGATAGAATCAGTTTAATTATCTTCGACCTCCAAGGGTATATTTTACTAATCATCAGCAGAGGGTTGGTATTTCTGACGAGTTCTAGTAGTGAAACCAGCAAACCAAGAGACTCTCATCAGCTGCATACCAAGAATCAGCACCCACCAGGAAACCAGTCCCTTAATTGTATGCATCATCCATGCTGGTGCATTGAGCTCAGTTCCAAGCTTCAATCCCCTCAGAAGCTGCAACAAACGGTAACCCTCATACACTACAGGGGTCACCAGCCAAACCGGTGATTGCCAATGCCAAGTCAGCATCTCGGTCAGAATCTGTATTGAAATAAGCAGAAGGTAGGGACCCAAGAGAACTGCAAATGAGATGAAAGGCAGCTGGGGTTGGAGGAAACCCTTTTGGGATCCAAAAGCCATCATCAGGGGAATGATAAATCCAGTCACAGTTGCAACCATATTCCAAAACTGGTAGCTAAAGGGAGCCTTGCTTTTGCAGCCTTGTTCTGGGTGTTTAGGCCGAGCACAGGAATCAGCCATGAGAAGAAAAAGGGTCGCGCCAAGATTAAATATGCAATCAAGTCCGACCAAGGAAAGCAGGCTGGCTATGTTGGGGCCAAGGAATATGGAAGATATTGGTAGCCACAAAGTTGGTACCATGCCAGTGATGAGGAGAAGAGAAGGGCCCAGAAGCCACATTGGCCATTTGAGGAACTGAAGCTCCATTCTTGTCTGATTATTTGCATCAGTAAGCTTTTCACTGTTGGTTTCTGGTGCTTCAGCAGTGCTAACTGAAGAAAGGGTTTCAAATATGTTGGTGGGTTTTTTATCCAAGAAGTTGTCACCAGCACTGTCCGTGGGGGCGTATGAGGCAGATGAGGGCTGCCAGTCAGTCAGTTTTGTGCAGCAAACAGGGGAATGTTTTATCTGAATGTGAGAGGTGTTTTTGGTTTTTAAATATTTCAGGATTCGGGAGTGGGCTCTGGGAACAGTATTGGTAGACATCAAGAATGGAGATCGAGCTAAAGATGCCATTTCTTGGTTCACAGTTCAATCAAACAACTTTGAGCAGGGCCTATAGCTTTCACACTGAAACGTGTGAACATAAAATTAAAAGAAAAATAAATACTACAAAAATACATAAGCAAGGAAAACTGTTAAGAAAACTATTGATCTCTGGGTTCATAAATCACACACTATGAATATATAGTTTACTCCTATAAGGTAAAAGAAGTTCATATGATAACCTTAAATGCTGAACTTCTGAAGGTAATGTGAATTAGATCAAGCATAAAAACCCCTTTTAAGGATCAATGTATAATTTTGCAAGCAAATGCTCAAATAATCTATGATATTCCCTTTCAACACAAAGTTTCTGCAAACAGCTCAAAGGGGCAGTTGTACCACAACTTGAGAACTTCACAATATCCTCTTAATTTTGGGATGCAAGATAATACAACAGTGGACTAGTTTCATTATTCTGGGATACATTGAATTGTCCCTTCTAGCATGGTAAGACCACCCTAGCTAGAACCTACACTGGATATTTTGTAACACCATCTAGACCCAACTTGTTAATTCTAAGTTACTGACAATTACCAAGCACCACTTATCATTATATATATTTTTTAAATCAAGTTCAAATTTTAGCAAAGATTGTCAGATTCATTAGAGAGTAGCAAGATTTCATAGTATTCAGAAATTTTAAACCCGAAGGTTTTTCATTTCCAACAGTTTCTCGGCAAGCAAACAGAAATTATAACCAAACATAAAGATGAACTATTAAGGAAGAAACAGAGAGATAACTGAAACTTAGGGGTCAAAATTACGCTTACCTGATTGAGGGTAGTCCTTGTTCTTCAGCCAATCGTCTGAGGATCAATTACATGGTCCACAAACGACGTCGTAGAAGGTTGTTCTTCTTTTGGTGTGACGAAGGTTGTGCTTCTTTGAAATTGAATTGAACTGATGTTGCGACGATGGCGACGCTGCTGAAACCGGACCTGCTTGGACCGGGCAAGAACCGATATGGCGGGTTTGACGTTTGACTGTTTGTTGGGCATGTACGGTGTTTTGGGCCTAACTCCACGTTGTACATCAAAATACTTGGCATAAATTCAATTTAGATACATAACTATATATGCTATTTCAACGAAGTCCACGAACTTTCAAATATTTCAAATATACACCTGATTTATTATGTAAATTGAAAAATAAAATTTCGTACATTAATTTATTGAGAGATCAATTAAATGTCAACTTGACATTTGCTAATCGGGATTAATTAGCGACGTGGCACCAACTCAGCATACATTTCCCACCAAATGAGCAACACATGTCCACTTGACATGGGCCCACACACCCATCACCTCTTCCCGCTTGTCAAACGCACTCCTGACCATTTAGTCTCCAAAAAACATCATGTTTTCCCCTAAATTCAAATATAAATCCTTCATTTGTATTCAACGAGCGAGAAAGAGATGATGAGTTTGTGGACCCGTGTCAGGGGTTAGGTGGACCTATGTCGCTCATTTGGCAGGAAATGAGCGACACGGGTCCACCTAACCCCTAACACGGGCCCACAAACTCTCTCTCTCTCTATTATTATTAAATTGTGGGCCCGTGTCGCTCATTGGGCAGAAAATGTTTGCTGAGATAGTACCACGTTGCCAAGTAATCCCGGTCAGCAAAAGCCAAGCTGTCATTTAACTGATCTCTCAACGAATCAATGTACATAAATTCATTTTTCAATTTAGATAATAGATCGGGTGTATATTTGAAATATTTTAAAGTTTATGGACCCCGTTGAAATAACTTATATAATTATGTGTCTAAATTGAATTTATGTCAAAATACTTTATTACTCACTTTTTTTTTTTAAATGAATGGCTGGAAAGTCAAAAACAATAATTTCATTTTTCCAAAAAAAAAAAAAGAAGAATTAATTTAATTGGAAGATCAAAAAGTTGAGTACCTATTGTTTGCTTCAATTGTTTTCCCAACTTATGACATACATATATTAAATTCTCCTAAAACAAACTAAAAATAAAAGATGGCTTTGGATCTTCTTGTAATCTCTTGTGTTCTAATCTCATACTAATCAATTAAAATTATCTCATTTTACAGTGTATCGAAATCGTTTATTTTTTAGATCACTATTTAAAGATCGTGTTTGCAAATAATTAATCAAATCAGAATGGTCATGTGACTGTTATAAAATAAATATACGGTTTTGTTAACAGTTAAACTTACCTTATGTTTATTCAATTGCAAATGAATTAATGTCACTTAAGTTGGAAAAAAATAATTAGGGCAATAAACATTTTCCTTACCCTTGAGGTTAACCTAAGCAGTGATGGTGAGTGGGTAAAGGTTAAATTAGGCTAGATGGAGGATTCAATATAATCTTGGAATAGGGTCCCAAGTTCAGAAAAAAGTGTGAAGAACTGAATTATCATCTACTTATTTTTACTTGATTTTAGTATAAATCTAAGAATATTATAAGAGTAAAGGATGAAATGAATTAATAACGCATTGAATATATGTGAGGTTTAATATATCAATACATTTATAATTCTTGAATTTGTAATATATATATGACTGTAATCTAAACAAGTATTGCAGAAAATCCAAATTCGAAGTCTCCATAACTTGTTCGTTAGCCAGCGAGATTTCCAAACTTTTCTCCTCAACCTGCTTCAGAACAACCCAAATTGCGAAAGAGGTATCATCCAAATTCCAAAGCGAATTTCGGATGCTGCCGAATACGTCAAATGTTACCGTTTTCCATTTGGATTTAAGGAATGTGTTAACTAATATTTTTGGAACATTACATTCAAGATTGGCACATATGAGCAGAACACTCCATTAATTTTTTTTTGTATCTAACCTAAATTACATTGATGAGTGCATATAGGCCAAAATGGTTCCTGATTTTAGTCCAAAACAGGAATCTCCAAGGTCTTGATGAGTTGATTCCTTTGTTTCCAGTGGAAATACCCCTAAATGAATATTCATCAATCAGTGGCAAACTAAATTATTACATTAATTGTATACATGGAAACTGAGCCGCACTACTACTACAGTAGTACTGCTGGCTTTGTGGTTAAGAGACCCACCAACAAACTCTCCCAATGGCAATGGGATCAGATCAAGAGAAGGAAGACAAAAAAGAAAAGGTATACATATATGTGTGCGCATATATATATATATATGCATGTGTTGTAGCTCTTTCAGTAGTAGTACTCTTCAATCAATATTGATTATCATATGCTTATACCACTTATATATATATATATATATATGTCAATGACCATTGGTCTAATAGATGACACCCAGTCTAGGGATGGCAACGGGGCGGGTTCGGGGCGGGTTTGCCAATACCATACCCACCCCGCCGGGTAATCGGGTCCCCATCGGGAGTATTCGGGGCCCCTATTATTTTCAAAAAAATAATTTTTTATATTAATAACATATCAAATTAATATAAATATATAATATAATAGATGAAATACATTAAAATTCATCATATTATATTACAATAACACTAAATTATAAAGAGAACACTATTAAATTTTAAAGATATGCAACAAAAATTAAGAAAATAAATTAAAATATAATTATATAATATAATATTTTTATTAAACGGGTATACGGGGCGGGGCGGGGATGGAGATGGTATTACCATACCCGCTTAATCGGGGCGGGTCCCCACGGGGATTTTCGGGGGCGGGGAATTTTGCCATCCCTAACCCAGTCTCTTCTTTATCGGAAGGAAGTAATGAGTTCATCAAGGCCAAGGCCAAGACCTGTATATATCATTTTATACTTTCTATGACATCATTGAAGAGTACCTTCTTTCTCCCAAGGTTGCTTGATGAGCGGCTCTTTTTCTTCTCATGGCTCATTATGCCTTTGATTGTGGCAAGGAAGTTGATTCATTGTCTGTGTCGAAAGCTTTGCGAATTGGCTATGATGGCAGTCCTCTTGGTTCACAGAATTTGGCTTGGTTTTGCAGGCAGATCGAACTTGATGGAGCAGCCACAATTGTCGGTGTAGCCGTGTAGGCTGCTCCTTAAGAAACATACTAAAGATATTATATTTTCTAATCATATTAGTTGACTGTATTATGTGACAGCTGATGTGAATTACTACAGTTAACAAGTTAACCTCATCTACCGTATAATGTGGTTAGGAAATAGGGTTTTTTTCGTATTAATTTAGTAGCCCCTAATTGTAGAGAATGACTTCTTCTATAAAAAATGTTTGGGATCCACACTTATTATTGTGAGTATGCTGAGGATGTAGAAGTTTTTTCTTTATGACCTTATGGGAACTCTGTAATAATTGCTCAAAATCGCAAAGGTTAATTATAAATTTGTAATTTAAGTGTTTGAAACATTAATAAGTACTGCCCAAGTAGTTAATGGGGTTCAAATAGCAACACCCTTGGCAAAATCTTCCACATTTTGTTGGTGCAGCTCGACTCTAAATAGTGCTTAAGATCAGACCCAAATGCTTAAGAGTTTTTGGGCATAGCCTCTTTGGGCTCAACAATCCCCTGCTTGCTTAAGCTTATTCCAACAGGCCCCAACACCATCCCAACAAGTTAATAACAACCCAGCCCAGTAGCCACACAGCCCTCGAGCAATATTGAAAGTTTCTTGTTCATGTTTCAAGAGTTCACCACCAGACTTCCCAATTGTTAAGCATTTCCTGTATGCCTTAAAACACTTGTAACTTTCAATTTTCTGTCTCAAAATAATTGCTTGTGAGATCATTAAGATATATGGTTATACAAAAGCATTCTTTTGTCAAACAATTTGTATATTATGTTGACAAACTGCCAATTTAAATAATTGATTCCAGATTCTCACTCTAGTCTCTAACAACATAAATGTCAGATTATTTAATAAGATAACATGATCCTATGATACCACAATCAATTATGAAATAACAGTCATTAATCAAATTCTTTATCAATTACTCAAAATGATTTCTTATCTTGATAAAATAAAAGTACTAATTAATCACCTAGCACATTAATTCTGTGGTCATCATACCCAGTAGCATATATCATGTTCTCCCAAAAAACCATAAAACCTGTGGTCATCCTTTTCCATTTCCTGTGCTATATTTTTATAACTATATAATCTGCAGTCTGTCTGCTTAATTCTGCTATTACTTTCTAGACAATTGGTATAGGAGGTTGGAGTTGGAATAACTGGATTAGATCAGAGTCTGCAGTCAAGTTGAGAGGTGGCAGAGAATACTGACTATAAGTAGAGCTGCCTCTTCTGATCTCTTGCATGGTCAGTAGAGCTGCAACTGTGTTCCTGAATATTCCTTCTCCACCCACTGTTATTGCTTCTTTCACTTGTCTTTCTCTCTCTTCTTCTTCTTCTTCTTGTTCCAGTAGTACAGGGAACACTGCATCTATGGTGTTCTCACATTCCTTCACAAGCTTTGAGATGAGGTCTGTGGTGAAGAAGGGCTGCTCCAGAATCTTCTGAATGAATGGCAACCGCAGTAGACGGCCTGTTCTCTTGTCATACTTCTTCAATATCTTAGCCAATCCTACAAAACTCAAGAATTTATAACTATACATGTCCAATCATGAAATATGTGATTTCTCATCCCAGTAATGCTTAAACAAGCTCTGTTTTTAGATGAATTTGTCTCTTGTAAAACTTTGTAAGCAAAAAATTTACTTAGGTTATGTTAAATACAAATTTTATCGTCACACTTGGAGTGACTCTAAACCATTGATTGGTGGGAGGAGAAAGTATTATCTACAACAGTCAAATTATGTTATCATATTGATGCGTTACATCAAATCAATTATAAAACAATACGTAATCATTTTAAATGGAATCCATAAGATTCAAATTTAAAATTTTGTAGAACTCGCATAACATAAATCATATGGATCCCCTTAATAAATTACGTGATGACATAGTATAACGTATGGTTGTATACTTAATTTGATACTTTCTCATGTGTAGGGCTTATTGTGAGATTCCCATCAATCAACGTTAGTCTGTTAGTCGTGGGACAGTCAACCCTAATATTTCCCGTCAAATATTAATAATTTTTTTTTTCATTGGAAAAGTCTAAACTTGCCCAAAAGTTTGAAATTGAGGGAATGATAATGACACTCGATACTGGACTGTAATTTATTGAAGGCTTGTTGCATAAGTGTTGGAGTGAGTTAATTAGCCTCATCATCCATATTGCACTACCTGTGTAGTTGATGTTGCTGTAGTTCACCAAGAGCACCATTTCGCCATGGAAATCAACAATGTCTTTCCTAATTTTCCCCACTTCCTCTTCATATATAGTCTTTGAAGGCTGACTCCCATTGGGTCCCCATCTATCAATTACTTTCTGAACTCTCTGCTGTAATTCCTACATTCACATATATATATGATGCAGTCAGCAATTAGTTTTTATTGCACAAGGACCATTTTTATCATTTTTCTTCTTCTAGTGCAAAGATTGTAACTTGCATACCATCAAAAATATATTCACAATGATAGAATAATATTCAAAAAAATAAAAGATAGTATTTTGAAATGAAATTTTCATTATTAGGTTCCACAAAGTGCATAAAGTATAAATGAAGTATCGATAGTGTCGACTTAAAAAAACAATAACGTCTTTTTCAACCCTTTTACATGAGTACGTAGAATCCATAATATAGGACCCACAATAGCTTTTTGATCTTTTCCGTCATATTTATGAATAACTCTTAAATTCTAATTTTCATACAAATAATTCTAGAATTAGAGATGTGTATTATATTTTTCCAAAATTCTATAATCCTTTTAAGACATGTTTCCAAAATTCAAACACAAGCTACCCAATGTAAATTTTTTTAATTTAGGATTTGTTTCCAGCTAATTTTAAAGTAAAAAGTTCAAAGTGGGACCCAAATTTGTAAGCATACCAACTTTGGTTTTGGAACCTTGGTGAGGTTAGCATACCCACCTTCCAACCGAGTCAACTCAGTTGACTCAACCAAAATCAGACAATAAACTCATGGTATGTACTTGGCAAAAAAAATAAAAAATCTCATGGTATGTATGTGTCAGTTAAACAAGTAATGTTGGTCTCTTTTCTTCCACAGTTTTTATAATAACATGAACGGGCAGATCACGCTCACTAAACCCTGTTTGGGGATTGGAGAATAAATATACAATTATAAGATTAACCAAGAACAAGAATACCTTATTCCGGATAATGAAATCCTCCTCCTGCTCCATAAAGAAAGCATTGAACTTCTCGATCTCATTGTTCAACAGGTACACAAAGTCGGCCTCGGCCTTACCGTACCGATCAAACGACCCGTTGTTCGACGACATGGGAGGAGCCGAAGAAATGAGCCGCACAAGCTTCTTCAACTCCTTGTACGACAAGAACTTGTCCCGCCAACCCGGCAAGGTTTCTTGCATTTGCTGCTTCAATCGCTTCCCAAACTTCATTTTCAGACTGATGGGAAGAGAAAAATTGGAGAGTAAGAGAGTGAAAGGTTTGGTAATGAAGGAGGAGAAGAATTTGGGGATGTCATATTTATTGGGAGGAAGATTGGTCGAATATTAGAGAGCATATGCTTAATGCTTGGCGTGATGAAGTGGCAGTTGGAAAAGGTATAAACGAGTCGTCTAAGTAAAAGAATTCTTGGGCATATTCGGTTACTGTATGGGTCATACTTATGAGTGAGTTATTATTATGACCAATAGAAATTGACTCTATGGTATTGTTCCCATATATGCCGCAAGAAAGTTTCTACAAGAAAGTAAGAAACTGCTAAAACAAGATCACATTAGTTCACTATTTTATATAGTAAATGATTATTTATTAGTAATAATAACTCGCCATAATAATCGCAATAATGCTCAATATACCATATGAGTACTATTACACTCACCAGATTTGTTATTAGTAAGATGATATAGTCTCATCTCGATCAATTTTAGGTCTCATTTATTACTAATAAGTATGGCATTGAAATATGTACTAATACATTATTTGATGAATAAATTTGATAATTTTAGCATTATTCCCTGAGGTTTATCGTCTTTTCGCATGCACCCCTGAGGTTTCAATAATTACACATACACTCCCTGAGGTTTCAAAACTGTTGCATATAACCCCCTATAGTGAGACGAAAATGATGAGAAATTATGCAAAAAAGCATACTAAGGGATTAAATAGCCTAATAAGATTACTCAAGGTATAAGGTCCAACCTTAATACAAATATTTTCTTTTTTATTTATTTATTTATTTTTTCTCTTGTAGGGGGTTATATGCAATAGTTTTAAAACCTCAGAGGGTGTATATGTAATTATTAAAACTCCAAGGGTATATATGAAAAGACAATAAATCTCAAAGGTTGTAAGTGTAATTAACTCTTCAAACTACATGAGTGAATTAAATTATCTGACAAGTGTCAATTATTTATTGGTCATAATAATTAATGTAGTAAGTAAATTTTATATATTAGATAATATAGTCAAAAAGTTAGTCTCTCTAACATTATTTTAATAATGATTAAGGTAATGAATGATCCCGAGAATAATAATATTTCTAGCTAAAATATGTTGCATCAAATGTGATCTAACACTACTCTTGTCTGTTGGACCATATGGGTGATGAAGAGGTTGCACTGCAATGCATCTGATTGGCGCCGTACAATCGTGAAGTGGTCCAATTTATGGTGTTAGGCATGGAGATGGGTGACTGGCTGTTATTTTAGAATTGTGGTATGAGGGAGAGGATGATTCCTAGGAATCTCCCAAGGATCACGTATGGGAAAGGAAGTACTGAGTATTCTAGTAATGTGACGTTCGAGAAGGCATGAGAAAAGACCAAAAAAGGGAATATGGTCATTCTTCCTTGTTGACTATGCCAAGTTCGCGGTGGGAACTCTGACTAGCGCATGATTTACCTCTATAAATGTTTTTCAGTATTATGAGCAACCTTTGTACTTCAACTTTCATCTCACCATCACACAACTACATAAGAGTGTGAATTGAGGTTCTATATACATAATTAATTGACACACAATATTTTTCATTGTTATTAAGAAATATGTCTACCAAAAATTCCATACAATATGTTTACATATGTTAAAAGAAATCAGTGTAAGGATCTAGCCTTACTTTGTGTAGAAGTTGAGGCAGAAAAATATACTCATGGGATACTTTTTTATAGGCCGTCACCAGAAATGATGAAAAGACAAAAGAAATTGGGGGAGGGGTTGTCTATAGATTGACCCAATTATCAAAGCGTAACCTTCGTCTACCAAGTGAAGTAACACAGCTAAGAAGTGAATCGAGGAGCCAAGAGGAAATTCTCAGAGTTAGATAGGGTAAGAGGAAGAGGGAGACTAATTCACCCATTGCCCACCATATGTGTTGTGTTATTATTAGGGTTGGGTTGGTTTGACCGAAAAATCGAGACCGCACCCAAAATCGCTCCAACCGATGCCGAGAATAACCGTACCGGAAAAGAACCGTACCAAGATATTGGTTTGCCAACCGAATCGGTATGTTCGGTTCTGGTTCTCAGATCCTAAAACCGTCGGTTTACCGAACCGAACGGAATATATATAACATTTAATTTAAATATAACATTTTTATACATTTCTATACCCTAAAATACCTTTCTATAATACATTTATATACATTTCTATAATTTATATAACAAATATATAAATTTATAAACCCTAAACCCTATAATTAATAATTTCTATGTTTTTTAATTTATATAATACATTTCTATATAAAAACTAATTAAAAATACCCTAAACCCTACTATTATATCATATATTCATATCCTAAACAATTTATATCATATAACTATAAACTAAATACTAAATCCTATATCCTATTCATATATCCCATACCCTAAACCCTAAACCCTATTGTGTATTTTAAAAATTTTAAATCTTATACCTTATAAGGCTTATTATATCCTATACCAATATACCATATACAAAATAGCTTAAACAATTATTAGGTTTTCAATTAAACTAGTTTATATGTGTTTTAACTTTTAATTTGTTTAATTAAAATTTTAATACTCTAAATTGCTAAAAGCCTAAAACTCTACAAACTAAAAATAAAAGTAAAAAAATGAAATCTGGCCTAGTGATGGTTCGACCTCAAGACCACAAGGGAAAAGCTAGTGCCTTATTCACCAGACCACAAACTTTTATACATTTGTTCTTCCAATATATTTATTTATACATATGTTAGATAATAAAATTAATATACAATTCACATATTATGTATAAGAGAGTAAGTGTTTAACCTACTAATGTCTTCTTCTTTTTCACATTTGCGCCGCCACTGTTATTTCTCTCTCTCTTTCTCTCTCTTTCTCCTCTCCTCTGCAACCCCTCTACTTCCCCAATCTCCAAACACTCTCTCAACTCTCAAGTCTCAACCCATTTGCAGGTACTCAAACCCAAATCCATTCCCCATCCCACCCGACACAAAACCCACGAAAATGCTGTCTTCAATGATCGGTTTGGCCATGGACGACGTTGTGCTGGGAAATGTTTAGGAAATTTTGTTGTTTGGGTTGAATGTGAAATTCTGTTATTTGGGAAATATTTGATCTTTGTGGTTTAATTTTGCTTCTTTTAATTGCCCTTTTGTCTCGCCCGCCACCTTCTTGCTCAACCCACCACCGGTCAAGGCCCATTCCGAGCCGAGCTGAGCCGAAATGCCGGTCCGCCCGAGTGCCGGTTTACCGGCAATCCGGTCCCGGTCCCGGTAGACAAAAGGGCCAACCGAGAGGGTTCGGTCTGGTCTTCGGTTTGGGCTTTTTGGCTCGGTAACCGGACCGAATACACCCTTAATTCTTATAATTTCATTTTGTTAAATAACCAAATTGATGATTTAGACAAAAAAGTGGTAATGAAATGGTATAAGAGAAAAAAAAAGGGTAATTCTATTTAGGGGTGGGCACAAGTCGGGTTTAGGCCCAACCCGCCCACCAAGTTGAGATAATGGGTATGGGCTTTTGAACAACCGAAATTGGCCCGTGAGAAAGTCAAATCGCACACCGATCCAATCCATTTGAATCGGATTGGGTCAGTTCGGTACTCAGTTTTGGACTTAATTATTTTGTTAAAAGCTTAACTTCAAAATAAATTTTCTAAGCCCACCTTATATAAGGCTTAAAGACTTAATATATTAAGAGTTTATTTTTGCTCACCACAAAAAAGTGGTGGTGATCATTACCACCATCATGAATAGGTGACACGTGATACCTATCCATGATGGTGATTAAAGCCCAAACACCAGCCATTATTATAAGAATTGGTAATGGAGAAAAGGCCCCAGAGCATATTTATAAGAAAGGAAAGGGAAATCACTTTGGTTTTTTTTTTTCTTCGATGTGGGATTAGCTTAATGTTATTCTAATAACAGCAAATGCTCACTGCTCAATGACTCTGCAAATCTGCAATGGTATTTCCGCACAGAATACTTCCACCACCATCTTCAACCAAATAAATTCCCCCAACTCACCTCACAATTGCTCAAATCAACCTTAGAATCCCTATCAAAATCAACCCATGATCACCATGTTCACCAAAAACATGGAAATGCCCTCCACCACAGCCTCTGTCGCGGCCAAAACAGTGATCTCCACCATAGCCTCCGTCGTCGCTGCAGCCATTCTCATCCATCCATCATGTTCTCCCTTTAATGAGTTGACTTTGTGGGGTGCTGCATTTGTGTGTATTGGAAGTTCGGTGCGGTTTGGTTCTTCTCGGGTGCCTGAGTTTCCAACCTACTGACCGCATCGGGATGTGGTCGGTTGGGTCGGTATATAATTGACTATTGCTTACTCAAAGCTTACACTTGAACTGCACCTCATTTTCCTGGTTGGTTTTGGTCGATTTGTTAGGTTGAACCGACTAGGGGTGGGCATAAACCTGTCCGGCCCACTGCTCCAACCGCATCGCCGGTCATTTAGTCTTAAGCCGACCTACCTCGATAGAGTCAGCTCGGGTGATGGGTTTCGTCCTCTACCGCTCGCCGAAGCTGAGCAGAGTTGCGATATAGAGTGACATGCGAGAGAGAGAGAGAGTTGCAGATAAGAGAAAGATAGAGTTGTAGGCGAGAGAAAAAGAGAGAGTTGCAGGCGAGAGAGAGAGAGTGGCAGGCGAGAGAGAGAGAGTGGCAGTGGCTGATTGACTGTCATATTTTTCGGCAAGAGAAATAAGCTTCCTTGTTGGCTTAGCCCACACTTCGACCCGCTTTGACCACCAACCCGCATAACCTCAACCCCGATAGAGCCAATGATGTGCGGGCGGTGGCGGGGTGAGTCCCAAGCTTACCCAACCCGCACGATGCCACCCCTAGAACTGACCTCCTACCCACCCCTAGCTAATTCTATTCATACTCTACAATTTGCTTATTAAACCCTAAAACAATTTTTTTGTCCTAAAGTTCTAACTTCACTCTTGAATACAATCAAGAAAAGAAAAAGAAGGAAAATGAAAGCCCAACAAATCCCCCCAACCCCACCACCCCACCACCGTTAGCGTCGGTCCCATCTTCGTCGATGCCGCTTCCATCTTGGCAATCTCCGTCAACGACTTTGCTCCTCCTCCCCTGCAACCTCCTTCTCATTTTCTCTAGCTTTCTTTCACTTTTTTTTTCCTCTTCATGGATCTCCCATTCTAACATGATTGAGGTACAATGAGAAATGAATCTTGTAAAGTTAAGAAAGAAAGAGAATATAACAAATCTCACCTCTAAATGGTGGCTGAAGTTTTCATAAATTAAGAAAAGAACAATACTTTCCTCAGTCCTTGGTTGAAGGAGCTCTTCTAACCCCCCATCTCACAAATGTATGTCCTTTTTAGTCTTTTCATTCAATTTATGATTTATGATTTTATTTTTTAATTTTTTTAGAATGAAAAGACCAAAAAGAACAAGAGCAAGAGAGGGGGTTAGATGAGCTTCTCTAACCAAGGACCGAGGGAAACATTGTTCTGAAAAAGAAAAATTTGATGAAGATTCAAAATTCTTCAAAGCTTTGATTCCGCTTACATGTAACGCACTATGAGTTTTTAAGTTCTGAATTTTATTGTTGTTGCTAAAATTGGAATTTTAGGACAACAAAATTGATGTCAGATTAGTGAGTAAATGACTAAATGGTAGTGTATGAATCTGAAAAAAATGATAAAAATAATTTATAAGAACAAAAGTGTGATTTTCATGAAACTATGGAGACCATTGTTATATTTTGAACTTAATTCTTTTGTCTCCATTTTCTTTGGTCGGAGACATGAGACATCATAGGGATTTGAAAGGGTAACAATGTAACGTATCCTCGTGATCAAAGAAAATGAGTGAGAAATGGGCTTTAAACAAAAGCAATGCCGGCCCTAAACAAAATTGAGCCCAAGACAAAAAATTGAAATACCAGTCAATCAGTCATACACTCATACAGTCATACTGCCTCTACTTGATTTTACCTCCATATTGCGCTAATACTCCTTTAAACAGAAAAAATAAAAAATAAAATTTATGAATGACAGTTATCAGTTTAAACCCCGGAAAAACCTACCTGTCTGTCTCCACCTGAGAACTCAAGCTCGTCTCGGACCCCCGAAACCCGCATTTCGATAGCCCGAAACTCCCTCGCAAGTTGTCTCGCCGCCATTTTCATCTCTCTGAACAACAACAACAACAAAAATGTCGAAATCAAACCCTAAATCGCCTTACGATTCGCTCATGATGACTCAGAACCAACTCATTGACTCGCTCACCTCGCACATCTCTCTCTACCACTCTCACTCCCAATCCTCAGACCCCAAACCCCCCAACCCTAACCCTAGGTCCTCCATCCTCAAATGGTTCTCATCTCTCACCGTCCACCAGCGCCAGGCCCACCTCACGGCCGTCGATCCGAAATTCGTTCGGATCCTCATGCAAATGCTCGGAAAGGTCCGGACCCACGGCCACGGCTCCTTCATCATCCTCCCTGACCTCCCCTCCGGTGACCTCCCTACCCTCTGTTTCAAAAGGTCCAGTGGGCTTCTGTGTAGGGTTTCCGAGTCGAACGAGTCGGAGAGGACGCTCTTCGAGTCGACTCAGTTGTTCGCGTCCAGAGAAGGGGAGAAGATTGAGGAATGCTCGTGTTCGGTGAAGGATATTGACACGGTGACGGTGAGCGAGGGTTTGGTGGAGAATTTGGATAGGTTTGTGGAGGCTATGGATGAGATATCAAATGGGGGCTTCTTGAGAGGCGAAGAGAGCGACTTGGGATTGGATTGGGTCGAATTGAAGTGGTTGAAAGACAAAGGGTATTACAATATCCAAGCATTTGTGGCGAACCGGATTGAGGTGGCCTTGAGGCTGTCGTGGCTGAGTAGTAGTAATGGGAGGAAAAGAGGGGTGAAGTTGAAAGAGAAGACTAGCGCCGCGGGTGTGGCGGCCAATGTGTATTGGAGGAAGAAGGGGTGTGTGGATTGGTGGGGAAATTTGGATGTGGCAACGCAGAGGAATGTATTGACTTCGGTGTTGGGGAAAGCGGCAAAACCTTTGGTACATTGTCCAAACTTTATGGTTTTAAGTTTTTTTTTTTTGGGTGAGATCGTGTTAAATTTGTAATATCTTGAAAATGTAGGAAAGGTTCTAGATGATTGTTTTGATTGAAAAGGTTGTAGTTATTGTGCTACCAAATTAGTGATGATAAAAAAGATTTCTAGTAAATGCTGCATTAATATGCTTCAATCAAGGAGGATTTATAGATGGACGTGGTGTTGAGAGATGGTTGATGATACTAAACCAAACTACTATGAAAGGCCATACTTTTCCAAACTGAGATCTTTCTCTCTACAATTATGACCAATTCAATGAAAAATGCTATTTTCACTGCCAATTATTCAATGAAAAATGCTATGACCCATTGTTTTTTAAAGCTCCATAACATGAATTGCCATGTAACTTGCCATGCATATCAATGATATCATTTATACCCAATGCATGAATATGAATATACCTTTTATGTAGACCGTTACTCTTGTGTGATAGAACTGGAGTTTTAAAAATGGAAAATGTTTTATATTTTGCTGGAGGTTACAATTTAGTGTTTGATTAGAGATACTTTTGGTATAATGTAGTTTAACCTTGATCATTTTAAATTTAGATTCTTGAGATCCTGAAGGGGAAAAGTAGTGTGGTGGATGATGAAAGGTGGCTCTTCAATACAGGAGCGGAACAACCATTGAGGTACAACCATATTGAATCTATGCGAAAGATTGTCCCAAAACTTGTGGCTGACACCGAATTTGGGTCAAGCATTATCCCGGCTTCTCTTTCTGGGAAACCTGCTTCCTTAGCGGATGCCTTTAATAAACTCTCTGTGGTTCAGGATATAGTAATGATGATATCATTATGTCGCCATAGTGAATATGATAAAGGGAAACTCTTCTATAGCACTTTGAGTTCAATTCCTACCATTTCTGATTTTATACTAAGAAAAGTACGAGGATTTCTTATGGTTATTTTGCTTGACTGCACAAAACTAGAACTTCTAGCAGAGGGAAATGAAAAATCCTTATCTAAGAAATCCAAGGCAAAGCCTAGTGCTTGTAGCCGTAAAAGTAAGGGGAGGACCCGCAATATGAAAAGGCCAAATCCTGTTTCAAGGTCATGCACAGATGATCTTTTGTGTGAAAAGTCTCACAAGGTACTCTTTTAGTTGGCTGATGTCCTTTTGGATACAGAACACATTTGAGGATAGTTTTAATTGCTTCAATGTTATGCCAGGATCTTAATTGTACATTGGCTCATAAAGAGAAGGCAGATTCAGTGGAGTCCAAGAAGATGCATGGTATTCATCAGGAGACGGAGATTTTCAAAGAGACATCATCATCAAGAGTTGAAATGGTTATACTAGTTTTTTTAATTTGGATCACATTTCTCATTGATGATTTGAATGGTTTGTAACTGATAGCTTGTCATCAGGAACATGCACAAGCATCGGTTGTCGCAAAAACTCAAACTGCTGCAAGGAAGGGTAGGAAAGAAAAAGGCAAAAACAAAATAAATGGCTTTAAGAATGCTGCTGATGTGAGAAAATTTGAAAGATCAGTCATGGAAGCTTCTTCTTCCTCTGTCATTCCTGAAGATTACACAGCAAAGTCTGATCGGGTTTCTGGTGATTCAGGCTTCCAGAACATCACAGATGATAATTCAGCTAGTTGTAGCATCCTTGTGTCAAAGTCAGTTCCTCCTGTTTCTGAAAATGGGCCTACTAAGAATGAGGATGCCACCCAAAGCATTCAAGAGAATGATGTTATTGGTTCTAGTGCAAGTTTCTGTCACAGAGTTCTAGAAAATTGCCAGTCATCAAACAATATTACTGAAATTCAAATTAGATCTTCTGGATCAGAAACTGAAAATTGTAAGGTACATGGAAACGTAATACCTTCTCCTTTGCCTGTGGTGGATGATAGTGCTTCCAGCCATAAAGATATTGACTTTCAGAACAAACATGTTGGTAAATCTGATGTAAAGAAAGTTTTGCCAAACCGAGCGATAAGAGCTTCTGATGTAAAAAAGGAAGCCACTCTGTTTCAGGACCAAGAGAATGGGAATAATACATGTGATACTGGAGCTTCAAGCTCTTTTGAATGCCTTCCATATGAGTGGCCTGGTGTAGCTTGCGCCTATTTTCCACCTGTTAACTCACATCTTCCACCTGCCACCGACCGGTTGCATCTTGATGTTGGTCATAACTGGCAGAATCATTTCCGCCAGTCTATGCTACCCACAATACATCAGGCCAGAAATTCTCCAATTGAAGGTGGGTGTAATCCAGTTCTGAATCGACCATTGCCAATGAGTTTAGATTGGCCCCCAATGGTTCGAAGTGCTCGTAGATTGGCTCTATACCGGACCTGTAATTATGATTCTGGATTCATCTCAAAGAAGCAGTGTACTTTTCCACAGGGTTTTTCTACCCACAGTGTCCAGATGCATGCAACAACCATGGATGATGAAAGAAAGTATTCATGGGATTGCACGGACCTACCTGACCCCACAAAGGCATATGAACTAGCAGATGAATGTGACAGCCACTGGATATCAGAAGATGAAGTTGAGGTGCAAGCATTTTCTGGGGTAGATTATAATCAATACTTTGGTGGCGGTGTAATGTACTGGAATCCTTCTGATCATCCAGGAACAGTTTTCTCTCGCCCTCCTTCCCATAGTTCTGATGATAGCTCATGGGCTTGGCGTGAAGCCGACATGAATAGGGCTGTTGATGATATGGTTGCATTTTCATCTTCGTATGGTACAAATGGTTTGACTTCACCTACTGCTTCTTTTTGTTCTCCTTTTGATCCTTTGGGATCAGGAAACCAGGCTCTTGGCTACGTTATGCCAGGAAATGAAGTACCAGCCAAGGTGCTGCACTCCTCATCAACAATAACAGACACAGATGCTGATGAGGAATCCTCTGGATCTTTGGCTGATGCAACTGGTGATGTTGAAGGGAAGACAGGAGATTCACTTCCTTACCCCATTTTGCGGCCAATCATCATTCCAAACATATCGAGAGATAGGTCAAGATCAAAGCGTAATCCTGATCATAAAAGCCCATGTGTTCCTCCTTCTAGGCGTGAGCAACCTCGGATAAAGCGGCCACCATCGCCTGTCGTGCTTTCTGTTCCACGTGCTCCACGACCTCCTCCACCCTCCCCTGTGAGTGATTCCAGGAAACACAGGGGATTTCCAACTGTTCGATCTGGTAGCTCCAGCCCAAGGCACTGGGGTATGAGAGGCTGGTTCCCTGATGGAGCTAACTTGGAGGAAGCTTGTTTACGCATGGATGGTGCTGAAGTTGTTTGGCCTTTTAGGAATAATAATATTTCAGGCCGCTCATTGATTCAGCCTCTTCCTGCACCTCTGTTGCAGGATCGTCTGATTGCTATTTCTCAACTAGCTCGTGAGCAGGAACATGTAAGTTCAGCATCTATGTTATGATCTCAAATTTATGCCTGATGGTACATGTTTATTATCTATGTTATGATCTCAAATTTATGCCTGATGGTATTTTCATTGTACAGCCAGATGTCGCATTCCCCCTACAACCACCTGAGTTGCATAACTGTCCTATACGGAAGGCATCTCTTTCTTTGATGCATAGCCTTGTTCATGATGAGATTGACTTTTTCTGCAAGCAGGTATGATAATTCATCTATCATCATTATCATTATTTTTATTCCTTCACCATCATTGTTATCTCTTATTTTCCAGTTCTCCAATCATAATGTTTGTCAAACATTTGTAGCTTTGACCCTCTTCCATGTGTTGTTACATTCCACTGAATGTTTGATATGATGGATTCAAGGTTGCTGCAGAGAATATGGCTAGGAAGCCCTACATCAATTGGGCTGTCAAGCGGGTTACACGGTCTCTCCAGGTGCTTTGGCCCAGGTCCAGGACAAACATATTTGGTTCAATTGCAACTGGTTTGTCCCTTCCAACAAGTGATGTGGACCTTGTGGTTTGTCTACCTCCTGTGAGGAACCTGGTAATAATTTTCTTGATCTAATCTCTCGACTACATTGACTCCTTTTCCAGTACTTTAACAGGAAAAAGAACTTATCTGCATACATATTTCTAGGAACCCATTAAAGAAGCTGGGATATTGGAGGGCCGTAATGGTATTAAAGAAACGTGCCTTCAGGTATGTTGGCAATGCTATACATCTGTGTTGTAGTGTAAGGCAGTTGTGGCGTGGCAGTTCATTTGATTCATTTTGTTTATTGGAGATATGTGTACTGAAACTGTTTGGTTTTTCCAATAAAATGAATGAAATTGTGTTGTACACTAGCTTGTAATTGTTTCAAAGGAGTAGATGAACAATGCTTTTCTCTGCTAGCAGTTTATTAGTTACAAGCTTAGTGTATGTACATTCAAAGAGGCTGCATAATCTTAAGGGACACTTATCACTCTGTTTCTGTTGGAACATTTTGAATTTTGTATCCTGATTTGTTATTGACCTTTTTTTTTCTTATCTTTTTCTCATATTATCCATAGATTGGACTTTCATGTTTTTTATATGACCTTGATAATCAACTTCAATGTACTGCACCATTTTTCCTGCATACATCCTGTGAACAAATAAACTTTTTTTTCAGTCACCTGATTGGTTCGCTGTTGTTGAGGTGTTACAGTGGCAATTAATATGTAACACTCTCCCACTCCACCGATATTTAAGAGTGTTTATTTTGTTGTCTATTGGTTTCCTGTTGACTGTTGGGTAACACTTTCTTGTATTGGTCTTCCAGCATGCTGCCCGGTATCTCGCCAATCAGGATTGGGTGAAAAATGATTCTCTTAAGACTGTGGAAAATACAGCCGTAACTCCTCTTCTTTTCAACCTTTCTTTTTCTTTTCTTTATTTAAGCTTCTTTCATTGTCCTCTGTCTTTTCTTACTGTTTTCCTTTTGCTCTCAGATACCTATTATAATGCTTGTGGTGGAAGTTCCCCATGATCTCATTGCCTCTTCTGCCTCTAATGTACAATCACCAAAAGAAGAGCCACCTCACATGTCTGGTGAACAAGGCACTAATGTGCACTCCAGTGTGGTTGTTTTAGAAGAATCTGCTATGCCTAAATACTCACAGTCACAAATAATTTATGATGCTACAAGGGATTCAGTATCAGTTCGTATTGACATTAGTTTCAAATCTCCATCTCATACAGGATTCCAAACTACACAGCTGGTATCTCTCTCTCTCTCTCTCTCTCTCTCTCGCTTAATGTTTGTGTGTGCATGTGCATGCATGAATTTATGAATATAGCACCTTCAAGTTTTCATGTTCAAGTTGGGCAGTTTTGATGACATTTTTAGTTCAAGTCGAACACTATTATATGTTTCATTTATATTTTATGAACTGTAGATAGTCATTTGCAGGTTAAGGATCTAACTGAGCAGTTTCCAGCTGCTACACCCCTTGCTTTGGTACTGAAACAGTTCCTGGCAGATCGTAGCTTGGATCAGTCTTACTCTGGTGGCTTGAGTTCCTACTGTTTGGTGAGTAATGTCGGAATACTTATTCTAGGATTTAATGTCAGTAAATCATATTGTGAGGTTTTTAAAAATTTTTCCATGTTCAGTAGAGATAAGTGGTATCAAAGGTGATGGCATGCCATAGAACTTTTGGAATATGAGCAGAACATTATGTTTTCCCAAAGAATGTGTAGCTTTAATACTTCTTTTTTGGCGGACTGCTAGAAGCAAGAAATACCAACTCATACAATTGAGATACATAATTTTGCCTTAGAAAAGTATCAAAACATTGATGCTTTAATCTAGAAGCTGCCGGATCAAGGCCTAAATTATAATGCATCATGAAGATTTTGGAAAGTGCAGTTTTATGAACAGTCAGAGAATTAGAGATCTAGAATCTGATGATGTTTCATAGGGAATCATGAAAGGTCAAAATTGTAAGCAGCGATAGGGATTCAAGATCAGCCATAGAGAGTATCTGGCTTTTATTTCTAGTTCTCAATGACCAGTCATAAAACCATCCTTTGTGACAGCCTTGGCTCTTACTATTTTGGTTGAGTATCTGGCTTTTATTTTTATAAAATTTTCTTGTAAAAGAAAAATGCAAATAATTCAATAGGTACTCTACATTTGTTAAACTTGTTGTTTTCACTCTTATTGCAGGTATTACTAATCATACGTTTTCTCCAGCATGAGTATCATCTTGGCCGACCAATTAACCAAGTAAATCTTGATTTTCAACTCTAGTTTTGTTTTGTTAGTATGCTATGTTTTCCCTTGGATGATATATTGTACAAGAATTTGTACTCTTCTTGCTCTATTTCTTATCACATGGTATGATACTTTGTACATGTATAGTATCTTTTTCCATGGATCTTACATAGTATGGTAGTGTGGTTTCTGACTTGATTACTGGTATTTTTTCTTTTCCCTTGAGGGTGTGCAGCTACATTTAAGAACATGGTACTTTTTGATACCCTCCTTTGTTGATTGTGAAACTCCTCAGGTAGGTAATAGGAGGTTCCAAAGTGTTAAAAACTTAAATTAGAAATTAGCTCACTAGTGGCACTCAGGACTTGACATGCCAAACAAAGTGCAACATCTTATTTAGGATATGCATGCAGGGTGTTGCCCCATTTGTCTATGTTGCATATTTAAACTGTTTTTTTTTTCAATTTTGGTACCTGAACTTTGGGCCTTGTCCCAACTAGGTACCTAAACTATTATTTGTCCCAATTTCATACCTAAACTTTTATTTTGTCCCATATTGGTATACAATGTGACTTTTGTTAAAAATTACTAACAAAATTTGGTCATGTGTGTTACACATGTCTTATATCTAGGGTTAATTTGGTCTATTCACGATCCTATGTTGACCTAAATGCCCCTAATTTTGATGTATTATTTTTTAAAAAATCACCTTATATACTAAATTGCGACAAAATAAAAGTTTAGGTATGAAATTTGGACAAATAATAGTTTAGGTACCTAGTTGGGACAAGAACCAAAGTTCAGGTACCAAAATCGAAAAAGACCCTTAAACTTGTTTGCGGTTTTGTGCTTTGGGCAATGGGTTTTGCTGACATAACTATCACTGTAGTTGGTAAATGCTTGCATGCTTGCCTGATACAATAGTGAGGACAAATTTATGACTATCTAAAGGATATTTCAGGCCTTTACACTGCTGGCACTGGCTATTGCCACCGCAATAAGCAAACAATCTAACTTTTAGAAATCTCAATACTCTTTTTAATGACAGAGTGCTGATTTTATGGGTTTGTAGCCTTACAGACTAGACACTATTTTCTAGTACATTTTGGATGACATTATTTACTTATATGGGTCCTTAACCACCCAGATGAATTTTCAAATTGCAAAACTATTTTTCAGGTTCTGGCAGCTGAGTAAAAATTTCAGACATTTTGATTTTTACTGGCAATACTATTCCATGTCCTGAGCACAATTTTGGCTATTTTTTATACTCATATGATTTTCTAATCATTGAGGAATATCTGACCACTCTAAAAGGAGTCCTCTGACTTTTAGAGCTGTGGAGGAGCCTCTGAACACCATACACATGCACCGAATTTATGTGGGACATCTTTTCTTTTTTCTTTAAGTTCATTCCACCATGCTACTCCAAGCAATGTGCATAAAGTTGAATATTCGTTTGAGTATTTATGATTGTTTATGTTCTGTATGGTTACAATTAATTGAGGGTCCTATTCTCCTTAAATCTCAAGAAAACTCAATCAAAATCATTATTTAGAAAATTGAGATATGATTTGCAATTTTGTTTAAATATTCAAATTTCAGGCAACTGGGTCAAGTTCAATGTTCTCATTCAAGCTTCAGTACTTTTTTTTTTTTTTTTGGTTTTCCATTTCTTATTTCTATAATGATTATTACTAGATTGCCTTTGCTTAACTGCTTCAGTAATGATCTTGCAGAACTTTGGAAACCTTCTGATGAATTTTCTTTATTTTTTTGGGTAAGATAATCGTTGACAATGATTCTTTTTTTAAATGAGTATTGTTAAAAGTGCTTCTTGTAATTGAGTTTACACTTTGATGGAAAAACCATTTAGTTTGTTATAATATGGTTAAAATTACATAGTTATTGTTTAACCTTTGATCTTTTCTTTTCTAGGAATGTGTTTGATCCTCGGCAAATGCGTATATCGGTACAGGGTAGTGGTGTTTATATAAAGAGGGAAAGAGGTTGCAGGTAGTAATGGCACCCTCTGCTTTCTTATTTGTGTATGATGTAGGAATTTTTGAATTTCTTCCATTACTTATATTTATGATCTACTCCATGTAGCATTGACCCAATACACATTGATGATCCCCTTTTTCCAACTAATAATGTGGGACGCAATTGCTTCCGGATACATCAGTGTATCAAGGTAAGCTGTGTTATTTTTTTGGATTAGTTATCATGATATTTCCTGATATATTCGATATTGACTTGTGTGATAACCTGATGTTAGTCTGTAGCTAGCTGCTTAGTATTATGCAATTTTTATGACTGATGAAGCACTATCTTTCACATGCTCCACGAGTTGTAGTAACGTTTATCTCAGCACATGCTAATTACAAGGTGGGGATGCCAATGGAGAAGTTTGTAAAAGTGTTGGCACATGTAATAGCTAAAATTAGCCTTTATAACTGACAAGTTGGAAAAGGTTGCTTTTGGCTAGTAGGCCTGTTAAAATCAATCCCTTTGGGGACCTTTTGTAATGTAGTGATTTGGCCCCAACTCTTTTGAGGATGGGTCAGTGACAAGGAGAAAAATTGTCCTTGACTCGTTTTTTGAGGATGGGGAGGGTATTCCCTATCCCTGAAATCGCCTCAATTATATATATGTATACAGGTATACACATACTTTCTTTTTAATTCTAATTTTATATGAAAAATATAGTGTATTAAAATTATAAAAATAGTAAAGAAACACTAAGTAACACTTTGATTAGCTGCCTTCTCATATGTGTGTATATATATATACACACACACACGCATCAGACACCTTCTTTGCTTAGTTATTTTGTGTTGATGCGTGCCAATTTCGTGTTAAAGTATTGACATGTGTGTGACATGATTTTTGGCACAACAACGCGTCATGAACATAATAGGTTCCTCTTGTTTGATTTTGCATAGTTTATATATTAGATTTTTCGAACAAGTATATATATGTAATGTTTCTTACTCTCAAGACTATGATTGGTTAATGTAGGCTTTTTCAGAAGCTTATTCTATTTTGGAGAATGAGCTCACGTCTCTTTCCAATGATGGTGATGCATGTTCAAGGCCCCCATATAGACTGCTTTCGAAAATCATCCCAAGTATTGATCTATCATAGGGATGCTTGCTGTATGGTGAGTTATATGGTTTATGGTTTAGAAGGTAATCTTAGAGTTTGACATTTGATTTTGCTTCTCATTGTTTTTTTCCTTTGATGTTTTTTCTTTTGGTTGGGCAGATGGATGGGAAGTTGACAATATTATCTGATTGTGATCTTATGTTTATCTAGAGAAAAAGCCAACTCCATTGATCAAGCTGTGGGTCTTTTATTGCGAACTGGAGGTTGCAATCTAGTAGGTACCTTCGGTTATGATTTCATCTCTCTCTCTCTCTTTGTTGACTCTCTTTGGCCTAAATATTTTTCATGATACATGGTGATAATGATTTGCAGTATTGTACCAACATTTGCTATTATTTTGCTTAAATCTGAAGTTAAACAACCTATTTTCTTTTAATGGTTAGCTCACAGACTAACTCTTGAAGATGCAAAATGACTTTCCTTGGTGATTCAGAAGGGAAGTGATATAGTTTTCAGAAATTTATTGAACACTAAAATTTAATGGATCCAACAGAGGCAAACAGTTTTAAAAGTTCCAGTGGAATTCATTTAAAAGTAGAAACTTTCAATAATACAAAAGCACTATGCAATGGCTGGAGTTAAAGATTATTGTTGCTTGGTTTGTAGTTTTGACAGCGAGCCACTTAGGCTTTAGAAAATGGTATTTCATGTTTGATGGTCCTACCAATATGCATAGGTGCTACTAAATATGGATATCATGCAAGTGGCATTTACTCATCTAGTTGAGTCACTTAGCACAATAATATTGTAACAAGTAGGACAAAAATAATCGTGATCATCATACATGGTCAATTTATGGGCAGGGATTGCTTCATTTCTCCTCTCCCTAAGAGCAACTTTACCTAAACCCCTATCTCCACTAGGTCTGACCTCTTTCACCTGAAGTCCTTTGAAGTGTTGGAATTGGTGGGCGAACTAGTCCCTTTCCTCCGAAAAACTACCATTTCCCCATACTCCTTTTATTGTAGTATTTTCCTTTTTGGTTTACTGAAATTTCCCTTCTTTCATAGTAGGGCTTGGACCTTAGCTAATTATGGTCACAAATCAATGTGTTATTTAACTTATTTTGTATTCTCTGTTGCTGGTTTAATTGCTGATTGTGGTTGTGATCCTTGTGGATATAATTGATTTTGGAAGCTTTGATTTCCATGAAGATAAGAGATTGGCTGTGTTTCCTGACATTTGCAGATATAAGAGAATGGCCAAAAGAGGATTTGCAATTTTAATCATGAGACCCTTATTTTGTTGTCATTGTCATCATTATCTCTCTACCTCTTAATTATTATTTTTTATGGAATTTTCAGTTGAGAAGGGGAGTTTGCTAGCTGCAGTCTGTCCATGTTTAAGTGTCATTTGACTTCACAAATTTTGGGCCACCCTCCTTAATTAGACTGTGCTGCATCGCTTTGGAGGTTTTTTTATTGCTACTTTGAAAAAGGGCTTCAAGTTAAAGTGCAAGCCAAGTAAAACGGTTAAGCTTTTTCCCAAGTATAAAGAAATTGATGGCAAAGTGCACTCACTGTTTGCTGGTTCAGACATCTCCACTCAGGGTCAATTTGTTCATACCCTGGTCAGAATGATTAATACTGTCAGCTTTGGGTGGAAGAATGATTAAGACTGTCAGCTTTGGCTCCACCTGTGGGAGATTCCTTATGGTAATTCTAATAGAAATTTCCAGAGTTTGCTTTTTGTGTTGTAAATTTTTGGTTCTCCAGTGTTATTGCTATATTTTGGGTAGGGTGGCAATTGAGTCATCTCGTTTGTGTTTAGATGGGTGTGTTCATAGTGGTGTGTTGTGTCATCTCTGTGGTAGTGTCAAGTTATAGGCAACCTAACCTGTTAATTACATGTTGGGTTCGCAGGGTGTTAAGGTTGAAGACTGCCACCCCTAATTTTGGGCACTAAGCTTGATTAATTTGGAGTCTGTTCTCTATTTTAAACCACATAAATCTACTTAACTTCCTTTCTATTGTAGTTTTTCTTCAATGCTGGCCTCTGTTTTAATTAGTTAAGCACTTTTCTCAGAAATTCACATTCTTGTCCCTTTCTATAATTGATTTCATTTGTTTTGTAAGGAATTTCTTATTTTCCCTACTGAATTTGTCTTCATTGTCTTTGTTATAGGATCAACGTGTAATTTTCGTTGTAGATTTCTTCTCAAACCCTTGGCGCAGTTATTAATTCACCTTAATACGGTTCTGCTACAGGGGGTTAGCAACAGAAAGCAAGGTCGAAAAAGCAGTATGAGTTTATTTGTCAATCGACTCAATCATATGCTGTTGTTGTACCTGTTGCACACTTGTGATTAAGGGATTCTTCTTTGACCAAAGTGTGTTTCAGTCTCGAGATGGGTGCAGTCAAGGGCAGAATATAGAAGGGACTAAGAGGGCGATGACCCCTGCAAAGTTTTGAAAACAAAATTCAATATAAGTTATAGACTTATAGAATACTGAATACCATTCTATTCTTCTAAAATATTAATGTATTGAGCATGTGCCATTTGTAAGAACATTTTTTCTTCTATTTTATTATATTATATTATTCTCATGAACATTAACAGGGATACCATGTAACTCAAACTTCACAACACTATTTAGATACTTCCATCTTTAATATTGATTTTTTCCTTTTGTATTTAATTATTAATATTGATTTTGTATTTTTGTATTTTTTTATAAAGCAATAACATTGCATTAAAACAAGACATAGAAAATATAAAGTTATGGCAAGAAGTCCTACAACAATAGTGCCAACAAACTAAACGCTTATAATGAAATAAAAGTCCAATCTCGTAACGTTGGCATTGAGCAAACACTACAGCCGCCAAATAGAGCCAGCAAGGCACTGTAGAAATTAGCGAACTAGTCTTGTTTGGGTTTCCAATCCAATCAACATCTTTAAATCGAGTTTGAAAGTAGATCAAGGTGGCGAATCGAGCAGTAGTAACTGGCAGGACTGGTACTGGTGAGTATAGTGACATCCTAATACCTTGTGATGAGAACCAAAGACAAACTGGATAAAAGATCTTTAGAGAGCAACTAAGTGTCGCTAAAACAGGATCCAATGCCGCACAATGCGCAGATCGCGCATAACGCCACAGATGGACCAAACCAGAGTGATCGAAAAAAAAAAAATCTCCTTTATTGAGAAGAGAAAACTCTTACATGGAGAGGTGAAAAAACTCTCACAAAGAGGGAGGAGAGTATCCCTTAATACAAACCAAAACAGAAAACGAAGAAGAAAAGGAGAAGGGAGAGGCAGGGGTAGGAGCAGTGGGCCTGTGAGGAACACAGGAGGCACCGCCCGCACCCCTGGAAATACATAGTTGATAGAGATAGGGTTGAGGAGAGAGAAAATAGCGTTTGGGGGGTGGCGACTAAAGATAACCTAAGGCACGACTTGAAAAACTCTAGGGTATGACTTTGGAAGCATCAAAACATGACTTGAGATGTCACTAGGTACAATATGAAATGCATCAAGGGTATAAATATTTAAAATGCCTCAAGCAACAAACATAAATTCTAAAGAGACAACTTAAAAACTCTAAGGTATGAGTTTGGAAGCGTCAAAATATAACTTGGGATGTCACTAGGTATAATTTGAAATACATGAAGGGTATAAATATTTAAAAAGCCTCGAACTACGAATTAAAATTCTAAAGGAACAACTTGGATGCCCTGAGAAACAACTTAAGAAACTATGAGATATGACTTAGAAAGCGTTAAAACATAACTTTAGATGTCGTTATGTACGATTTGAAATGCATAAATGGTATACTTGGAAAATGTTAAAATATGACTTGAAATCTTACTAGGTACAATTAGAAATACACCAAGAGTATAAACATTTAAAATTCCTCTACTTATGAACAAAAATTCTCATGGAACGGCTTTGGATGCCCTATGAAACGACTCTTGATGCCCTAAATAATGACTTGAGAACCATTAAAACTTGACTTGAAATGTCACTAAGTACAATTTGAAATGCACCGAGGGTATAAACATTTAAAATCCCTTGAGTTACGAACTAAAATTCTCAAGGAACGACTTGAGATGCGCTAAGTAACGACTTTAGATGCCCTAAGAAACGATTTGAGAAACTCTAGGGTATGACTTGTGAAACGTAAAAACATGGCTTAGAATGTCACTAGGTACAATTTAAAATGCATCAAGGATATAAATATTTAAAATACCTCGAGGTACGAACTGAAATTCTCAAGGAACGACTTGGAATGCCCTAAGGAACGACTTGAGATGCTCTAAAGAACGACTTGAGAAACTCTAAGGTATGACTTGGAAAACGTCAAAACATGACTTGAAATGTCATTAGCTAGGTAAAATTTGAAATGCACAAAGAATTTAAACATTTAAAATCTCTTGAGTTACGAACTGAAATTCTCAAGTAACGACTTAGAATGCCCTAAGAAACGACTTGAGAAACTCTAGGGTATGATTTGAGTACCGTCAAAACATTACTTGGAATGTCACTAGGAAGAATTTGAAATGCACCAAGGCTATAAACATGTAAAATCACTTGAGTTACGATCCAAAATTCTTAAGGAACAATTTACGATACCATAATGAACGAATTGAGAAAATCTAGGGGTATGACTTAGGAACTGTCAAAACATAACTTGGAATGTCACTAGGTACAATTAGAAATGAATCAAGGGTATAAACATTTAAAATACCTTAAGTTACGAAAATGAAATTCTCAAGAAACGACTTGAGAAACTCTAGATTATGAATTCGAAACCGTCAAAACATGACTTCGATTGTCACTTTGTAAAATTTGAAATGTACCAAGTGCATAAATATTTAAAAATCTTCGAGTTACGAATTGAAATTATCAAAGAACGACTTGAGATGCCTCAAGGAACGACTGCAGATGCCCTAAGAGACGACTTGAGAAACTCTAGGATATGACTTGGCAAACGTCACAACTTGACTTAGAATGTCATTAGATACAATTTAAAATGCACCAAAAGAGTAAACATTTAAAATTTCTCGAGTTACGAACTGAAATTTTCAAGGAACGACTTGAGATATATGCCTTAAGCAACGACTTGAAAAACTCAAGAGTATGACTTAGCAATCGTCAAAATATGACTTGAAATATCATTAGGTATAATTTGAAATGCATATAGGGTATAAACATTTAAAATCCCTCGAGTTACAAAATAAAATTCTTAAGGAATGAATTGAGATGCCCTAAGAAATGACTTCAGATGCCTTAAGGAACGACTTGAGAAACTCTAAGGTATGACTTGGAAACCATCAAAACTTGACTCAGAATGTCATTTAGGTACAATTTGAAATGCACCTAGGGTATAAACATTTAAAATCTCTCAAGTTATGTACTAAAATTTTCAAGTAACGACTTGATAAACTCTAAGGAACGACTTCATATGCCATAAAGAACGACTTGAGAACCTCTAGGGTATGACTTGGGAAGGAAACCCTTCCTCTAACTCCCCGACAGGAAAGACTTGTTTTGCGTGCCTAATCTTCTTCTGCCCTATATCTTCTATCTTAATAAAAAGTGAGTCTTCCTTACCTCTGAAAGCGTGGATTTCTTTTTTCCAAATTTTAAGGAAGAGTCAATTCCTTTGTCGAAGCATCAGTCTCAGCCGAACCAACAACTCCAATTTATCCCGAATCAAAAGCTCTTTGTTTTTCCCTTTTCTAAAGATTAAGCTTAAGATGGCAGAAATGGAATGACTTTTCTCAAGGGAACAGGTGGAGCTTAAATCAATAGCAAAGGCCAACTGGGTGCGATGATGACCTCATGCCTGACGGCTAGGCCGAAGTTCTTCCTCTTTCTTAAGGTTGTTATGCTGCTTGACACGGAGATTTGAGGATTTAGTTTAGCTTGAGTCGGTTATCACTTGGTGATGCCTTCCTCTCGAAAGCGAGGGGTGATCTCATCTATTGATTGATCCATGGAGAAAAAGGTTTCGGGTACAGATAGAGCGGGAATCTTTGGTTTGAGCGAAACTTCCCTACTAACGATCTATAATGGATAATTTAAAATGCATTAAGGGTATAAATATTTAAAATACATTGAGGTACGAACTGAAATTCTTTAGGAACGACTTGGGATGCCCTAAGGAACGGTTTGAGATGCCCTAAAGAACGACTTGAGAAAATCTAGGGTATGACTCGGGAAACATTAAAACATGACTTGAAATGTCATTAGCTAGGTACAATTTGAAATGCACAAAGAATATAAACATTTAAAATATCTCGAACTACGAACTGAAATTCTCAAGTAATGACTTAGAATGCCCCGATGAATGACTTGAGAAACTCTAGGGTATGATTTGAGTACCATCAAAACATTACTTGGAATGTCACTAGGAAGAATTTGAAATGCACCAAAGGTATAAACATGTAAAATCACTTGAGTTATTAACTAAAATTTTTAAGGAACGATTTGGGATGCCATAAAGAATGACTTGAGAAACTGGGGTATGATTTAGGAACTGTCAAAATATGACTTGAAATGTCACTAGGTACAATTAAAAATGCACCAAGGGTATAAACATTTAAAATACCTTAAGTTACGAACTGAAATTTTTAAGGAACGACTTGAGATGCCCAAAGAAACAACTTTAGATACCCTAAGAAACAATTTGAGAAACTCTAGGGTAGGACTTTGGAATCGTCAAAACATGACTTGGAATGTCATTAGGTACAATTTGAAATGCCAAAAGGGTATAAACATTTAAAATCTCTCGAATTACGAATTGAAATTCTTAAGGAACGACTTGGGATGCCCTATGAAACGACTTTAGATACCTCATAGAAGGAGTTGAGAAACTCTATGGGATGACTTGGGAACCGTCAAAACATGACTTGGAATGTCACTAGCTACAATTTGAAATGCACCAAAGTTATAAACATTTAAAATCTTTCGATTTACGAATTGAAATTCTCAATGAACGACTTGAGCTGCCCTAAGCAACGACTTTGGATGCCTTAAGGAATAATTTGAGAAACTCTAGGATGACTTGGAATGTCACAAGGTACAATTTGAATTACACCTAGGGTATAAACATTTTAAATCTCTCGAGTTACGAATTGAAGTTTTCAAGAAACCACTTGGGATACCCTAAGGAACGACTTAAGAAACTCAAGAGTATGACTTGAGAAACGTCAAAAACATAACTTGGAATGTCACTAGGGATAATTTGAAATGCACCAAGAATATAAACATTTAAAATCACTCGAATTATGAACTGAAATTCTCAAAGAACGACTTGAGATGCCTTAAGGAACGACTTGAGAAACTCTAGAGTATGATTTAGAAAAAGTCAAAACTGACTTGGAATGTCACTAGATACAATTTGATATGCATCAAGGATATAAAAATTTAAAATCCTTCGAGTTACAAATTGAAATTCTCAATGAACGACTTGGGATGCCTTAAGAAACAATTTGAGATGCCCTAATGAACGATTGGAGAAACTTTAAGAATATAGAGTATATAGGGTTTAGTGTATAAATTATAGAATATAAAGAGTATTATGGTATATAGAGTATATAGGGTTTAGTGTATAGATTATAGAGAATAAAAAATATACTAATTTTATTTATTCATTATACTAATTTTATTTAACAGTATTTGCCTCAAGCACGCATTATGTTCATTTTATATCACATGAAACCTACTATATAATTTGGTTTCTTCAATATTTTTATATTAATATTGTAGATAATATGTTAAATAAACATATGGTAAGTTTCATTTAAAGTTTTTTGTATTTTGATAATAATTTTTGTCATTTTTGTTTAATTTTTGTCGAAATTTAAAAATTTTCGAAATCCGAAATTTTATTCCTCGAGTGAAAGTGTGAAACCAATGCTCCGGTAATAATTGTCTTGCCTGCTAATCTTTTCCTTTTGCATTTTGTCCACCAACATAAATTCTTTGACAAATGGGCCATCCGCCAAATTAAAAACTAATGCTCTGAATTTCACGCAACAAAAACAAAACTCGTCCTTGTTTTTGTTGTGTTCAACATTCCACAGTTTCCATTTGCAAAGAAAAATATCATGGGATTGGAGGTTGTGGGTGGAGCTTTTCTCTCTGATTCGTTTCAGGAGCTATTTCATAAGATGGGTTCTACGGAAGTACGGAGGTCATGGACTTCCTCAAGGGAAAGAAACTGACTGATCGATTACTGAAGAAGCTGAAGATCAAGATGTTGTCAGTTGATTCTGTTCTCAGAGATGCGGAGGCGAAGCAACTGACTGACTCAAATGTGAAGCAGTGGCTCGATGAGCTTAAAGAGGCTGTCTCTACGATGCTGACGACTTCTTGGTGGATACCAAGACTGAAGCCTTAAGGCGCAAGTTGGACGCTGATCATGACCAATTTTGTGGTAGCACAAGTAAGGTTCAAGCCCTCATCTCTGCTTCCCTTCATGTTTTTTACCACACTAGACTAAACTCCAGGATAGAGGAAATTCTTGAAACACTAGAATTCATTGTAGAGCAAAAGGATGCTCTTAATTTGAAAACATATGGTGCACACGGAATATCACAAACAATGCAAACCTTCAACTACTTCTTTGGTAGAATCGGATGTGTATGGAAGAGATGAAGAGAAGGAGAGCTTCATTAAGTTATTGCTAACGCAATAACTCACAGCCTAACGCAAATATCTGAGGAAGATTGCTGGTTAATATTTGCACAACATGCCTTCAAAAATGCAAGTATCAGTGCGAACTCAAATCTTGAAGTAATAGGAAGACAAATTGTTAAAAAGTGTAATTGTCTTCGTTTGGCTGCTAAATCACTTGGAGGTCTCTTATGCTCTACATTAAATATAGAGGAATGGGGAAATGTATTGAACAGTGATATATGGGAAATTTCGCATGATAAGAGTAATATTCTACCAGCACTATGGTTGAGTTACTATCATTTGCCTCCATATCTCAAGCATTTCTTTGCATACTGTTCAATATTTCCCAAAAGTTATGCATTTGAAAAAACAGAGCTAGTTTTGTTGTGGAATGCCAAAGGTCTCTTACAACCTGAAAAGAAGAAAATGATGGTGGAAGAAGTTGGAGCAAAATGCTTCGATGATCTAAACTGAAGGTCAGTTTTTTCAAAATGCAATACATGGAAAGTCAAAGTCAGAGTTCATTATGCATGACCTTATTAGTGATTTAGCAAAGTTTGTGTCTAGAGAGTTTTGTGTTGGGTGGGAGGATGATGACTCTCCCAACATTATGAGTAAGACTGGTCATTTCTCATATATGAAAAAACATAATGATCATGACTTTGAGAAATTCGAGGCTTTATATGAAGCTAAGTATTTGCGCACTTTCCTCCCATCTACAGGATGTAGGTATCCTAAGTTCCAAATGTTGAACAAGGTACTATGTGATGTCTTTTCAAAGTTACAATATTTAAGAGTGGTCAAGTTACTAGACTATGATTTTAAGGAGTTACCTAATTCAATTGACAACTTGAAACATCTAAGGTACTTGGACTTGTCTTACAGTTCTATTGAAAGATTACCTGATACAGTGTGTACTTTGTATAATTTACAAACACTATTGTTGTCAAAATGTAAAGCTCTTACACAGTTGCCAGCCAACTTGGGAAGACTAATCAACTTGTGCCATCTAGATATTGAGGGTACAAAATTACAAAAGATGCCACCACATATGGGAAAATTGAAAGACCTCTGGATATTAAGTGACTTTGTGCTAGACAAGCATTGTGCATGGCATGACACTTTGGAGTTAAAGGTTGTGGGGAACACTTCGTATATCAGGACTTGGTAATCTCGTTCATGCTAAGGGTGCTTTGGAGGACAACATCATTGGGGACAAGAAGTATCTCAGTACATTAGTTTTGGATTGGGGATCAAGTGTAACTGACGATTCACAAAAAGATAGAGAAGTGCTCGACAAGTTCCAACCTCATACAAATCTGTAAAAGTTTACAATTGATTCTTATGGAGGCACAAGATTTCCAAGTTGGTTAGGACAATATCATTCTTTATCTAATATGGTTTCTCTTCGACTTCTCGATTGCAAAAATTGTTTCCTCCTACCTGCACTGGGGCAGCTACCCCCCCAAAAGATCTTCGTAATAGTGGGTAAAATGGAGTGGTGTCGATAGGTTCAGAGTTTTATAGTGACAATACATGTGTAGTTAAGCCATTTAGATCTCTGCAAGTTTTGGGATTCTATAATATGTGTGAGTGGCAAGAATGGTGTTTTGTTGGAGATGACGATGAAGGTGGGGTTTTTCTAATCTTTTAGAGCTTTGTCTGGAAGCTTGTGTCAAGCTAACTGGGGAGTTACCGTTAGACTACTTCCCAAAGCTTCGAAAACTCATATGGTGGAAAACTAATTTATCCCTTACAAGTTCACAAGAATCTAAATCTCCCAAACTCCTATCCCTCACTGCATTGGTAATATTTTATTGCCCAAATACTGTACTTTTTTGCCCAAATATTGACGATGATAAAATTAATTGGATGTGAGAAATTGAGGTCATTGCCTAAACAGATGCACACCCTTCTCCCATCACTCGATTTTCTGTGGATAGAAAATTCTCCAGAATTGGAATCATTTCTGGAAGGGGGATTGCCATCAAAATTAAAATCACTTGGGATCATTTCTTGCAAGAAACTCATAGCAAACTGGATGCACTGGGGTCTACCAAGACTCACATCTCTTACAGAATTGAAACTTGGCTTCAAAGATTGTGAAGAAGTAGTAGATTCATTTCCAGAGGAGGGGCTGCTGCCCACCACTCTCACTTCTCTCTGCATCTCTGATCTTTTGAATCTTAAGAGCATGGAGTACAGCAAGTGGTTTGGACGCCTCAACTCTCTTGAAAGCTTGACGATTGATACATGGCCTGAGCTCCAGTGCTTGCGAGATGAAGGGCTACCCACTTCTCTTTCCACTCTACGAATCTGGACATGTCCTTGACTAGAGCAACGGTACAAGAGAGAGAAAGGGGAAGAGTGGCCCAAGATTGCTCATATCACCAACATATATATATATATATATATATATCGGTCATGCACGAATATGATGATATGAGATGTCATGATGAGTCCCAGTTGTTGTAATCGTAATTATCTAATTCACTCTCTGCAGGCTAGGTACTTTTCTATAAACTCTGCTTCTTTGTCATTGCATTCCATAATATTAGGTCTATATATTGAAATTCCAAATGTTTGATATGGAGTCCAGTGAGGGGAGCCAAACAAGGTCTCATCATGTTTCAACGGGAAAACATCTTCAATTTTCACATTACAATACTAAAGCTTGGATTAATCAGAATGCCTTAAAACCAGTTACTTTGTTCTGTTTATTAATACAAGAGCTTCTACGATATATGTAATGAACTTCTAGGCTAACAATTAATCCTTCTTGGAAATTTGTTTTCGCTAGTAGGATTGGTTCTTAATTATACATGTCATGATCACAAGGAGGCAAGCATTGGCGGATCTAGAAATGTTTCATCATGTAGGCAACATGAAGAAATATCTTGCTTCTCCTTCCTTGTGCTCCTCCTCTTCTCCTTACATAATCAATTTCTTCTTTGAGACATTTCTACAAACACATGGCCCCAAAACTTTAAAGATCAAACCAATATTTATTGAGGCTGGGTAAGCATCCAACTGAGCAACATGGGTCAATTTGAACTCGCCCCTGAAGGCAAGAGTGGTTTGCAATGAACAAACTATAATGCACATAAAATTTTCAGAATTAATCAATATTATCAAATGAAATTGAGACATTCAAATGGCTCAAATAAGAATAATCCTACAACTGTAGCTGTTACAATATCAACAGAAGTACTACAAAAGGCAGAATCTACACAAGTACAGAATTTAAGGACAGTGTATTGCAAGAGTTGTCTAAAGCTATGAATTTATAGGACATTTCTTTGAACTCATGGGAGTAAGTGAGGATGATTGATTGTACACTATATATAACCTCAACCTGCAATATAGCAACTATTATCCAGAATTACCTAGCAAAGTTAGAAATTAATATTTGGTGTCAACAATTATTTGGCTGCCAAGAATTAATATTTTCAAACATTGGAACTACAATAATTAGCTCAAGTAGCGAGAAGTAGAGAATGGCCATAAAATAACAAAACCGAAAACAGAGGCACAACCCAATAGATTAAAACAGATACGGCAAAAGACACAAATTAAAAAAGTAGGAGAGACATCAAAAGGGGTTACAGATAAAGATGCCGTCTATCATGCATTCATGCTCAGGACCTGTTGGACGAGATCAAAATAGAGGCGTTAAGGCGCAAGCAGCTGAAAGCTAAATCATCTGGGAGTATCAAACATAAGGAACTAAAGCTCATCTCTGATTCCTCTCAAGCTTTTGCTCACACAACAGTCAACTCCAGGATAAAGGGAATTCTTGACATGCTAGACTTCATTGTAAATCAAAGAGATGCCCTTCATTTGAAAACAGATGGTAGACCCAGAATATCAGAAACTATAATACCTTCAACTTGTTTGGTAGAAGAGTCTGATGTGTATGGAAGAGATGAGGAGAAGGAGAGCTTCATTAGGTTATTGCTATCAGATGATGCCACTTGCAATAAGATAAGCATGTGTCCTATTGTGGGCATGGGCGGCATCGGAAAGACCACCTTTGCTCAGCTCATATACAACGATGACGCAAAACTTCGACATCCGAGCATGGGTTTGTGTATCACAAAAATTTGATGTTTTAACAATAACACAAAGAACCTATGAGGAAATCACTAAACAAACTTGTGATATCACCAACTTAAATCTCCTTCAATTAAAACTGAAGGAGGCTTTGACAGGGAAGAAGTTTCTATTTGTTCATGATGATGTATGAAATGAGGATTTTACTCATTGGGATTCGTTAAGGCGTTCCTTTGAGTCCGGTGCACATAGAAGTAAGATCATTGTCACAAAGCTCGCAGTGAAGATGTTGCATCTGTGATGGGTGGTACTCTTCAAACTCACCATCTAAATCAAATACTTGAGGAAGATTGTTGGTCGTTATTTGCAAAACATGCCTTTGAAAATACAGGTGTACGTTAGTGCACCATCACATCTTGAAACAATAGGAAGAAAAATTGTTAAAAAGTGTGATGGTCTTCCTTTAGCTGCTAAATCACTTGGAGATCTCTGACGCTCTAAATTAAATAGTGTGGAGGAATGAGAAAAAATACAAAAAAATGACATAGGAGTTTCCACCAGAGAAGATTAAAATTTTACCAACTTTATGGTTGAGCTACCATTATTTGCCTCCATATCTCAAGCGTTGTTTTGCTTATTGTTCGATATTTCCTAAGAATTATGAATTTGAAAGATCATAATTGGTTATGTTATAGAAGCTAGGTTGAAGATCTTTTAGAACCCACAAAGAATGAAATGGTGGAAGAAGTTGGAGAAGGCTACTTCCAGGATCTAATTTCAAGGTCTTTTTTTCTATGTGTAAAGCATAGTGAGTCAAGTTTTATCATGCATGACCTTATTCATGATTTAGCAAATTTTGTGTCTGGGGAATTTTGTGATAGGTGGGAGCTAGGATTATGACTCACCATATATCGGGAGCAAGACTCGTCATTTTTCATATATGGAAGAATTTGGTGGTCCTAGCTTTGAGAAATTTGAGACTTTATATGAATCTAAGTATTTGCAGACTTTACTCCCATCTTTTAGATACTATTATCATGATGTTAAGTTCCAAGTGTTGGACAGGATAGTACATGATTTATTGTCAAAGCAACAATATTTAAGAGTGCTCAATTTGGCAAGGTATGATTTGAAGGACCGGAGCTGCCTAATTCAATTGGCAACTTGAATCATTTGAGGCACTTGGACCTATCTTATACTTTGATTGAAAAGTTACCTGATACATTATGTACTACGTATAATTTATAAACACTATTATTGTCAAATTGTGAAGCTCTTGCTCAACTGCCAACCAACTTAGGAAGACTAATCAACTTGCGCCATCTGTATATTGGGGCTACCAAATTACAAAAGATGCCACCACGTATGGGAAATTTGAAAGACCTCCGAATATTAAGTGACTTTGTGGTAGACAAGCATACTGCAGGGCATGACATTTTGGAGTTAAAGGAACTTCAGTTTTTGCGAGGAAGACTTCGTATCTTGGAACTTGGTAATCTGTTTCATGTAAAGGATGCTTTAGAGGTGAACATCATGAGGGACAAGAAGTATCCCAATGAACTAGTTTTGAAATGGAAACCAAGTGTAACCGATGATTCACACCAAGAAAGAGAGAGAGAAGTTCTTGAGAAGCTCCAACCTCATACAAACCTAAAAAAGCTTTTTATTTATTCATATGGAGGGACAACATTGAATCTTCTTTCCATTTGCATGTTTCAATTGCCCATCCTCTTCAGAAAGCTTCAGGAATAAGAAGCTTCCCGTCTTTCTTGAGCCCCGGCCTGATCGATTCGAAGGAGGAGGAAGAGCCAGAGAGATGGTTAGAGCGAGACGATCAAGTGCCAAACGAGTAGAGAACTGATTCGATTAGTGCATCAGAGAGAGAGAGAGAGGGACGATCGAGGGAGAAATTAGCTGAAGCGTACGTGGGCAATCTGGTCATTTTTCCATCCGAATTTTACAAAACCCAGTGACTAACTGACTAATAAGGGATAGAGAAATTTGTATTGACCGTAATATGTGATATGCAAAATCTTAACAAGAAAATATTCTAAACCTTGATGAAAATCTAGGACAGTGACCTTGGATTAATAAAAAAATCTCAATGAATTCTGGTCGGCTGCCGGCTGGTCCAAAATTGTGTATACATCTACCAATGAAACTGAGTTACTAGATTAACGAGAACCCCAAAAAATTTAATTGATTGCCTGTGTATGTAGCTTCCCATGAACTTCCTAAATTTCCCATCAACCAATAAAAAATAAGGTCCATTGATTTTAACTACTAAACTTTAATAACTTTTTGGTTTAGGTACTAAAATTAAATATCATTTTAGATTACATACTAGTTGAATAGTCAAACCTTATTGAAATTAAAAAGCCTTCAACAGTTCTATATTTACTTGCTATGCCATTGTGAAAAGTACAAATCTACCCTTCCCTCATCAACAACATAAATGACCTCCGGCCGACCTCCGGCCACCGTCCTCTAGCATACCTCAGGCCACCGTCTTCCAGCCGACCACCGGCCACCATCTTCCGGTCGACCTCCGGCCAAGCTCTACTCATTACACAAAAAATTAAATTAACATTTAACATGGAGGGGATTCGAACCCCTCTCATTCAAGAGGAATAAAATATCTCCCACCATTACAGTAAGTTAACTACTATGCAAAAGTATTGCTTTAACTTAATGTATACTATACTATTGTATATTTTTTTAAAAAAATAATTAATCCAATTAGTCACAACTAATTTAAAGTTGTGACTATCACAATTAAGTTGTGATTGTCTTTAGATTTAATTGTGACTGATTTAAGATGTGACTATCTCACAACTAAATCTAAAGTATGACTGATTTAGTTGTGATCAAATGATATTCATAACTAAAAAATCACAATAATAAGAGATATAGTTTTTTTAAGAAATCTGCAATTACATATGCATAAAGAGTCATGCATTTGGCTTCCAATTCACACACAAATGATTCAAATAGAAAAAATAAAAAATCCAACGGATTAATACAGAACACCTAAAAATAATAAAAAATTAATTGTGACTGTCACAATTTAGTTGTGACTGTTTGGTAGTCACAACTGCATCTGAAATTGTGACTATCCTACAATCATAACTAAATCTAAAGTGTGACTGATATTGAAAGAAATAAGTTTAGGTTCTCAAAAGATAGACCCTAATGTCATAAACTCCAACATGAAAACTATAGAAAGTGTACATAACCACCCCCAAAACTCGTATAACAACCAATTAACAAAATTTGAAGTTGTGACTGAGATTCAGAAAAATAAATTTAACATAAAACACCTTGATGTTTAGCATGAAAACTAACATAAACAGGGGATTTGCATTAACAAATACATTAAATATATACACTTTAAGAAGGAAATTTAACCTGTGACTATCAAACATAAACAACTTGAAATTCATCTTATAAGCTATATCCCAGACTAAGAGTTGTGTGGTTAATTCCATTTGTGTAGTTACTTACAAACAAAAACCAATTCCTAATTCACAAGCTTACAAACATCTCTGCAATATGTACAATTGTATAGGATCATACAAATTTCCTAAAAATTATATCAAGGGAAACAAAATCATAACCAAAATTATACCAATTAAAGAAATTCAGCCATGATCACCTTTAGGCCCTTTGAATAATGATCATCACCTAACATTAACATTAGGTAATTAAGTAGTTGCTAAAATCACACTTCTAGTAATGCCTAAAATCATGAATAGAAGCTGTGACTGAGCTCCACAAAAAATTTAAAACTTTAATGCAGAAACCACAACAATGGAACAGTCACAAACATAAAAAGAAATAAAAATCAAATCAAATACAAAACAAGAATTAAAAAGCAAAAACATAGCCAAGTCTAAACTCCAAAATTAAACAATATACAAAACTTGAAACATAAACACACAAATTACTCAAAGAGAACAAAATCCAAAGATCAAATCCTAAGAAAATTAATAAAAGAAATTCATAAGCAATATAAATCAAAACAAATTCAAATCGCAGTATATGAACAAAACATTTAGATCAAACTCAAGATCAAGATTACCAAACCAACACCAATTCCCCAATCTGACGATCTCCTCCACACTAGCACCAAAACCTTGGAGTGAGAGAGTGAGAGAGAGAGAGAGAGGGGGGGGGGGGATTAATACAGATTTGTCTTGGAGTGTTGTTTGGATAACGAGAAAATTTGCAGGAATTGGAAAAATAACTATAATTGGCTAAGAAATTCAAAGAAACATAAGCATATTACCAGAAATTGAAAGAATTGTGGAGAAAGTAGACGAAATTGATGCAGATTGCCAAGAAATTGAAGCAAATCGTCAAGAGGATTGTTTGTTTGCATCATTTGGGTTTAGGGATTCGTTTGTTAATTTCCACGCTCATATATGATTAGCAGCTGAAATGAAGCCATATATGGGCCAAGGACAAAAAAGGAAAATAAAAGAAGCCCAAAAGATATATGTCATGCTGAAAAGTAGTTTTGGTACCTAATCTAAAAGGTTTTATGAAAGTTAGTAGCTCATCTAAAAAACTATTGGGTCTTACTGCTTTTCTAAAAGATTATTAAAATTAGGTATTTAATTCTAATTTTCTTTAAAAAATAATTGACAACATCCTTGAAGATAATATATAATAATTTAGAGCAACAAGTGGAACCAAATTAGAATTGTTTTGTGTGCTTTTGTCCACCAACGGGGTCTTTGACAATTGTCGACCAAACTATGAACTATCTGTGTAATTTCATATCAGCTTCATTGTCAATAGCACCCACTATCCGAGAAGTGATGCTCTGAAGTTTATCACATACACACCAAAAACCAAATTAGTCGTCCTTGTTTTTGCTTGCTCTCTTCAGAACAATTCCGTTTGCAAGTTAAGAAGAAGAAATCAATCATGGCTTTCGAGGTTGTGGGTGGAGCTGTTCTCTCTGCTTCCTTTCAGGAGGTATTTCATACAATGGCTTCTGGGGAGGTCATGGACTTCCTCAGGGGAAACAAAATGACCGATCGATTACTGAAGAAATTGAAGATCAAGATGTTGTCTGTCAATTCTGTTCTCGGAGATGCCGAGGCGAAGCAACTCACTGACTCAAATGTGAAGGAGTGGCTCAATGAGCTTAAAGGGGCTGTTTATGATGCTGAGGACCTCTTGGAGGACATCAAGACTGAAGCTGGTCATCATCAATTTGGAGGCCGCACAAGTCATAAGGTACAAGAGTTCATCTCTGCTTCGTTTCATGCTTTTGACCACACAGCACTGAACTCCAGGATAGAGGAAATTCTTGAGACTCTTGAATTCATTGTCGAGCAAAAGGATCCCCTTAATTTGAAAACAGATGGTAGTCACGGAATATCAGATTCAATACTACCACCTCCAACTACTTCTTTGGTAGAATCTGATGTGTATGGAAGAGATGAAGAGAAGGAGAGCTTCATTAAGTTATTGCTATCAGATGATGCAACTGGCAAGAACTTAGTGTGATTCCTATTGTGGGCATGGGCGGAATTGGAAAGACCACCTTTGCTCAGCTCTTATACAACGATGATAGAGTCAAACAACATTTTGACATTTGTGCATGGGTTTGCGTTTCAAAAGAATTTGATGTTTTTGCCATAACAAAAACAATTTATGAGTCAATCACTAAACAAACTTGTGATATGACGAACTTAGATCTGCTTCAATTAAAACTGAAGGAGGCGTTGACGGGGAAGAAGTTTCTCTTTGTTCACGATGACATATGGAATGAGAATCATACTCATTGGGTTTTTTTAAGGCGTCCCTTTGAGTCTGGTGCATATGGAAGTAAGATAATTGTCACAACACGCAATGAACATATTGCACTTATGATGAGTGGTACTCTTCAAAGTCATCGTCTAAATCAAATATCTGAAGAAGATTGTTGGTTGATATTTGCAAAACATGCCTTTGAAAGTGTAGAAGTTAGTGCACACTCGGATCTTGAAGTAATAGGGAGAAAAATTGTCCGGAAGTGTAATGGTCTTCCTTTAGCTGCTAAGTCACTTGGAGGTCTCTTACGCTCTAAATTAAATATTGTGGAGGAATGGGAAAATATACTTAATAGTGACATATGGGAGATTTCGCATGAGAAGAGTAATATTATGCCAGCTCTCTGGTTGAGCTATCATTATTTGCCTCCATATCTCAAGCGTTGTTTTGCCTACAGTTCAATATTTCCCAAAAATTATGCATTTGAAAAATCAGAATTGGTTTTTTTGTGGAATGCCGAAAATCTCTTAGAATTCGAAAAGAAGAAAATGATGGTGGAAGAAGTTGGAGAAAAGTACTTTGATGATCTAACCTCGAGGTCTTTTTTTCAACGTGCAAAGCAAAGTAATTCAACGTTTATCATGCATGACCTTATTAATGATTTAGCAAAATTTGTGTCTGGAGAATTTTGTGTTAGTTGGGAGGAAAATTACTCACCCAACATCAGAAGCAAGACTCGTCATTTTTCATATATGGAAAAATATTATGGTCATGGCTTTGAGCAATTTGAGGCTTTATATGATGCTAAGTATTTGCGCACCTTCCTCTCATGTGGCATGTATGGGTATGTTAAGTTGCAGATCATGTTGGACAAGATTACAAAGTTACATTATTTAAGAGTGCTAAAGTTATACACTATAGGTTTAAGGAGCTACCTGATTCAATTGGCAAGTTGAATCATTTAAGGTACTTGGACCTATCTTACACTTTGATCGAAAAGTTACCTGATACATTATGTACTATGTATAATTTACAAACACTATTATTGTCATATTGTAAAGTTCTTGCTCAACTGCCAACCAACTTGGGAAGACTAATGAAGTTGCGCCATCTAGATATTGTGGGTACAGAGTTACAAAAGATGCCACCGCATATGGGAAAGTTGAAAGACCTCCGAATGCTAAATTACTTTGTGCTAGACAAGCATACTGCAGGGCATGATATTTTGGAGTTAAAGGAGCTTCGGTATTTGCGCGGAACACTTCGTATCTCAGGACTTTGTAATCTCGCTCATGCCAAGGATGCTTTGGAGGACAACATCATGAGGGACAAGAAGTACCTGAGTGAACTAGTTTTGGAATGGGGATCAAGTGTAACTGATGATTCACCAAAAGAAAGAGAAAGAGAAATGTTTGAGAAGCTCCAACCTCATACAAACCTAAAAGAGCTTAAAATTGATTCTTATGGAGGCACAAGATTTCCAAGTTGGTTAGGACATCATTCTTCCTGTAAGCTGGTTTCTCTTGAACTTGTGGATTGCGTAAATTGTTTCCTCCTGCCTTCACTGGGGCAGCTACCCTCCCTCAAAGAGCTTCGTATTAGAGGGTTAAAAGGAGTGGTGTCGATAGGTTCTGAGTTTTATGGTGACAATACTTGTGTAATTAAACCATTTAGATCTCTGCAAGTTTTGAGGTTTGAAAAAATGCGTGAGTGGCAAGAATGGTGTTTTGTTGGAGGTGACGATGAAGGTGGGGTTTTTCCTAATCTTTGTGAGCTTCGTTTGGAGGATTGTGTCAAGCTAACTGGGGGATTACCGTTAGACTGCTTCCCTAATCTTCAAATCCTCACATTGGAGAAAACTAATATGTCCCTTACTAAATGCCCCACACACCTATCCCTCGCTACATTGAAAATATCTGGTTGCCCAAATATTGTATTTTTTCCCGATGGAGGGCTGGATGCGCCCAACTTGACGGAGATAGAAATAAGAGGATGTGAGAAATTGAGGTCACTGCCTGAAGAGATGCACAGCCTTCTCCCATCACTTGAGTCTCTGGAGATATATAATTGTCCAGAATTGGAATCATTTCCGGAAGGGGGATTGCCATTTTAGAGCTTGGATTAATGTGAGTACTAACAGAGTACTAAAATCAACAATTCAGTGTATATACAGCTGAAGATTACTCATTTATTATAATACATGGGCACTACCGCACTAATCTTCAATCTACTTTTCATTTGCATATTTCAGGATCTTACATACGTGTTTGTGTGTTCTACTGCTGGTGTGGTGTGAGCTCTGGAAGTTGCAACTATATATTATATTTGCTGCCACTAAAGGTGTTACTCTTAATCTTTAGTTTTCAACTTTTGTATATATTCTTAAAATTGACGAATGAAACCATATTTTAATTATCTGAATGAAACCTTATTGTAATGCCTGATAAACTAGTAAAGGATTCTAACTCAAGTGCTGATGTGGTCTTGAATTATACTTACGAAAGTTGGCTAATGTATCCTCTTTGTTTTCTGTTCTTTACATGCAGTATCTCAGTAACAAAGAATTTTTGGAGGCTATCAACTCTCGGATCGATCCCTTTAGAATGCCCTGGAGAGCTACGAGAGGTGTCTTCTTTGGTGGCATTTTTGGCCAAACTATTTGTATCGAGGGAGAGATGACTGTCAAAGGCTTCAACTTCTGAGGAGCAGACTTCGAAACACCACAAAGGGCAGTTCCCAATTGGTAGTGATCTGCAGTTGTATATATACTTGGAGACTTGGAGATACTACTAGGCTCTTTTGTTCTACAGACATGAATTGACTGCCTGTGCATTGGAAGTTTTAAACTACTTTGCCTCATTCTTGGTCTTTTATTCGAATCCCTTGTTATTCAATTCTGTAAGAATATTTGCCTCATTTTTGTCCTATGAATTGACTTCCTCTTTGGAATTGAAATGCTTACACTAGATATTGATTTCACCTGGTTTATATGACTAAAGTTTTTAACGTTTGCATTTCACTTGTCCTGTTGCAACTTTGCTTTTTTTTATTTATTTTTATGGGTGACGTTTGCTTGCCCTTTGCATTTTACCAGAAGCTGGCCTCATTAATAAATATATGCATCTGCAGTAGGTTTTTTGTAGCTTTAAAAAAATGTTGGTAGAGACTGCCATTCTCAAAATGTGTCTTGAACTGGTTCTTTCGGTTCTGTAGTTCTATCGTATGAATGTGTCAAGGACAACGTACTTTGATTTGAGAATCAAAATTAAGTGAATTGGCAAACAAATGACCTCTTCAGCATAGAGATGACCTCATCCCCAACATAGAGATGGCTGTGTCTTGATGTGTCCCAATTGTTGTAATAGTAATTCCATAGTTTTCGACTTTTGTATATATTCTGAAATTGAAGAAGGAAACCATACTCTAAATAAATGGGTGACAACTTGTTGTAATGCCAATTGATCCTTAGCCGTAGGTCTTGACTTATAATTAGAAAAGATAGTTAATGCATTCTTTGTTCTCTGTTCTTGACATGCAGTATCTGAATGATGAAGAATTTTTGGAGGCTATCAACTCTCGGACCCCTTTAAGATGCCCCGGAGAACCACGAGAGGTGTCTTCTTTGGGCTAATATGTGTATGGAGAGAGAGAGAGATGACTGTCAAATGCTTTAACTTCCGAGGAGCAGCCTTTAAAACAGCACAAAGGGCAGTTTCCAATTTGTATTGATCTACTGTTGTATATATACTTGGAGACTTGGAGATACTATTACAGTATTACTACTAGATTCTTTTGTTTCTAGACACGTGAATTGACTGCCTGTGGATTGTATTTGAAAGTTTTAAACAAAGTTTTTAGTCTTGTATCACTGCCCGAAAATTGGAGTTACAATAAGTTGTTTCTTTCACTATTAGAAAGATGTAGAATTATTTGTTTTTTTCATCTTGATCTACTATGTGTTCAATTTTTGAATCCTAGAATTCTGGGGTTTTCTGTGTCACAAGTTCTTATTCCAATTATTTGATGGAAAATGTTTGTTTACAAAATGAAGTCATCGTTTGCTAATGACAGGATTATCATTGGTGGTTGCTTATTGATGTACATGTTATAACTCTTGTCAACTAAGTATCTTGAAAAAATTGTTAGCCAAAAAAAGAGTATCAACTTTCGGACCACTTTAGGACGCTCTGGAGAGCCACGAGAGGTGTCTTCTTTGGTTCCATTTTTGTGCAAACCATTTGTATCGACAAATAGATGACTGTCAAAGGCTTCAACTTCCGAGGACCAGAACGACTTCGAAACAACACAAACGGCACAAAATATGTTAATGGAATCCCTCATCCTTGTGGTGAAGTTTAGTGCACAAAAAGGTGGTGCAATTTTGTTCACTACTTTTAATTATGGTATGATATTATTAATCCACCCAAAATATCTCCCCTGTTACACATTAACTATGGTTAATCTTTAAATAATCTAGTAATATTTTACGAAGTTAAAAGTAATGAGATTGCGATCGAGAAAAACTTTCATGAGACCATCCTCATACATGCCCATTGTGTCTATCTCTCTCATCAGATAACTTGTGACGTGATGAAAGAGATAGATATATAAAACATATATAACAGTCCTATGAAAGTTTTTCTCGATTGCATTATAAAAAGATTGCTTGGGTTGCTATAGTGATGCTTCATCATAATTATGATATGATCCTGAGCTGAGCACTTGTGTGTTTGTTCAAATTATAAAAAACAAATTCAATCCAACTTTTAATTAGATTTGAATCTAATTTTCAATACAGAGCAATTTGCATTAGATTATGAGACAACAAAAAAAGGGATTGTAATTGTATCTGATTAAATATCCTCTAAACTGATCGGTTATGAATGGATGAACACCCCTACAGTCAATTGCTTGACTATGAGAGTATGAGGGATATCACATTCCCCCTTTGATAACTTGGTCCAAAACTTAAGCACTTCCAACCTTACCTAAGTGGAGCGAAAGGCTCACCTTCCTTTCTGTTATTTCATCTCATTTTCATAGGAGGACATCAAATGTGTAATAGAAGTTAGAAATAAAGTGTGATGAAGGTTAGAAGGAGAACTAAGTAGGTTGGATTAGGATGGGTTGGTAAAATTACCATAATATCCTTAATTTTAAAATCTATTATTATAATTGTTCAAAGAATTAGGGGTATTCTTTAAATTTCCTATACAATGATTGACGAAATGAGTTCTCTTAAACAGAGTACAGATAATGCAAAATTTACTACTAGGAGACACCCCTCTTTGCATATCGCCCTTACTATTACTACTGAACTCTACCAATTGGGGCGTTGCCTCTTCTCTTTCTTTTGAATGAATAGACCACCAAGATACTAAAAGACTCGGAGTTCTACTGCTAATAGTGAATGGTCAATCCTCATACTCTTCAGGGAAAAAATCAGTATCTTTGGGTGGACCTCTTCGAAGTCTGTCTTGCAGTTCCAAGTTCTTGGGCAGTACAAGCTCAGTTCCCTCACCTGACACAGAAAAATATCTCTCCAGCACCATCTGCAACCAGAAAAGGTATTGAGAGAGAGAGAGAGAGCAACAAAATATACTTTAATTATGTTCTGCAATGCTCCCTTTTTATACATGCACCATAGATGAACAAGTTGAAAAGCTTGAAGCACTTAAATAAAATAAGTAAACCAAAGAAAATAGATTTTACTGCATACCATGGCAGCGTACGCATCAATTTTGCTTTGCCGAGCAGACTTGCTGAGGCCCCTGAAAAGAGACTTGAGCAAGTTATCTCCCATTGTACAGGTACCTTTCATTAGGCATATCTTTGTTTAATATCATATCTTATGCAATTGGATAGCAAACGATATGTACCTCCTCTATTAAACATTTTCAATAACTAGGGAGGTAAATCACGTGAGAAATGACAAACGATCCTCCAATGGATGCAAAATTTAATCCACAAAAGGAAGGATATCATGTATTGTTATCTGTTAACAGGTGCAATAGTGTATGTGTTGTAATATCTTAATGAGTTCATACTTCATAGTGTATTCAATTTTATTTCCATTCAAATTCAAAACACCCTTTACAGTTTAAAAACGAAGATGAAAAGCTGCTCAAGAAAGGAAGCACACGTTTTCACAATCCAGAACCTGAGAGCCATCTTTAAAGGATGCAAAGAAATATTCAATCATCAGAAAAGGTGATTTGGTTGAAAGAATTACACGTTAATCATACGATCCATGGCTTCCAAAGACGTCCCATTTTCATCCTGCAGGTACACTCTCCAACCCCTGAAATTAAAAACAAACTGCAGTTAGCAGCCCACCATCTAAAAGAAAAAATGGCAAAGCTTGAAACTTGGAATGAAGCAAAGCATTCATAACAAAGAAAAATGCATTATCAAACTTTTTGAACCAGATAGATTTGAGTAAACAGATACACAGTAAATTTTCATTTCAAGCAACATAATTTTCACACCCAATTTCCACAGAAGCCAGTAACTATAAGAATTCAAATACACACACGCATGTGGAACATCACAAGTAACAAAAAGCAGCATTTGACCCAACTTCATAGAATTGAAATCACTTATACCCACATGACCAAATGTTTGCTTTTATTTCAATACACACATGTTGATACATGATGCATGTACAACTAAAATGCAAGTGAAACATCACAAGTAACAAAAAGCAGCACTGGACCAACTTCTTTGGAGTGAAATCACTAATACCCACATGACCAAATGCTTGATTTGACAATTCTTCATGCCATTTTATGAAAGATTCTCATTTTAATTTTTTCAAAAACAAAAAATAGAAACTGAAACTAAATCAGTATATTATTTTTTAGAACCTCTCAGCAGCACTAGCAGCAAGCCTCCCTGCAACACTACGAACTTTGTTAGACTGAGGTGTCTCTTTCCCATCACTGGATTTCGGAAGCCCAATTATAAACTCATCTGCCTCCTACACATATTTGTTTTCCATTTTAATTATTCAATCCTATTATTAAAAAAAAAAAAAAAAAAAAGGATAAAAAATAGCTTAGGTAAATATTTATTTAGGACCTGCTGCTTTGCAATCTCAAGCAGCTGAACTTCAAGCTTTTGCCCTCTCAAATTCAATACCTACAAAATGAAAAATGAAATTAAAAAAATAAATAAAATGAAGTGTTTTTAGATAAGGGGCATGGAACTGGGGGATAATTACGGTGAGAGGACGGACGGAGAAGCCTTTGCTGAGGGCGACGCCGGTACGCGACATTCCCAAGTCTACCCCTACGCTGAACCCTCCTCTCCATTGGGGGTCGCGCTTCCGGCGGAGGGCATTTGGGGGAATTTCATCGACGGAGACTGCCCTTATTCCAGGGCCGTTTTTACGGATTTGGGTAACAGAGAGCTGAAGAAACGCAGGGGTATTTCTGACATTTCGGACGGAGGCACCATCGTTGTTGACCGGAAGGAGGAATGCGCTTTGTGCCGGTAGTAGAGCTCCTAGTTGCTGACAACACATTTCTGAGGTGAAGGTGAACGATGGAGAAGGAGAGGGATATGGAAACGCAGCGTTTTAAACCTTTGTTGAACTCTCCCAGCAAAACGCACCGTCTAGTACATGACTTTTTACTGGGAAACATGTTTTAGTTGAGAAATTTTTCGTAACGTCATGACGTCATGTTGTGTTATTAATCCGTTTTATTTTATAAAAAGAGTGACCATAAATTTATATTTTTATAAATTATACATATACACGTGTTATAAATAACTCATAGTTTATGGAAATAAATGTCTTTATTTTTCATCTTTTTATGCATGAAATAGCATATGTATCTTCAATTGTTGCTAGATGATTTTACTTCAATAGAGTTGAAGATTTGTATAAACACGTAATATTGTCTGTAGCCCATGAACGAAAAACATAAGCAATTGCATGAACATCAACTGATTGGAAAGATAGATGCCAATGACATTAACTAATATTCAGCACAGAGGTGAAAGAGATATATGGGCAATCCTGAACATCAACATTTAAGACATTTTTTATGAGGCATTAAAAAAAGTAACCATATTGTTGAATATAATTTAAGATTGTACTATGGCTGAAATGAGTGTTTATTCAGTCATTGAAAGGCCTAAGCTTAGAACCTCACTAGCAGAGTGGTTTCCCCAAGCACAAATATGTGACTGTATCTATTCAGTTCGCTCTTCTTTCTTGGACTCTGGCTCCTACATTTGGTTCTCAGGTTCTGGCTGAACAACTGGATCTGAGGAGGCAACTTCACATTCTTTATCTGGTGCTGATCCAGAAACTTGCTCGCTCGTGCCTGGATTCTCAGCTGGTGCCACAACTGAATTGTTCATAAGAGCACTTACCTCCTTTGCTTCAACTGCAGTTCCATTCCCAGTGTTCATGTCTGTGTTACCGGCTGCTGGGGCTTGATTGACTGTCGTGAGAGATTGCAGCTGACTTTTGGCTTCCGCCAGAACCGCATTTTGGCTCCCATCTTGAAACATCGCTTGCAATGCTTGAATCTGTGATTCCAGTTGATTCTGGGTTCCAAAGCTTGCTCCTAGAGCTGGTGCCACTGCCGATGCAAGCCCTGGGGGTGGTGCCACCCCTGGTGCTTGGGTTTGAGAGAGCACATAAGTCATCAACAATTGGGCCAAGAGGACCTGAGGATCACTGACGCCTTGCGGGACTTGAGGAGCGACTGAAGTTGATGCAGTTGATGCAGCTGATGCAGCATTGAAGTTAGGAGGGTAGAGTGCTTGAAGCCCCACTTCTCCATACAAAGCACGGTGGCCATGAAACCTCTTAAGGTTTGCTTGGTGTTTTTTACCACTCAAATGACTATCAAAAACCACCTGTGACTCACACTTGACATTGCACAACTCACATATTAAAGGAATCATTTGTTTGGGTTTCGGAGGCTCAATTGGTCTTCTTGATCCTTCATTAGTCCTCATATACTTACCCCCTCGACCTCCTCGCATCCTACGCTTAAAACCACGTCCCCGAGCTGCAAAGTGATCCCTGGACTTGTTCCCAGGTTCTGTGGAAGCTTCAGAATTTTCCCCCGTGTCTTTCTGATCTGTTTCATTTCTATCATCAGTAACTACTTCAGAGGTTAGATTTTCTTGTGAGGGTTGTTTTTCCTCAACTCCCTCAACTTTCTCAGGGTGAGCAACTTCTGGTTTAAATTCAGTGTTGGGCATTTGTGCATTCTGCTTTTCAGTTATGACTTTGTTGCGTTTCTGCAACTCCTCATGTACCTGCAAATTTTTTTTATGTCGCTTTCCATTTTTATGCTGCTCAAGGATTTCAGGAGTGTTGCAGTCAACCCTACAAAGTTCACACCAAGCCATACGAGGAGGTCGCCAGAATGAAGCAGAAGACACTTGTGTTGGTACAGGTAATGATGCCTGCCCAGGGACCGATGCTGAAGGCGGCTGCATTAAAGCAGTTACACCTTCAGCTGGTACAGATGCTGAATTTAGATTGGTTGATGCAGCACCATACAGTGGAAAGTGCCTACCACCACCCTGGCCACGTCCCCGACCACGGAAAGGGGGTGCTGAGCCATCTGGTCTAGGACCATGGTAACCATAATGGCCCCGACCACCCCCTCTGAAGGGCCTATTGCCCCTCCTACCTCCACCTCTATATGGAGTTTGCCCAATCTGCAGAACACCATTTAAGGATAAAGCAATTCATGTAATGATTTTATTACTAAAGCTGTCATGACCAGAACAATAACCGAAAAAATGACAATTTTGAAAGAAAATGCACAAAGAAAAAAAAAAGCACAAAGCACAAAGACAGATAAAAACAAAATACAATGACGATAAGATTTTATTATATACATGGAACAGCAAACACATCGATGAAAGAAAAGCAAATTAATCTGACTAGAAAACATTAAGTGATTTCTGATGAGAGATATGCATAGACTGAATTATGCAGAACATGAACAAAACCAAATGAACAATGGGACTTGAATAGAGAAGCAGCAAAACCAGAGTCATTAAAGCATTTAAAAAAAACGAAAACAAAAAACTGCATCAGTCACTAAATTAAAAATAACGTATTGGAATAGATGCCAGCCAGTGAATTTGGGATCTTGTATAACTAGTCAAACTTAGATGACATTAAAGACTTGCTCACAAATTGGAAAATAATGAACAAAAGTATGCATGCACACTGGGCACAAGTTACATCCTTCAATGTAAGATGTGCTGACAAACTGTAAACCATAACCAAACCTTAAATTAGCAAAGGCTGTCCCAATATCCAAACATGAAAAGAACGTGAGAAACGTCTAAATTTACACCAATTTTTAGGTAAATGTATCCAAGATTGAACTCAAAATTCGCAAATTATGGTGAGACCGTAGAGTGCAAATCTGAAAATTGTTTGACGTAGTCAAATCACTTGTAATTACAGAGATATCCAATTACAGATACTTTTCTTAAAAGAAAAAAATATCGAATTCAAAACATGACCAAGCCTACTCTAGCTTTCTGAAAAGCATCCAGGGTTGCAATTTCAGGGCAGAACAAAAGACTACGACACTTAAAAGAAATGATGTATGTCAGATGCACCCTCTTATAGACTTGTTTATTGCTTTGGCATGACATCTCCTTCATTGAGTAAAAAAGAAAAGCACAAATGGCGCACACACCCCAACCCACCCTCTTGTAGACCAGTTTATTGTTTTTACATGATGGCATCTTGTTCATCAAGTGTTAAAAAGAAAAGCACAAGCACACACACACATGCACTACGCAAAAACAAACTGTACATAATACATACACATGCATGTGCCCTTAAATACTTGAATCATTTTTTGCTTTTTTTCTTCAAAAAGAGAACAAAAGAGAATAGTGACCTAGGTTGCCATTCAATTGATGAAGAACACATTTCTTCAATATGCTTGAGCCATGATCTATGGTTCAATGGCAGGAATCCATTTCCAGTTTCTCCAATGAGAAAATTTAGATAGGCTCAAGATACAAGTTGATCTAGTAATCCTTGGTAACACTCAAGTTAAGGCCCTGAAAACTTGTTGGCTCAGTTAAGTACAAAACTTGTTCAAAACAGAATTTCCGTACAGAATCAAGTCCAGTAAACACCACTATGATATATTTAACTACTTAGGTGCCAGACAGTTAAGTAGTGGAACAAGTACAGAGGCGACTTGACATGACTATAACTGTAAGACACAAACAAAACCAAATTATAACAAACCCAAAACCGCAAGACAGGGAAGTTTGGGAATGAATGCATCACTGGACTTCAAAAAGAAAATCTGTGAAGGATGCCTACATTCCCAAATGACCTCCAAAGCAACCAGCAAAGACCAATCACCATGCATAAGCTAATGCAATTGGCCCTGTTGTCTTTATCTGGTCACTTCAGGAATTTATCGTCAAGTTTAGTGGACAATATCCTTCATCTTTGGAACTTTCTAAATGGAAAAGATGAGAATTTAATACCTACTGGCTATCAGCCCTGCTGTCGCGTGATATTTCTGATTGGAGCCTGAGGCACACAGCAAGATACTTTTAACAGAATACAAAATGTCAATCATGTTATAAATCTGTTAAATCTTCAACCTAGCACATTTTCTTAAAGCAGGAAAGAGCACAACCATCTCAATATTCGAACTCAGTGTAATAAAATTACAACCGTATACAAGAATGTAATGAGATCAAGCCAATCTGCTGGTTGCTCATTCAAGCTAAGCTAAGCAGGGCTTAGCTCTGTTCCTCCATCAACTAGTCAAGGCTGATTGCTAAACCTTGGGACATTCAGGTTGGAAAACCACTTTTATTTGAATTCCTAAAGAGGTCCCAATTTCTCTTGCACATTAAATTGCAGATGCCATGTTCTTCTATCCATAGCAGAGCATGGCATCTGCGAATAATTTTTGTACATTTGATTATGAACTATGACTTAAATAGGTTCCAATTCAGGATGGGAAACAAATTTGTGTATGAAACAAGCCGAGTTTGGGAAACCCTGTTATTTTGCACCACTAAACGTTATGACATAACATATGGCATCCTTACGCAATGATTTTTTATCCAATTTACAAGTGGATGTTTCACGCATGGTGATGTTGCAATCAATAACGTTAGTGTATAATAAAAACTTAATATGTATACCTGATAGATAAGCAGATAATGATGCATGCTTTGAGAGTCTTCATTTTCCAAAAACTAGCTCATATATAGAATTAAGCCACAAAATTGATTCTCAGAACTAAGAAGCAAACAAAAGAACACATTTATGGATCAAAGGCCATCCTGGTATGCAGCAAGAAAACCTCTACCACTCAAACAATATTTACTATAGCTCAAAAGTTCCTCATATTCATTTCAATGTGGTGACATTTTGGATTTCCAGAATTCCAGTCCTCCATCCAAATTGATAAATGAACAAAATAATATCAAATTGAGATTTATATCTTTGTTTCTACTTGTTTCACACATAGTGCCAGGTAGAGGGATAAATAAAGCAATAATAGAAGACAATTATTTTAGATAGAATTACAAAGAATATAATAAGATTTCTAAAATCAAACCAAACCAAGCAACAAGCGGTAATTCAGAGAAATTCAAAAGAGAGAAATGGTAAATTAACAAGCAAAGTATATGAAACAATATGCTTTTTTTTTTCTTTTGGGGGAGGGGGGGGGGGGGGGGGGGTCAATGTTCAATCTATCTATTTATGCTGCAAGATTGCGTGCAATTTTTTATGGAAATCAGGCCCACCTTGGCAGTCATGTTAATACACAACCCCAAAAAGGAATAATAATGGCTGCAGGAGAGTTTTCAAAAGAATAGATAAATGCTCATGGGGTTTTTAAAAGAGAGTCTTGTAAGTCTAGGGGTCATTAATGCTTGGATATCTGATGTCTTTCTTGAATAGCCAAGAAGTCATTAAAGCTATTAATAAGGTTATGTGTCCTAGAAAGTTTTGGGAGTCTTAAAGAGTCATGGTTTTACATCTATATAAGTCATGTAAGTCTGTCATTTTGGGGTAATGAACAGTATTTCGAAAATTACAATTGTGTTGTGAGTGATTCACAATTCTAAGGTGTGAGGCCTTATCCTATCTGGGAGTGATTCCAAGATACTATCAGAGTGGTTCCAGCAATCTAATTTTATTAAATTTCCTTCATTTCTTATCCTTCCCTTACTGTTCTACATCAATTATCCTGTAAAAACCTCCACCTACAACTGAACTTTTGAATTATCATCATAAACATCCTCACCTTTGTCCCAAATGAATGGGATTAGTGACATGAATTTTTTTCTTTCATTCTTTTCTATTATATGCAGCTTCTTCCTCTTGGTATTTTACCTTCTACTTTAACTAATCTTTCTTTATAGATGCATCTAGTGGTCTACATTGTATATGTGACTGTATGTCCATATCACCTAAGCCTACTTTCTCTTATTTTATCACGCTAAGGAGTCACTCCAATGTCTCTCAAATAGATTGGCTTTTAATTATGTCTTTTCTAGTCACTCCTACCATCCACCTTAACATTCTCATTTTTGCTGCAGGGATTCATTGTGTTTGCTTCCCTACACCCAACATTCTTCCATTAAAGAACAGCTGGCTTAATGGCAATTCTGTAGAATTTCCCTTTTAATCTAATTTGCATTCTTTTATCAAACAGGATACAACTAGTTTTTCTCCATGTTTCCATCCTGTTCTAATTCTATTTATTACAACATTATATCATTATATATTTCAATGTCATTTAGCATTACTAATCCTAAAAATTGGAAATCATTTGTTTAAGTGGTTGGTTGTTCCTCATTACAACAATTAAACTATTATAAGTGGTTTCTAAACTCTCTACATACCAAAACAAAATCAGATGCAAAACCATGTCCAAGAAGTAGATTATAACCATCACATTTATAAAGAACATCAACTCCCAATGCATAATATAAAAATTTGCTAAATTGCAACCAAAACCAAAAAATTCAACCACTTACCGGCGGGTGCATTGCCCTCTGCGCCGCCTCCATGTCCCCCGAGATCCGCGAGAGCTGCGAAAGTGCCGCCACCGCCGCCGGTTTCAATCCATCCGAACCCGAATTCAGCTGCTGCTGCTGCTGATTCTCCACAACCCCATGTGCGTAATACGCATTCTGCAAGTGGGTCTGCTCAGGATCCGCATTCTGCTGCGGGCCGGGCGGTATTGGGACCCCAGGAGGATGAATTGAAGTGGGTTCTTGTTGGAATTGGTGTTGGGTGTTGTTCTTGTTGTAGGAATTGGTGTAATCTTGAGTGGCGGGATTGTAATATGGGTATTGATGGTCGTATTGTTGTTGATGATCGTAGGAATAATAGGCTTGATATGATTGATCATAGACTTGAATACTTGAAGGGTCATATGATTGTGCTTGTTGTTGTTGGTATTGTTGGTACTGGTTGTGGTCTTGTTGATGGGTTTGTTGTGTGTAGGAGTAATCCATGTTTCTCTTTATTGTTGTTCTGACGTTCTGCTAAGAGATGCTTTGTGATCTTCAATTCGGTGGTTTTCTGCTACTTTCTCTTTGGCTCTCTTTAGAGGGTGGCCGGAGAGACTTCTGAATGCGTCTTCTTCATTCTTTTTGGACGCTTGGTTGTTCTGATAATATCAGAGTGCTTCTATTATCTAATTTCTAACCTTTTGACTTAATTATAATTATGCTTATGCCCCTAAACTATGCATGTATCTCACTTTCTTCCTTCGAGACTCGCCCCATTTTGCCTCTTTTTTTTTGGCCATGACCCCATTTTGCCTTTTAACATACTATGTGTTTTAAATTGCTTTTATTTTGATTTTCGAATTATTGTACTTATATAGTTATATACTTATATCTTGTTTTTTTTATTTTTTATTTTTAAAAAGTAAGGTACTTGATTTTTCAATTTTATTAATTGAGATTATTTTGTGAATTTGCTCGTTTTCCATCCCAAGATTCGTTTACACAAAATTAAATTTTCATCATGAAGAATCCTTATTGAATAAAAAATGGTAGTCACATGCCCATCACTTGTATCAATTTATTAAGTAAATTAGAGAAATTACCTCAATTGGTAAAATTAAAAAAATTAAGTATCTTAATTTTTTAAATTAAAAATCTGAAAATCAAACTGATACACATGCAATAATATGGAGAGCAAAATAGCACTTATCCCCTCATATTATTTGTTAAACAAGTTGATATGGTGCTCATAAAAATTTTGTCACGTAAGCACCACATTAACTTTGACTAAAAAAAAAGATGAGAGACTTGACGGAATATGGCAATTTAAGCTACAAGGCATAATTTAGGGACCAAATTGAATATAAATGAGTTTTGATGGGAAAATTGAGATATAAGGCATAGGTTAGGGGATTTGGATCCTCTCAGCCCATTCAAAAGAAAACAATGATTTGGATTATGCCATGCCATCTAATTAAAGCGGTAATTCGTATTTTGTTATTTACGACATTAGACTGTCATACCATACAGTAGGTATTAGGTTTGATAACAAGCCATCAAACATTATGCAAAGCATTTGTGTATGATATATTGAAAAACTCACGAATTGTAGTCTTACAAAACTTACTCAAAACATACAAATCCTCTACAAACTCAACCATAAACTCCACAAACTCCCTAAATTTTGAGAGAATTTTTACTTGTCTTTGCTGAAAATTTTAAGATGTTGGTAAACAGATGTTTAATGGGATCGAAGGTCCTCACTTGTTGGGTGTTATAGCAATGGTCAATGGGTGTTTGAGTTTTTTATTTTGGTATGAATATGAGTTTAGGTTGATGGGACAATTTTGGGAAAAATTATTTGGTATAATTTTGGTGTAATCTAAGGAAACCAAACGGTATTTTAATTTAAGTAAATAATTGGACTATAAAAGAAGCAAGGTTCCAAAATTCTTTTATCTTTATTCCATTTGTCTTTTTTTGAGATTTAGAAGGAGGAAAAATTGAACTTGAGTGTAAAAAGACAAATTCTACGACCCTTCCAACTAAGCTGCCCTCCAACTAGGGCTGGGTCGGTTTGACCGAAAAATCGAGACCGAACCCGAAACCGGCCCAGCCGAAGCCGAAAAAAACCGTACCGAAGTAAAACCGTATCGAAAATTCGGTTTGACTACCGAACCGGGAGGTTCAGACTCGGTTCCGGTTCCCATATCCTTAAACCGTCGGTAAACCGAACCGAACCGAATATACTTAATAAATCATTTACATAATTCATTTTTATACATTTCTTATACATTTCTAATAAATAATTTATAATTTTATATAATACATTTCTATAATTTATATAAAACATATATAAATTTATAAACCCCTATAATTTTAATTTATATGTTTTTTAATATATATACATATATATATAAACTAATTAAAAATACCCTAAACCATAATATTAATATATTATACTAAATTAGTAAATTCTAAACCCTATATATATCATTATAACTTATATCCTATATCAGTATGTATATCCCATGCCCTAAGCCCCTAAGGGCCTAAACCCTATTGTGTGGTTCATTGTTGTGAACCTGTGGTTTATACTTTATATCATATATGGTATATAATTAATATACCATATATGGTATTATGGTATATAATTAATATATTATATAGTATATAACTATATACTTATGTAGGATATGGTATTATACTATTATGGTATATATTACTATATTAGTATATTAGTATATTAGGACATGGTATTATGGTATATAATTAATTTACTATATAGTATATACTTATAAGTCTTACATAGTATAATAGTATATCTGTATATGACTATATGGTATTATACTATTATATAGTTATACTATATACTTATATAGGATTTGGGGTTTAATACAATAATATCCTATATGTATATCACTATATTGTATTATTGTATAGACTATATACTTATAGAGTTATAGTCTTATAGTCTTATATACTATATAACTATATACTAATATACTATATACTTATATAGTATATGGTATGATGGTATATAACTATATACTATATTCATATACTATATAGTATATCCTATAGTCCTATACCCTAAGGTTATATTTGGGTTATGGTATAATATTTTTATTAAGATATGAAATAAATTAAAAAATATATAAACTAATAAACAATATACAAAAAACATATGTAATAAAAATCAAAAACTCCAAACCCCACCCAAACCCCAATTCAAACCCCAAAATACCCTAAACCCTAAACCAAACCCCAAAATACCCTAATGTCTTAATAAAAAAAAAAAAAAAAAAAAAAACTTTAAACAAAACTGACTTAGGTCAACAGACCTAATTTTTTTCACTGGGTCTCTCATTCTCGAATCCGCCTCCTTTCTGGCTCTCTCACTCTCCGCCTCCTCTCTGCCTCATCGCCCCCTCTCTGCCTCATCTCTGCCTGATCTAGTCATCTCTGCCTCCTCTCTGCGTCCTCTCTGCGTCCTCTCTGCGTCCTCTCTCACTCTCCGCCTCCTCTCTGCCTCATCGCCTCCTCTCTGCCTCATCGCCCCCTCTCTGCCTCATCTCTGCCTCATCTCTGCCTCCTCTCTGCGTCCTCTCTGCCTCCTCTCTCAGTCGCTGCCTCTTCTCTCAGTCTCTGTGTCACGATCACTCTCTGTGTCACGATCTCTCTGCCTCTTCTCTCAGTCTCGATCCAAGTAAGTACGATCTCACTCAGTCACTCTTCTCTGATTCTCTCACACTCTCACTCTCTCTGTGATCTCATTGCTCTCTTCTCACCGATCTCTATGTTTCTCTGTTCTCTGCCACATCGTTCGTCACCAGTACCACCACCTCACAGAGCAGCATCGCTCTTCACCACCACCTCACAGAGCAGCATCCCTCGTCACCACCACCACCTCACAGAGCTCGCTCGTCACCACCACCTCACAGACCAGCATCGCTCGTCACCACCACCTCCGCAGGTAAGAGTTAGGGTTTGAATCAATTTAAAGGTTAGGGTTTGGGGTCAATATTTGGGATTCAATGGATTAATAATTAATTTAGTGTCTGGGTTTTAGGTTTGAGTCAATTTAAGGGTTAGGGTTTGGGGTCAATATTGGGGATTAAATGGATTAGTAATTAATTTAGGGTTTGGGGTTTCAGGTTTGAGTCAATTTAAGGGTTAGGGTTTGGGTCAATATTCTGGATTAAATTGATTAATAATTAATTTAGGGTTTGGGGTCAATATTGGGGTTTGAATCAGTTTAGGTTAGGGTTTCAGAATTGATGATTTATTAATCAATGTAGGATTCTTTGCAAGGTTGAAGAGCTTGTTGGTGCTGCTGCTTAGCCTGCTTGTTGGTGCTGCTGCTTAGCCTGCTTGTTGGTGCTGCTGCCTGCTGCTTAGCCTGCTTGAGGTATGTCGCCCTTGTAATTTTGATAATGATTGAATGATTATTGGTGCTGCCTGTTGATTGTGTGATTCATTGTTGAACTAGCTTCTTAAATGTAAATGTAAATGGAATTTGCAATCTGTTTTCAGCTGGTGATTTCTATTTTTCTTTTTTTCACTTATCATGATTGGTGATTGCTGTTGTCTAAATTTAATTGAGTTTGTTACACTTTGTCAATTTGGAATTTAGGGCACATGGAGTCTAGCCAATCCAGCACTATGAATGCCTCTACTAACCTTAATTGCCCTACAATAATGTCACCTCTAAACAGACCAAACCAACCAATACCTACACCTTCACCATCAACCCAAACCCAAACCCAAACCCAAGATGAGAATGTAGAGACTGAAAGCACATCTAAGAAGACCAAGTCTATAGTGTGGACACATTGCACCAAGTTTGAAAAAATGCATGAGCAGCGTAAGATTATGTGGCCATTTGCTAGATGCAATACTTGCAAACAAGAATTTCCAGCCCATACTACTCACAATGGGACTACTAGGATTCTAAATCACTTAAAAAGGCAATGTCAAAAATGTCCAGCTTACATAGGCAGCATTTCTAAAGGCCAACCCACCATTACACAAGACACAATGGGGGCTCCATTGCTTCCCCATTCCTTTAATCAAAAAAGACATGAAGAAAAGGTTGTGAGTTGGGTGATTAGAGATGAACATCCTTTTAGGATAGTGGAAGGGGAAGCTTTTAAGGAATTGGTCCGTGACTTGTGTCCTAGGTTTAGGATACCAGATAGAAAGAAGGTGACTGCTGGTGTTCTAGATCTGTACCAGATAGAGAGGGCAAAAATTATGAGTGTCATTAGGAATCAAAGGGTTAGTATCACAACTGATACTTGGATATCTGTCCAAAACATAAATTACATGGTTGTGACTGCCCATTTTATGGACAGTGAGTGGAAGTTGCATAAAAGGATAATCAACTTCAAAAAAATAACTAGTCACAAGGGTGAGGAGTTAGGGAGGGTTCTTGAGGGCTGTTTAAGAAGTTGGGGGATAGAAAAAGTCTTTAGCATTACGGTTGACAATGCTAGTGCAAATGATGGGCTTGTTGAGTACATGAGTAAGAGGTTGAAGGAGGCAAATACATTGCTATTTGATGGTATGTACTTGCACATGAGGTGTGCTTGTCACATTCTGAATTTGATTGTCAAGGATGGGTTGAATGAACTGTTTGGGTCCATTGAGGCAATTAGGAATTGTGTGAAGTATATTCACTCAAGTCCTCAAAGATTGGATAAGTTTAGAGACTTTGCTGTCATTTTTAAGATGGGGGAAATGTCCAATGTGCCAATGGATGTGGCAACTAGGTGGAATTCCACTTACAAGATGTTGGAGGCTGCTGCCAAATACAAAATGGTGTTTAATAGGATGGCTGAGGAATATAGGCCATTTAGGAGCTATTTTGATGAGAAAGAAAGGGATGGAAAAACAAGAGTTGGTCCTCCAAGTGATGAGGATTGGATGAAAGCAAAAGCCTTTGTGCATTTCCTTAAAAAATTTTATGATGCTACCTTAGTCCTTAGTGCCACCAAAACTTGTACATCATCGCTGATTTTTGTTCAAATTAGTGAGTTGCAATGTGAGATTGCAGAAAAACAACAAGATTATAGTAATATGGTGTTGCAAAGGGTGGATGCCTCAATGATGCTTAAGTTTAACAAGTATTGGGGCAGTTTTGAGAAAGTGAACAAACTTGTCTATGTCTCACATGTGTTAAACCCTAGATTCAAGCTCCAAATGATTAAAGCTGCATTTGAAGAGCTAGGGGCAGATACTGAAAAGATCTCACACATTATTGGTGAGATCAGAAAATGCTTGTTCAATTTGTATAGTGCATACAAAGGAGGAGCAGAAAATCAAAGCAATGTCCCATCAAGTGTGGTCATTCAAGAAGCTGGACTTACTAGGCTGGAATTAAGGATTAAAAGACAAAGATTGCAGGAAGAGGCTACTGAGATATCCAATGAAGTGGATAAGTATCTAAATGATCCATTTGAGAAACTAGAAGGGGTGGGTTTTGATCTCTTAGAGTGGTGGAAAATTAACCAATCTTGGTACCCAATCCTCTCAAAGGTTGCCAAGGATCTCTTCTCCATCCCAAGCTCAACAGTGGCTAGTGAGAATGCATTTAGCTTGGGAAGGAGGATTGTGGATCCTTTTAGATCTTCTTTGACCCCAAAAACCGTAGAGGCATTAGTGTGTACTAGTGATTGGCTTAGGGCAGAAGAATTCAATTTCTACAAGGAGCCAACTGATGATGAAGTTCAATTCTACAAAGAACTTGAAGAAATTGAAAAAGGTAAGTGCTTGATTGCTTGCTGCATTTTTTTTTCTTGTCTTTGTGTGCTGCCTGGTTGTAAGTAATTGTTCTTTTTAATATTTTGAAGTGGTGGATGCCTCACAAAGGTCTTCAACTTCAAGTGCATTTCCTCCAAGTACACCAACACATGCTTAATTTCTGTTCAAGTAAGTTATCTTGCTAACTTGGTTATTTTGCTTAACTGTCCAAGTAAGTTATTTGTTTATTAATTGGTTAATTATATTTTGATTCAGATGTTACAAAGGTTGTGAATATGTTTGGAGTTTTAAGGTTGCTGCAAAGGTTTAATATTTCTGTTGGAGCTGGTTTTTTGGAGCTGGTATATGGTTTTATGGAGCTGGTCTGCCATTTTTGGAGCTGGTATGTGGTTTTTTGGAGCTGGTCTGCCATTTTTTGGTGCTGATCTGCAGTGTTTTGGAGCTGATCTGCAGCGTTTTGGAGCTGATCAGCCTACTATATAGTTTTTTGGTTTGTAATTGAATTGGTAAATTGGTTTTTGGTTTGTAAATCAATTAATTTAGTTGGAGGTGGAGCTGAAGCTGAAGCTGGTCTGCACTTGTATGTTTATTTTTTAATGGGTTTGTAATTATATAAGTTAGTACTTGTAAATTTGGTTTATGTAGATTGTAGTAGTAGCAAAAAAACATGGAAGTTGTCATATTTGAACATTTATAGGATATTATTATAGGATATTCATATTATTATCAGTTCTCTTTAAACATTATGTTTAAAATATATGTATTAATGTATGTAGATAAGTAGACTATAGTTTTATTGAATGTATGATTAATTGATTACAGCAAAAGTTACAGGTCTTTGAATTACAAAGTTGGTTAATTAGAAACTCAGAAGTGGCCTTGAGTGAATGGAGTCAAGGCCCAAAAATGGCCCAAAATGTGGCCCAAAACATGGCCCAGCATGTGTTCGGTTTAGGCCCATGTCCGAGCCGAGCCGACTGGATTCTTCGGTTGACCGGACGTCGGTTTACCGGCTTGTCGGTCTCGGTCTCGGTTGCCATGGAGGCTTACCGGATGGGTTCGGTTCGGTCTTCGGTTTAGGAGTTTCGGTTCGGTTACCGATCCGAACCCACCCCTACCGCCAACATCTTTTATTCCATTTGGCTATATATTTAATCATCCCATCTCTTCATTCTCTAATCCAAATACACCAAAGATTACAAGCTGATTTTTTTGCTTATATATTTTTATGTTCATATTGTAGTTAGTATCTAAGATTATATCAAACCATTATTTCAATTCAATTTAACCAATGCAAACCCAATTCAATTTAAAGTTACAGCCAAGGAAAATATAGCAAAATTCTAAAAAAGTACTCCATTATCTCAAGTACGAGCTTGATTATCTGGGACAGAATGGTAAACAAGAATTTTTGGAATTTCATATTCGATAATTCTTTGTGATTTGACAAAATTCTGAATAAGATCTGTGAATGGAGAAATGGTATATCTTATATTTGCAACTATGCTAAGCAATTTTCCCTTGAATTTGTAGGACTGCTCACTATCCGTTTCGGGGGCCCTTCTGTTTTCTTCAGGTCTGCTCACAATTTGTTGGCCTGTACAGGTATGCCATCTCATGTCCTTCCAGATTTTGAGGGCAAAGACCTCTTCAGTAGAAGGGCAACATGGTCATTCAAACTAATTTCTGGTTTCAGGTATACATGTAACTCCTTTAATGGGGTTCAAGGGACTTCACCAAAAACCTGAACTCCCATCAGTGCCATCCCCCATCACCAAACTTGCAGAAGGATGAGGTGAAATAGTGCACTGGCTAATGCACAGCTCTATAGATTTACAACTATTCCCTAACACCTCAAAGTTCAACTTCCTGAAGGTCATCCCCCAAACTACCACCACTACTCGAAAATTGGATTGATGGAGGTTCACTAGGCATAGATGACAATCGAGACATACTAAGTGGTCCTCCCAGAGGTTTTATTTCGTGCCTCATAGAAGGATTACTTTCATCACTAAGGCTCCCACATGATGCAACACGGCGGGAATTAGGGGGGACAAAGCTATTGCCATTTGCTATTTCTCCTGCTCTCTTTTGAACAATGTTATCCATACTAGGAAACCGGTGCATAGTCATTGAAGATGATGTTGATGTTCGTGGAGTAGAGATTGCATCCTTAAATGACATTGGGGGATTGATGCTGGACACCGAAGGTTCTTGCGTGACTTCTACAGGTGTTTGAACTGTCTCCTCAAAGGAAGTTGCTGGAGCAGGGATGAAAATCTTGGGATTGAAACCACCCCCAGGTTTAGCAGCTGGAAGAGATGGTGACTGAAATAAGTTTCCTGGGGTCCCACCACCTTTGTTGAATGTATCAACATACCTAAGGAAATTTGAATATATCTTGCATTAGAAGACTTGGATTGCACTTCTTAGCAATAGATACAATGAAAAAGAGAGAGAGAGAGAGAGAGAGAGTCCAGAAGTCTACCTTGAGCGAACGCCCATACGCCCACGTGCGGAGAACTGGTTTGAACTGGGTGGAATCGGGGGTATCCCTGAACTCTGTTCAGAAGACACTGGGCTTTTGATTTCTCCCCCAGCAACTGCAAGAAAACTATTAGTTTTCAGTGCATCATTTATGTTGTAATCTTGCATTCTATTCTGGACAGCTGCAGTTGTTGGTGGAGGTGGTAAGGCAGCTTCCTCTGCTGGAGGTTCAGCACCTTCTTCAACCCATCGTTTAAGTTTCTCATCATAGTAGAATTTATTCGTTTCACCCAATTTAGCCTTCAGAAGAACATTAAACACAATAACTTGTGAGGCTAAAGTTAGAAAAGATAATCTCTAAGAAAGAAATCCCTTAATTCAAATTATTAAAAAATTATTAAGTACCTGCCGATCTGGTCGGGATCTTACAACCAATCCCAGAGTCTTTTGAAAGAACTGTGTGCCAAAACGACCAATACGTGATGACCCACTAGCTGCTGGTGCCTTTTCTTGCGTTTTAGATGAGTGCACTTTCTTGGATGAATCAACCTGATTGAACATAAAATGACTGCTGTAAAATTCCTTTCCACCTCCTCTCAATCTCTCTCTCTCTCTCTCTCTCTCTCTCTCTCTCTCTCTCTCTCTCTCTCTCTCTACAACAACACAGGTCAACTACTGAAATCCAATTTTTGCTCAAATATCAAAAGAGCATAGTTCTAACTTCTAATGCATAGAAATGATGTTTTACGCTCATTTTTAAAACTTTATTCTTTATTTGATATGTCCGTTCACTGCATTTGTATGAGCACCTCCCAATAGGCCAAAACTTGAAAATTCTTGCACTAATTTGACACTAAAGCATTATTTCAATTATTAATCTTCATATGTTGTATCTTGCCCCTCAATTATATTTGACAGATCTAGATTTTCCCTTAGATTGTTCTTACAATACTGCCCCAAAGAGTTAAAGTCCCCAGTGTGCCTAAGATTCATAAGAACTTACAGATGGAAACCAAAACCTCATCATGAGAACATGATAAAATCAGAGTTTATCACTTTTTTTAAAAAGAAACAATATTTTTTTTTTGGGTACATAAAAGAAACAAGATAAGACAAATATACAAAGCTGAGGACAAAGTAGTACACATCAAGAGAAAACATTAACAGGTTACACTGCATCACCAAACCTAAAACATACAGTAGCAAAACTATACATAGAAACCCCTTAACTTCTAGCTGCCTTCCAATCTAAAAGAGTGGTAGAGAAAAAAAAAATCCTCAAAATCCACTGAAACCTAACGCATAACGATGCCCAAAACCTTACTCTTCCCCTCCTTTATCACTTATTCCGTATTGTTACGCACAATGTGTGAAGTGAAGTAGATTATTAATTTAATTTTATTGAACATGCCCTGTTCTTTAATTTGGTTGCACTTCAGGAATCCTCTCTCCCCCCACCCCCTAATTATGCATTCATGACAACATTAATGATTTAAAAATATTGAAAACAAGTCTAATTAAAGAATTGAAGAAATGCAAGGGAAAAATAATACGGAAAATATATATATCTACCTTTGTTGGGCTTCTCCCAAACTCTGGCTCCGAAATGCTTCTAATGGGCATACTCAGTTGATTGCTCCCAGCAGTCCATTCACTTACCGGCTCCATTGATGCTGAAGGCATTAACGAAGACATAGCCATTGTTGATTGACTATTGGGTACTATTGGGTCTCTTGGTTGATGAGCATGCTCATTACTTTGAGAAAGGCCTTGTGATGTTGAAGGTACAGGTGGAGGTAGGCCCCCGACAACACGATGAGCAGTACTATCAATGAGCGTAAGCAATTTACCCATCAGTTTGTTTGGAGCTGAATTTGTACTATAACCACCCTGTACATAATGTCTCTGTAAGAAAACATATATACAGCAAGACTGATGAAAGAACTGAATGTGGGAGAAAAACCTGCTGGTGGGCTCTTATCCGCTCCTCCAGAGATGACACTAACTGTCTCCATTTGTCCACTTCAGGTGCTCGACCAGTTTGTAAAGACTTGAGAATTGCTTGACAGTATCTAACCAAACACATTGTGTACATAAGCTAGAGGCAAATCAGAAACATTTACAATCTAATAATCAAAATGGTCTAGATGAACACTTATACTTACTTCAGAGCATCTGCAACTTTTCCAACTTCAGCCAGCATGTGGGCATAAATAACTTTATATGGCTGAAAAGGTAGTAGGAGAAACTGAGAATTTCCAAGAACCCTCGAGTATTCGTATAATTCTGTCCTCTGTCAGCATATACAAAAGGTTAGTTAAGTTACTCTGTTAAGTAGGAAGACCAAAAATTAATAATGATGATGATAATAATAATAATAATAATAATAATAATAATAATAATAATAATAATAATAATAATAAAAACACAACAACAACAAGAACAACAACAACAATAACAACAACAACAACAACAGTAATAATAATAATAATAATAATAATAATAATAATAGTAACAATATTAATAATAGTAATAAAGTGAAACATTTTCTTCTTCCAAACAAATGGTGGTGCTACTACAACATAATCCACAGGCGGACTGCTAGATTCTTCTGACTACACGGACACGAATTAAAAAAGAAAAAATTTTAGAGGCTCCAGAAATGAGGCATGGAATGAAAAATCCAGTGCATGTCAATCATAAGCCAGTGACCAAAAAGTTCAATGATTGAATGATGATGGGATTCGGCATCAGTACACTATAAGGCTCCTAGTTTATATTCGAACTTCAAGGCAAAAGCATATCAAAAAATGGGGAAATTTAAGAACATATAATGAAGAACACCTGAATAGCCTCAGGACTGGCATATGTTCGTGGAAATTTCCAATGATCTGCACCAATAAGACATAGTCTCGCACTGTCTGAATATGGCTCAAAATTGGCTTCTGCAACCAAATAACATATGTGTGCAGCAGTGGTCTGCACAACTGCTTTCCAGTCAGGATAAACCAGAGAAAATAAATATTTTTTGGAGGCACGAGACTATGAAGGAGCTCAACCCAATAAACACAACATACCTGTCCCCTATCCTTCCATAGGCAATCTCCAAGATGGATGATAACAAGCTCATCATCTTTTGTTCTGTTAGCAGTTAAGATGGCTAAATTCTCTTCCCATTCATCTAACATGTAATTAGCCCCAATCTGTAGCAAGGAAATAATCAAATTATCTTAGGCAAAAATATACAAGGAACTTTAACAACATAGGATCATGACTAGTACACACACCTGCAGGGTTTTCTTTCAGTGTACTATTCAGTAGAAAAGCCAAAAATGAACAAAAGAAACCAGGTATAGGTATAAATCTCACACACAGAAAATTTCGCAACAGATACAGTAATTATCTATTATTCTGGCACAAATAACCGCATTTATAGATAACCTGTGCATGCTGTTGTGAAACATTTATAAAACTAGGTAGACTGCCATTTGTAGTGTCATTGGAAAACACATCTGCAGGCTGCCCGGCGATTAACAAGCACAATGTTCGCAACGGTGATCCTGCTACTAACTGGTTTAGTGCCATATGCTTCACAGTATCACCATAAAACTGCATGCAATATCAAAACAAAACGATAAAATGTCAGCATCAAATACAAATTAGATCAGACATGTGTATGCTTTTGACAAACAAAAAAAGGATCAACCCAGTTCGTTGATAATACTAAGAGGATCTGATTGCAATAACCTGATCACCAAGTTGCGATGCAATGACAAGTGCTGGCCCCCACAATTGACCTTCTTGTGCACATTCTAAAGCCTCTTTCTTCCTTCCAGAGACGAGAAGCTTTTGTACCTCAAGAGCAGTAGCCTAAAGCAATAACATATATTTGTTATGGAAGGTGCTGATGAAGTTCTATGTGTTCAAAAAGGCAGCACTCATAATTAAAGATAAAATTAGATATATATGTATATATATATATATATAGAGAGAGAGAGAGAGAGAGAGAGAGAGATTATGGCATACTTGAAACTGTGCTTCAGAAGGCAAGTTCTGTAAGCAGGGTATAAGAGCACCATATTCACTACTTCTTTTAGCAGATGCAAAAAGCTTAGCAACAGCTGACCCTGGACTATCAAGTTCCTAAACATATGATAACAGAAGTGGTTAATACAGGAAAACTGTTGGAAACTCTTGAATACATAAATAAATAAAGAAACCTATGCAATTTCAATCTTCAAATGAATCATCAAATTCCTAAAGATTTAGGGTTGAAACAGACACATTTTTGTTCTAAAGTAACTGACACCAAAATAGCAAAATGAATTTCCAGTTCATAGTAAATCACTGACTTCATAAGTGCTAGAAAGGACAGGGTCATATTGCAAGATAAAATACTAAATAATAGGTTACATAAGCAAGCCATCAATGAAGGAGGTTGTAGTAGAACTTCAAAATATGATAACACCAGATTTATGGAATTGAAATTCTAAATCTATGTGGTCATTATACTCCCACTATTAACTATGACTGGCATACTAGGGGCCATTCTGCTGTCGCATTAAATTTAAGTGGCAGTTGCCAATATGTGCAATGGCAATGCATCTAATGAGAAATCCACTAAACATGCCAATCAAGAATATGGAAAATCAGCATAGTTACTGGGATAGAATAAATTCTAGGGATTCATGAAATGCCCAGGTTCAGATATTTATGATTCAAATTGAGAATGATAATCAAGCAACTAAAATTTGATATGCCATCCAAACAGGTCATAAATAAACAGCCATTAGCAAACCACAAATTAAAGTACCTTCAACGCTTGGTCAGTGCCAAAGGGAGATCGAAGTTTTCCATAATATTGGCATGCTATTTTTAGTAAAGAGAAAAGCAACCTCAAGTGGTCCTCTTTTCTGGAATCCATGTAAGGAGTTTCACAGTTTGCAATCTTGTCATCAATCCATTTGCTTAGTTCCTTACTTCCAACATTCCCACCAACCAAAGGAGAAGTAAAAGATTGCTGGCACAATGCATGGAAATAATCATGACCACCAATTCCAAAGTTTGCAGCATCAGTTTTGTTCACAACTTCCATCAGATTGAGAACGTTAATCACACCTCCTACAGAGTCCTTCAAATTAAAAATGGAAAAATAAAAAGAAGTTAAGGCCTATTATAGTATAAAGCCAATACAACGAGTTAAATGTGTCTCAGGAAATTGAAGTCTGAAATTAAAAGGCTTCACCTGGCTTCCATATGTCAAGTTTGCATGAGTACTACTATTATCTTTCATGACAATAAGTTTCCCACCAAATCCAAAAGTAATTAGAGCATGTGGAGGTCGTCCTGCAGATGACCTTCCCTCCCTGGCCTCATGAGAAAACTGAGTTCCATTCTGGAGTGACTGCTGTGGAAAATGTACTGGCTTCTGACTATGAAACTGAGCAGATGAGAAATGCATTACTTGGTTTGGCTCCTTAGCTTGATTCTGATGCTGAGAAAAGTTTCGAACATGATTAAAGCTCTCAAACCCACCAACCCCACTACCATAGCCTCGACTTGAATGATCATCAAGAGGAATTGATCCAGAAGGATTGAACCCTGTTTGTTGATTCACGGAATTGATGACATGCTCAGTTGAAAAATAATGGTTCGCGGACTGCTGTTTCTCAGTAAAACCAAAAGTGTCACTATTAGCAACTTTCTGAGCATGCAACATACCTGCATTTTGTTGATCATAGGTGCTCATAGATCCACCCCAGTTTGCAACACTTTGTTGAACGACCAGACTTTGTGACCCATGATTCTCAACATTCGTGTTGTGATATTGCAGATTATGATCCACACTTGTCGACTGATCAAAAGCTGGAGTGGAAGACTCCAACTGCCTCCATTCTTGGGCAATTGTGTCATAGTACCATCCAGGGTACTGGGGATCAAAAATCATATGGGCAGGGTATTCTGTGTTCCCACTAGAATGATGATTCCAGTTAGAAATAGTGGTAGCTGCAGATCCCTCAGCCATGCTTTGAGCAACAGAGTGCACTTCTTGCGGTAAATAATAAGCATCTGCTTTCTGGTCTGAAAAATCTGCATTATCTGCAGACTGAAAATTCACATTAAGACTCTCCTGTGAATTTGCATTCATGTTCACACCTGCATTTGCATTTTCGTTCCCATCATAACCCTCCAACTGATACCATTGCTCAGTATTTGGATCATACCTCCATCCCGGATAAAGATTTTCCCAATTCTGACTACCATTCAACCCCTGCCCATCTAAATTATGTTCCTCAGTAACCCCATAAAATTGACCTTCTTGATGCTGCCCATAAACAGAAGCACCCAAATCAGCAACTGAGTTTTCCAAAACACCATTGGTGACATTAGACTCAGCCCCAGATATGTCTGTATTACCCAAATTCGCAAATGGGTCTCCTGAGTTATCTCCGAAATCGCTATAAAAATCTGAGTGCAACCCAAATCCAGTACCATCACTAGGATTCAAATCTGAGTTAAACGAACTCCATTGAACAACTTTCACACCTGTTCCCACTGATCCAATACTCTTACCCTCTGTACCATCTACTGCACCTTCCTCCCCTTTATCCTCCAATGCAATAGCACCCTCTGTACCATCTACTGCACCTTCCTCCCCTTTATCCTCCAATGCAATAGCCTCATTTCCATTACCGGCTTTACCCTCCAATGCGCTACCCTCATTTCTATAATCGGGTATTGATGACTCACTCTCTTTAACAACCACAGCGTCCTTATGTGGATCCAATGACTCCAACCCAACTCCATCTTCATGACCCAATTCACCATTAACCCCAAAACTAGCGTTGCCACTGGTGTCTACTCCTGCAGGACCCACTTCTGAAAGACTCAATTTTGAGAAAGCTTTTAGCTCATCAAACTCATTGTTTTCTACAGAATTATGCACATATCCAGTATAGTCAGTGTCATCATTAATCAATTTGTCAAAGAAATCCTCGTCTGTCTGATCCTCCACCTCAAATGAAGAAGTGGCCATCTAAAGCGCAGACACTAAACCCTCCAAATCAACCTCGCTATGCAATCAAAACTCAATTCCCCAATTTGTTTTCGACTACAAAATTCAGTTATTCACCACAAAATGAAGAAACATAGCATACACTCATTGGGTACTTAAAATTCTGAAAAGTACTACCATTTATCATCTGAGAAAAAAAAAACAACAAAATCAGCGTTCTACAAGTTCACCTAATGAGCAAGATCATTGAAACCTTATATTGACTTTTCTCCAGAGAGAGAGTGTGTGATGCGTGCGTGAGAGTGGGCTTCAATAGTTGAATTTAAAAAACAATAAAGAGAGTAACAAAATAACAATATGCAAAGATGGGTTAAAGAGAGATTAGCTTACCAGTTAAACCCTAATGATTTCTGGTGAGGGAGAGAGTCTAGAGAGAGAGAGAGTTTGAGACAAAACATGGATCTTGCACAGCAGTAGAAAGAACACCGCTGACCACACCCACCCAGGAAAGTATGCATGTTTTTATTTAGCTTTTCATAGTTTGGTATATAAAAAAAGTGGGTGATCCGTACCCGACCCATATAAATATGAATATGTGGGCACGTGTCAATGGAATACAATAATTTTCCCAATGGTATCAAGACTCAAAGAGCATTTTAGGTGCACGTGATGTGGTCTACTTCTATTGAGAACAGAACAGTGTGTGTATGTGTGTGGTAGGTAAAGGTTGTCTCCTAATTGAATATTGTGATTTGGAGGGGATGGCCGATTAGGATTTGGTTTGACTTTTGAGTCTTCTTGCCTTTTTTGTTTGTTTATTTTGTCAAAGTGAAATGCTGGGAATGGTTTATTATATGGTTAGTGGTTGAATTAGGATACCATACCATTTCTAGAAGATTACAAATTCATTTAGGATCATGTCAATTGACAAGAAAAAATAGGATCATAAAAAAGTTATTGTCACAAATCCTTTAAAAACAAAAATTATATTACATTTGTATACATTCTATGCATGATGATAAATTAAGGTTATAAAAACAAATGTAGTGTGAAAAAGATTTTTTTTGTTGGTCAAAAATGTGATGAAGATTAAGTGGGTAAAGGATATGCACTGCATTGAATGGGGAAGATTTGAACTTGCACTCGATTTGAAAGTTGTTTATCACCTTATTAGATGTCTTCTTTCCCCCTTTTTTTTTTTTTCATTAAAGAAATAAAATTACATAACAACCCTTCAAACATCCTAAGCCTTGAACGCTCCGAAGACATAGATAAATCAAATCTTAAGGAAATGAGTCTTGACAAACATTTATGACCAATTTAGAGGATGTCCTTTCTTGACTAGTCAGTCAACTACAAAGTTAACTTTCCGAGTAACATGATTAACTTAGGTGTCGGAGCATACATTGAGCAGCAACTCACGTAGCGCCAAACACTCAGCGATTGTAATTATTGTTGCATGTCCAAGATTAACAACGCCAGCACTTACTGGCTGATCCCTAACATTCCTAATAATAAAATCGAAGGCAGTATTGCCATTAATAACGGATCCATCAAAATTCAATTTATTTTGTGAATAAGTTCAATTTTTAAAAGGGGGAGGGGGAAAGATTCCAAACAATAAGTAAAAAAGAGCTTCCAAATGACTTAAAGCATTTATTATGATCAAATTATATTCCATGTATGCTATAGATGCACTAGAAAGAATGACCAATGGATTAGGATGTTTATAATTTTGGTTATTTTTCACATTGCAGTCCATAGTTTCAATTTTGATAATCCTATCGTGTTAGTAATTATCTGTTTCAATTGAGTTTAAATCAATATTTTCTTCAAATTAATTGACGCAATAATCATGTAGCACACATGTATAGAGCTATATATTTTGTTCTTTTCGTGCTAGTCTAAGCACGACATGTTATTTATTTTGCTCAATTTTGTTAATCCTATCATGTTGGGATACATAAAATCTTCCTAAAAATTAGGTTTCCTCTGTCATGCCTTGATCACCTCTATTAACCTTGATTTTCTCTTTTAATCATGTTATGATATGCATGATGTTGCATGACACCCATCGTTTTTAAAAAGTTATGTTCAAAACTATATTTTTCCAAAGTGTTTTACAAGAGAAAATGTTCATTACTTTTCAATCAGGACTCGATTATCTCAATCAATTCCATCAACCTCTGTCACTTCTTGATCACCTTGAACGGCCTTGATTTTCTCCTTTAATTATTCTGCCTTTCTATAATGTGATTGCAGACGGTCACATAAATGTGTGACTCTTGAATAGTCACCATTACATCACGAAATAAAATAAAAAGATAATTAGGTTTATATTTTTTAGAAAAATTGTTTTTAAATGAAGATCGGGAGTATTTTAAAATTTATAAGAAAATTTTTTTAATTCATAATAATTTATAAGAAAATATTTTTAATTCATAATAAAGTCATTTTAATTTATAAGAAAATCCTTTTAATTCATAATAAAGTCATTCCCCGATTTGAAGGGTTATTTCCTCTATTTGAAGGGTATTTCCTCTCCTAAAGTGTAGAGTATGATTTGTAAAGGCTGCATGTTAGGTTTTAACTCTGAAATTTTGGACAGAAAAATAAAAGGACTTAATTAAAAACCCTAAATCACTACCGGTCTTAGTCTAAAAAAGATTCATATAATGGACTGGACTCTAAGTCTCCCTACTGGTTAGGATCAAGCAATCGTATGCTAGCATGGACATTACTCCTGAATTGAACGCAAAATTGGAAAAAAAAAAAAAAGAAAGGTGACATCAAGAATTTTCAAAAGATGTAGCAAAGGAGCTGAAATCTGAGAGATGGAAACACTCGGGACTAGACAATGAAGTTGAGATGCAGATGTTTCTGAAATATAAAGGAATAAAAAAGGTACTACTATTCAGAAATCACAATGATTTGTTTCTTGTCTATTATCTCAAATATATTAAATGAAATTTGTATATTAAGGAAACAAAGAGCCAAAAAATACAGCATGAACCAATGTGAGAATGAAAAGAAAAGTCTGGAAATATAAAACTCTAGGTTGCATTCTGAAAATGCTAAAATAGTAGACTTGCATTGCTACTGTAATCTCAAATAATTTACCATTTCAACAAAATATATAAAGAAAAAATGACTGAAATTGTTAAAATGTAATATGTATATAACTAAGTCTTCTTTGTTTTCAATAGCAGTGAAAGAATAGAGGTCTTACTTCACCATCCATGCTTGGTCCAGAACTCAAAGGACAGATTGGAATTTGCAACAAAAATCCATCTTGCAATCACACACGGAAGATGGCGGGGGGCAGGATTGAATTCATTGCTCAGCAAAGATTATTTCAGGGAAACAACATTCAATCCTGAAAGATTCAACCCAACTTCAGCTCCAAATTTAGTTATAAAAAAAGTTATAAGTCTAGCTATATAGACACAGCCGCGCAGGGTGAGAGAGAGAGAGAGAGAGAGAGAGAGAGAGAGAGAGAGAGAGAGAGAGAGAGAGAGAGAGAGAGAGAAATGTGGCTATGATATTTTGTTTGGGGTTATAATTGAAATATTAGAAAAAATGGGGGTCAAACCTAGCTGAGTATTAGTTGATTAGGGGGTTTTGGGAGAGATTAAATAACTAATAGGGGGTTGTGAATTAGTTTCATTAAGGGTGGAGTTTTTGAATTAACCAAGCTCTAAATTGGGGGTTATGAATAGTTTACTAAAGATTAATACACAAATATCTAGCTATATATACAAAGATACAAAGTCCAAACTTAAGTAGTATATAAATAGTCAATGACCATTTTGTTTAGTGGGGTTACACTTAATTACTACTATTGGGGTAGGGTTCTGAACTCATGAACAATAGTTGATTAATAAGAAAACCAATATATAAATAAATTAAATACAAACTCAAGTCTCTCTTAGTTGGTTAAGAGTTTTATTTGTGTATGTGAGGTTAATGGTTCAAACCCATCATACCACACATTGCCTTTATTTTTTAGAACTTGAAAAACTAGGGAGACGAAGGCTGGCGTGGAGGAGATCGGACCTAGCGGCGGGGGTCTATGGCTGCGTTGGCTAGAGCAAAGAGAGAGGGAGAGAGAGTGGTAGTATGATTTCAAATAACTAGTTTCCAAAGTCATTTGAAATCTCAAGATTAGGGCCTCTAAAATCTACCCGATTTGGATTTGTACTAATTGATGATAACTTGCCAAAAGGGTTTGTCAGCCTTACTGTCGATCAACATCGTATAGTTTACACTACGGACACTTATAAAGGCTAAAAAAAGATATGTTGTTCCATTCTCGGTTGGGAACGCTTAGGTGAGATGGTGGACCATATAGTCATCTTTTATGTAGATGTCGATGATGATGGCTATTCTTCTTATTCATCAAGTGACAATGATACACCACCTGATAAAGAAGATTCTTCGTTTGATTCAGAAGAACCAGAGTCTGGTATGGAAGATGACGAGAAGGAAGCAGAGCCTGATGAAGAAGAGGAAGAAGAGCTTGATGGATATGAAGAGGAAGCAGAGCATGATTAAGGCGAGGAAGCAGAACCTGATGAAGAGGAGGGGCCATAGCCTGTTGAAGATGAGGAAGCAAAGCCTGATGAAGAATCTGAAGAGGAAGCAGGGTCTGATGAAGATTAATGTTATTTTCGTCTTGCTGTTAGCATTGTTAGTAGTCTGAGGTGTCTGTTTGTTAGTAAGTCATGAAGTCTGATCAACACTATTATTATGCTAGTTGTCCAGAGTCTATTTGCTAGTCCGAGGTGTCTGTTTGTTAGTCAGTCATGGAGTCTGTTAAAGGCTAATCATGGTTTGATGATGAAGAATCTAATGAAAAGGAAACAGGGTCTGAATTTGTGAGTGTGAAATTTTGACACGACACGATAACACGACTCGAACCCGACACAAAGTTAGCGGGTTTGGATTGATCATTTATTGACACGAAAATGAAAATGACACAGACAAGCTAAACACAAATATTAAACAGATTAGGTTAGTGTCAAGCAGTGTAACACGATTATGACATGCTAAACACGTTTAATTAGTATTATATGAAGAAAATTTTCTAATTTTTTTGATTTTTTAATATGTATTATATGACCTATGGTAGAATTATTACTTATTTGTATATGATTTAATTAGTATTATAATTAAATATGTTTTTTATATTTTAAAAAATTAAAAGTAATGCATAATTAACTACTTTGGTTAAAAAATATAAGAAATTAGGTTTAAGTTTTGATTCACTAGATATATGAGTCAACTTGAAAACGACACGATTATAAACGGGTTGGGTTAGAGTTGAGTCATTCGACACAATTAATTAAACGAGTTGAGTTAGGATTAACTTATATTTAACACGAAATGATACGACACGAATTCAACATCACACGACACGACTCGTTGCTAGCCCTAGTATGATGAAGATTAATGTTATTTTCGTCTTGTTGTTAGTACTGTTAGTAGTCCAAGGTGAAGTAAGTCATGGAGTCTGATAAACACTATTATTATGCTAGTTGTCCAGAGTCTATTTGCTAGTCTGAGGTGTCTATTTGTTAGTCATGGAGTCTGTTAAAAGCTAATCATGGAATTATATAGTTATGGTTATGTCAACTTCCTCTTAAATCCTGTTATTTCCTTTAAATATATTCGAAATTAGTCTGTGTAAATATTCTAAAAGGGATAATTTTAGCAAAAATAGTCTAATTATTCTCCTTGTCACAGTTGAGGATACCACATTCAGTTTGTTTCAATTAAAGATCTCAAACTTTTTATTTGGCTCAATTAAAGGTTCAAGGTCAAAAATATCAATTTTGAAGGGTAAAAGTCTTTTTAATTATAAAATAATTATAAAAAATAAAACTAATTATAAAAAATTATTAAAAAAAAATAATAATAATAAATAAATAAAATCCACAAACCCTCCCCCAACCCACCCTGACGTTCTCCTCCCTCTCTCTCTGCCTTACTCTCTCTCTCATCTCTTTGCCTCTCCTCTCTTTCTCTCTTCCCGCCCATCCAGCTTCCCCCTCCCCCGTACCCTCAGCCCCGACCCACCTCTCCCTTCTACCCAGACCCCACCTCAGCCCTACCCTGGCCCACCTGAAAAATAAAAACCCAAAAACAAATAAGATACAAATTTAATTATGAATTGATGTTTATTGTTGTGATATATTATTATTGGAGTGGTGGAGTGATAAGATTACCGAAGGTGACGCAGAGGTAGCTGAAAGCGCCTCCAACGACTGGCATGTCGACAGCAACGAGTGTACGAAATGACAACAGCTGGACCGGCGTGGAAGTGGTTGGCTCGGCCGGTGGTGACGAAGACGCCGACGCTGACCATGTTGCCGACACCGAGCCTGGCGAGGTCGAACTAGTGCATGGTCTTTTGCATGTTGGAGCCAGAGCGGGCTTGGACGACGCTCATTTCTGGGGGAGGGGGTAGGGGAGCTGGGTGGGCGAGCAGAGAGAAAGAGAGATATGAGAGAGAAAGTAAAGCAGAGAGAGGAAAAGGGCGGGGTGGGGTGGGGTGGGGTTTGTGAATTTTTTTATGATTATTTTTAAATTTTTTAATAATTTTTTATAATTAGTTTTTTTTTTAATTAAAAAGACGTTTTTGCACAATTGCACCTCAAAATTAGTATTTTTTACCGAAAATTTTTAATTGAGCCAAACAAAAAATTTAAGATCCTTAATTGAAATAAATTGAATATGACATCTTTAATTGCGACAAGAGGTATAGTTAGAGTACTTTTACTAAGATTATACCTATCTATCTATGGTATGATTGTTTGAATAAGTAAGCACCAGCTTAAATTTGTCATTCGGGGATTCTTGGGTTTAGTTGATCTAATAGGTAATTAATCTCGTCCGTCCACTCATCCCCAGGCATCCAGAAACTAGTTCTCCTTGCTGGGGTACCTTACAACCAACCTGTTAATGGATTACACAGCTAATGTAATGCCGAGTTTTGCAATCATATTGGTATTGTTGGTGCCTAAGAAAATATATTTCTCAGTTCCTGCCATTCAGCCCGGCTAGAGAGCCAAAGAGAAGCAGCTAGATTATACTTCCATGGCCAGATTGCAATTCGGTGGAATGAATGAAAAACCAATTTGGTTAGAATCACTGTTTCACCCCCACCCTCTTTTCAAATCAATATATAATATTATTTAATGTCATAATTATGTGGTTCGCGCAGGCACAATCATGTAGTTGCTTTCTTGCAAGCAAACCGCTGCAAAGATGTTGGTAGCTCCACTTGCTCAACTGTTCTCTGCTTCTTTCTACTCACTTGTTCTTCCTCTTTCATTTCTTGCTCCAAGAAACGCCTCTTGGCATTTGCAATTATCTCCTTCTTCTTCATCGTCCTCTTACTTGGCTTATTCCTCCCCTTGGTTTTCTTCTTCGGGACAACAGCTTCAATCTCAGCCTCTTTCTCCTGCTTTGTTGGTTTCTCTTTCTTCCTCTCAGGCTTCAGTACTGTGCCAATCTCTGTGGGATCCCACATAATTGTCTCAGGCGGGAGCTTATCAAGTAGAGAGCGGACTTCCCTCTCTCTTCTTTGTTTAGATGTTTCAAATGGATTTGCCACCCAGGAATCAAAGTTGGGTTCCCCAGAACCAGGAATCAGAATACTAGACCACCCCATGTCATGCCCTATGCCTAGAACATCTTCATAAGGCCGAAACAACAATTTCCCTATTTGGTTACCTTTAACCATTCGATGTGTCATATATGTCTCCTCCTCGTAGATCTGAGTCCCAGACAAATCTCTCAGGATCCCTACAACCGGTCCATCTCCACGAGCAAGAAGACCCTGCTGACTGAAATCCAAAGTGTTTGCATGGCCCGGTAAAGTTTGGAGTGGCTCATCCTGAAGTTTCCTCAAGTCCCAAAGCTTAGTTTTCTTGTCTTTCCCAGCTGTGGCCATGAGATGGCCATTAGGGTGGAATGCCATTGCCGAGATGGGGCCCTTGTGACACAGATTCTGTAGAAGAGGACGAGAGCTTGTAGGCTTCCACATAGAAACTCTACCAAGTGAATGACCCAAAGCAACAACCTCATTGTACGGGTTCACCTGCATCACATCAGTAAGGCCTAAGCCAGGCCTGTAATTACCTACCATCTCACCCATTGTTACATCCTGATAATGAAGCTGCCCAAATTTGTTTATTGATGCCAAGAGGAAGTGGTTTTTCAAAAATTGAAGCCTTAAAACTGCACCATGTTCCTACATAATACGAAGTATAACTTCAGTTCCATATTGATGCATCGCAAACTAAATACTTGACTATTAAAAGATACTATCACAACAAACAACAACAACAACAACAAAACTATTGAAAGAGACTAACAACACGATCACAAGGAACTCTTCCACTTGTGAGAATATTAGAGCAAACAATAGGAATGAGCTGAACATTTACATGATACATAGATCCTAGAAATTGAAAGCCTGAAGGACACTCAGGTAACTGACTTAAAATTCTGCCCCATATATTGATGAGTCATCTGTACTGTTCAGTATGCTTTACCTGCCTAAGCATTTACCATAAGAAGCCATGCTACTTCCACTATCAGATTATTACTTAGAAACTCAAATTGGTTTCATGAATCTTGAAGCCATGTTGGAATGTATAGCAAAAGGACAGCCAATTCAAGGACATACATTAGTGTGGAAATAAAGGCATTGTCTGAAAATTTATGATAAACAGAGAGGATTAACTAATGAGATTTTGATGGAGCTGGGGTTATAAACATATATTTCTATCTGTTTGTTGCCTGCCCTATACTTAAACCAAAAAGATGATACCCAGAACAGAGTAAGCATTTCTTTATGAAAAGACCAGGGAATCACATATATGATTCGAGAAAAGGACTGCAGCAATCTTAAAATACAGCTGTTGTCACAGACCATCACCAATCTATCTGGAGAGCTTTAAGTGGTATTTTTCTCCATTTTTCTGTACAGGTTCCCATGATCAAAAACAAAAACAAAAACAAAACATAACAGAAACCATGTTTAATCTATTATATAAACTCATCAGAAAGTGAAGAAATAGTTTATTAGAGTAAATAGTAATGTGTTACTGAAGGTTGAACAAAGCCTTTAGAATACTTGCAGGTTAATCTAAAAGACAATCTATCTAATGCAGTAAGCTAACCTTTAAGCAGTGAATACAAAGGACAATCTATCTATCCAAAAGCCTTTAGAATACTTGCAGGTTAATCTAAAAGACAATCTATCTAATACAGTACGCTAACCTTTAAGCAGTGAAGTTCAGTGCCATCCCGGTTATATATATATGGATACCTGCCGGTAATGAAAATGGTTAGCCATACTCAATAAGATAAAACATCACACATAAGTAACATAACATCATTAAACATAGAGATTTAGGATAACTTCAACAGATGATAAACTAACACAGAATATAAAATGAGATTGTTGCTTATAAAACCAACTCTATTCCTCCTACGAAGACAAAGGGCTAAGGCAATGTATATAAAATGGGAGCAAAATTGATCACCATGCAACCATCGGGAATAAGCAAAATGGAGTTGTGACTTGTGAGAGAAATTTATGAACCACTGGACCAACATGTCAGTTCAAAGTAGATTGAGCAGGTTGTAGTAACATCTGGAATTGTTATCCACTTTTCCAGAAAAACATATAAATGGGGATAGTAATGTTTAGCAAAATCAGTCACATAAAAAAATTGCGCAATCTACCCGGTAAATGTCAAAAGATTGCCAAAACAGAAAACAATAACTTAAGTACTGCAAACGGTTTTATACTTTTTCTGGGCTGCAGCAAAGAAAAACTCATTGTGCAAGAACACCACATCACACACTGTTTCCCTAACCTGAAAATCAACAATTCACTAATCAGCCCAACGTTTCAGTCAAACCTTGAAGTGCAAATAAAACGATACTGCACCACTACTCAGTATCAAAAGTATAGTTTGGCTATTTTATTTTGCATTCATACTGATAACATACCTGAAATTCTTTAATCAGACTCATATTCTTCATGTCTACAAGAGCCAGATGGCCCTTGCGTCCACCGACTGCCATATACCGACCACTTGAGGTGAAATCCAATGTGTACGGACCAAGATCTGCAGATAAGAGTTAAGATTAGGAGATAAATATTAGAGAAATGTTAGGCAGGCCAGAAATGACCAGTGTAACTAATCTAATCTAGACATTTCACTGAATGATTTTAGCTCAAGCCTCAAAGGAATTGGATTTTTACAAAATAAAAGTAAGCAAGGATTCTGCATACATGACATAACAATAGAGGTTCAGGTAGTTGCATTTATAAATAAATTGGGGTACACTGAGGTGAATGAGACATCATAACAATTTCCATAAAGAGAGTACAATAACATAAAAGGGTATTACCTGTATGATGTGGACCTAATGCATAAAACTATATGGAACAATTTGAGCGCAACTACAAAATAGTTCCAGATAAAATGGTGTTATTTATAAGGCCCCTATTGCAGATGATCCTTTACATATAAAATGGTACGACTTACACTAATGCACTAAAATTTTGGAGTGTAGCCCTAAAATAATTTTCTAAAATTGGCCAAATAAATAAATAAATCTCTGAAAGGCAATTAGCCCACATGATAGTTATGAAACCTATCATAAGATATACTCTTTTCTGATACACATGATACAATAATTTCTCCTTCATCTCTCAAAAAGTGTACAGCATGAACCGGTTTTTAGACCTTACAATGAAATCTCTAACTTTCTTATATCTACTGTCTGTGCAGGTTTTTCAATATCATAGTCAACCCCCTTGAATCTTTATTTTAACTACAATCCAGCACCCAAAAAAGTCAAAGTTTGTATTCTGTTTTAGTACCTTTCACTTTCTTCTTTCCACCAAAATATCAATGGTCTTATCTGAAATCTTTGTAAATGGAGAGGTAAATTTCCAGTTTTCTTTTTAATTTCTCAAGTCGATTTAGGTCATCACAAAACTAATTTTGCTTAGGCCAGCTGAACCAGCATTGCATAACTGATATGAGAAAACCACACAACCAGCTATACAGGACATGCAACCTTTTAACTTCAATAAGGGAAACAATAATGTTTCAATGAAACTGAATAAACAATATCAATCAGAAAGGGTAAAGTTTCAACCAGGTAGGACAATATCATATTGATTCCTTGAGCTTGAGATATCTACTTCACGAGCAATTGATTCTTGTTTGATCCTGCATGTCTTCTCCATGCCTTCAGCCTCCAAATAACCTCCCTTACTTGGCAGAAGCCACTGATAATTTGATCACAAATGAAAAATCATTCATATCTATTTTTACTACATGTACTAAAAGAACAGGACAAGCAACTTATCATGTAGAATACCAGCTTGTATGACATTAAACTAAATCTAGTATATCAGAAAAAGATTACAATTCCCAAGGAAATAAACAATATTGGACTACAAATAGATTTGACCATAACTGAACCTATAAACACTAATACAAAATCCAAGGCACTACTTAAGCATGATTGTGTAAGCGTTTTTTCCTTTTACTGTTCTAACAGATAGACATCACACTAACAGAAATTCACCTTCTCAGCCTTGGCAGCAGCTTGTGCAGATTTTCCATATAATCTTTCTCTAAGAGCAAGTTGGCCCTTCAACTTTTTATCTTGCAAGCCCTGCAAACATTGGAAAACAAAAATGCAGTGAGAAGTAAACAAGTAAAAGTTTCATGAAAACTCAAACTCTCAATGCCATACCTCCAAATTAGCTTCTACGCCTCTAAGAAACTTCTTCACTCTCATATCTAACTCATCAAAGATCTTCTCCTGCAAATCATGAGTGAAAGAAGATGTCGAGAGACTGCTAGACAAGATATAATCTGTTGATTTCCATATAACAAAATAAAATAAGAATCAATGCGTACCGGTTTGGTTGGAGGCACAATAGTGTCGTAGTCTTGTTTCAGACCCATCTTTCTTAGTCCAGTTATGAATCCTTAACAATGCAAAATGCCCAGAAACTACAATATTCAACTACAATATTCAAATTTTTTGTTCTAAGAAAATATAGTGAGCATAGACCTTTTTAGCCTGAAAACTAAAATCCCTTCCCGTGCCACACCTATGCGGCGGCTATGCACATCCCATACAAACTAACAAATCCAATTGAAATGTATTTTTTATTTGGGCCAAAGTACATTTTTAGTCTTTGTACTTTATCCAAATTTTCACTTTGGTCTCCGATTTTTCAATTTTGACAATTTTAGTCCGTACTTTCATTACATTTACAATTAAGTCTGAATTGTTAACTCTATTTATTTTTTAGATATAATAAATATGACGTGACAATACATATGAATGAATATTTTAGACATTTCATAATTAATACAATCTAAAAAAATAATTTAAATAAAATATAATTAAGAAATAAAGAAAGATAAAAACTTAAATAATTAAGAAAAAAAAAAAGACATGTGTCCAAATGTGATTGGGCAACGTCACTCAGTTAAATGAGTTACACTCATAGGTTATTTAAAATGTCTAAAATATCCTATTACATCATATTTACGCCAACAAACTTAAACCTAATTAATGATTTGAATCCAATTACAAACTTAATAAAAGTACTGGACTAAAATTTTCAAAATTAAAATGAAGGGACCAAAGTAAAATTTTTGTTAAAGTATAAAGACCAAAAGTGCACTTTGGCCTTTTATTTGGCCATTAAACCCAATTCATATGCTGAATGGCGAAGACTAGTTTAAAAAATTAGAACAAGACTGATTTTGGGCACTAACAGAAATAAACTCAGTAAAATATCTAGCTCTAAGTGAGCTAAAAAAAACCGACCGAGAAGGAAAGTGAGCTTAGATTAGGTATTAGTTATTGAATTGAGTTTGAAATAATCAAAATTTGAAACTTTTTAGAGCACCAAAATTATAGAAACATTAAAATAAACATGATAGACATACAAAAATACAGAATGCGATGGCAAAACATGTATACGAAAAAAACTAGCATTTATACATAAATGACTTATGATAATAATAATAATAGTAAAAATGTTTCGTAGAGACATAGTATCGAACAGTTAGTATGCAGCTTCGGAGCATTTTAAGATACAAACACAGTAGTGAATAATGGCGTACCTCTTTGGCAATAATTAGTGTTAGTTGTTGTTGTTGGGAGAGAGAGAGAGAGAGAGAGGACACTCAGCCCTTTGATGCATCTTCTAAGACATATCAGATATAAAGAATATAAGTGGTATAGAGGATTCCGGCAAAAGCTTTGAAATTTCCCGACGGAGAACAAACAAACGCTAGGGTTCTGAGTTTAGTATCAAACTAGACTAGTAGAGGCTCGTTTGACACTGTTTTTAGAATTGTCAAAAAGGCTTTCAAATTAGTAAAAACGTTTTTAGTAGCGTTTGAAAAAAATAAATAGAAGTGTTTATGAGTTATAAAAGCGCTTTTAAAGTGTTTTTTAAGATGACAGGTGCTTTCTCAGGAAGTACTTTCAAATGCTTTTGCATGAACAACTTGAAAGTTTTATAAAAATTTGTATGTACTTTTTAACATAAGCGCTTCTGATAAAAACGCCACTAAATAAAAGTGCTTCTAAGAAACAATGCCAAACGGGCTTTAGAAGAGCAAGGATTGGGTCCATAACTCGCACACCTAATAAAAAATGTTAATTACAAAAATATACCCTAACTATACCTCGTTTTTCAACTTGTTACCTAATATTTAAAAAATTGCACTAAACTGCCCTAATTACGAATCTGTGTCAGTAAGGAATATCCCTTAGTCTGTCCATCAAAGAAGCCGTTATTTGATGAAGTGGCAGTGAGGTGGCATATGCAAACCCTACCATTTGCCGTTTAAAAATAGCTAGATGTACAAAAAATAATAAAAAACATATATAATCTTTAAAAATGATATGAAATATAAAAATTAATTAAATAAAAAAAATAAACCCAACAACCTACAAAGTGAGTGAGAAAAAACCTAGCACCTACAGCCCCAAACTCTCCTTCCTCCCCGTCTCCAACCATCATTCTGCCTCCCTCTCATCTCAACCAATGGGAAGTTGTTTTCGCTCAATCGCAGCCGATGCAAATCGCCATTGCAGAGGATATATAGCAACAAGAAGAAGATATCATCGACCTAGCGCAGTATCAACGATAAGGAGAACTTGTTGTTCAGTTCCAGCAAGAAGAAGAAAATGCGTGGGGTGAGAATTTGCACCTGCACGTGGAGTTCTTTCAAATTTTTTTTATTCATTTTTTTTTTTTGTATTTTACATTATTTTAAAGGTTTTATATGTTTTTTTTATTGTTTTTCGTTTGAGTGGATATTTTTAAAAGGCAAGTGGTGGGGTTCATGTGTGCCATCTCACTACCACGTCATTATATAACGGGCTCTTTGACAACAAGATTAACGGATATACCTTACTGACACAGATTTGTAGTTGGGGTACCTTACTGCAATTTTTTTAACATTAGATACCAAGTTGAAAAACGATGTATAATTGAGGTATATTTTTGTAATTAACCCATAAAAAAAAGGCTGCTATATGTAGGGGTGGGTTCGGTACGGGAACCGTACCGAACCTTTAATACCGCATGTCGGCCGAAAGAGGTCGGAATCCTTGTATTTCGGCTCCGATACCGTACCGCTAGAATGCGGTAACCGCACTTATCGGTGCGGTACGGTGTTTTGCGGCATCGGGCGGTATTGGTAATACCGAACACCTGAATTGTTCTGCAATTTGAAGCCTAAAATGTTGTTCAACCAAAATAAAATATGGATTCAAAATGGCCAGATGGAAGTCAGCAATATGTTCTACAAATATGTCATCCATAATTCCATACAAATATACAATATACAATACCAATACCTAAACAAATATTCAAAATCACATATCAATATGTCATCCATAATTCCATATCAATACCTAAACAAATCCAAGTTTCTCACACACATACACTTAACCTGTGAACAATTAACAAATTAGAAGGAGGAAAATGGCATCAGAAATCATACAAATGAAACAGCCATTAGAAATCAACCTTAAGTTACAACCTTGCAAATTACAAATTACAAACTTAAGTTTAAAACTTAAATTATACAAATGAAACAACCATCAGAAATCAACCTCTGCAGCTGGAAAATGGCAGATGGAAGGCAGCAGACAGAAATAATCAACCTCTGCAGCTGGAAAATGGCAGATGGAAGGCAGCAAATGAAACAACCATCAGAAATCAACCTCTGCACCAAACCAAGTAACTTAGTAACAACCTGCAAACAGAAATAATCAAACCAGGCAGCCAGCAAGTACCTCAGATTTAATCATGTAGTAGTAGAAGGAGGAGGCATGGCACTTGCACTGGGTCCACTTGCACTTGCACTTGCACTTGCACTTGCACTTCCTTGAATCAAAGTGGAGGCTGCATGTAAAATAAATTACAAACTTAGACACAGAACAGAACAATCAATATAATTTAAATTGTATTGAAATTTGAAACACCAAAATCTTACTTGCTTCTATTTCTTCAAGATCCCTATAAAATTCAACCTATTCGTCCATTGGTTCCTTGTAGAAGCTAAATTCTTCGGCTCTAAGCCAATCATTAGTACACACTAATGCCTCTACCATTTTTGGAGTCAATGACGCTCTAAAAGGATCAACAATCCTCCCTCCTAGGCTAAAAGCATTCTCACTAGCAACGGTAGAACTTGGAATTGCAAAGATATCCTTGGCAATCTTTGCAAGGATTGGATATCTTGTTGCATTCACTTTCCACCAATTCAAGATGTTGAAATCAGCCGATGTTGCACTCTCAAAAGGATCCAACAAGTATTTATCCACTTCATTGGATACTTCCACAAGTCGTTGCTCAACCCTTTGTTGTATAAGGACTCTCCACATTTCGGCTCCTAGATCTTCTTCTACATCATCATCAGCCATCTCAATCCTTACCCGACCCCCTACATATCGGGCAGCTTCACTCTCATTGGTTCCACTCCCTTTATACTCATCATACAAAGCAAGCAAGCATTGTTTAACCTCACCCACAACTTCTTCAACCCTAGATGGATCGGCTCCAATATTGGAGAAGGATATTTTAATCATTTCAAATTTAAGTCTAGGGTCTAGTGCTTCAGCTACAAATACAAGCTTGTTTATTATCTCAAAACTCCCCCAATACTTGTCAAATTTGGCCATCATCGAAGAAGCCACCCTTTGCAATGTAGGATCTCTTACATCACTCACTTTTTTCAGTATCTCACTTTGTAACCCAACCATTTGTTGCCAAATTATGGGTGAAGTACAAGTCTTGGTGGCACTAAGTTTCAATGTTGTTTGATAAAATCTTTTAAGAAAATGCACATAGGCTTTTGCCTTGTCCCAATCCTCATCTCCCGGGGGCCCCACTCTCTTAACTAGGTTTCTTGATGCATCCTTTTCATACTCATTAAAATAACTCACAAAAGGAGCCGATTCATCCCCCATCCTTTTGAACACCATCCTATACTTGAATGCACTGTCAAGCATCTTATAAGTGGCATTCCACCTTGTAGAAACATCCATAGGCACATTTGCCATCTTGTCCATGCACTCTAAGATGGCAAATTGCCTAAACTTGTCTAACCTAGCTGGGGATGAGTGAATGTACTTCACACAATTCCTTATCCCCTCAATTGAGCTATAAAGCTCCTTCAACCCATCCTTCACAATTAAATTCAAGATGTGACAAGCACACCTCATATGCAAGTACTTGCCATCAAGCATTAAAGTTTTTAATGCCTTGAACCTTTTGGCCATGTACTCAACAGCCCTATCATTTGTCTTAGCATTATCCACTGTAATGCTAAACACCTTTTTTATCCCCCAACTGTTCAAACACCCCTCTAGACACCTCCCTATATCTTCCCCCTTGTGACTTGTGATCTTAGTGAAATTAATGATCCTTTTATGCAAATTCCAGTCACTGTCCAAGAAATGGGCAGTGACTACCATATAATTGATGTTTTGGATCGAGGTCCAAGTATCGGTTGTGATACTTACCCTTTGGTCACCTATCACACTTAATATCTTAGCCCTTTCCACTAAGAACAAATCCCACACTAAGGCAGCCACCTTCTTCCTATCGGGAATCTTGAACCTAGGTTGAAGATCTTTGATGAAGGCTCTCCACCCTTTTCCCTCAACTGTCCTAAAGGGCTGCTCATCAATAATGATGTATTGCACAAGCATTTGTTCATGTCTTTGTTGGTTAAAGGACCAAGGAACCAAAGGAGCACCAATTGTCTCATTTGTCAATAAAGGTTGAGTAGGATCCCCCTTATCATAAAAAGGACTAAGCTTGCATCTATCTAGGTGACTTCTCAACCCAGTGATCCCATTCTTCCTAGAATCAGCAGGTACCTCCTTTTGGCAATAGTTGCAACCCCCATGGTATGCTTTACCCCCTTATCATCTGTTTTTTGGATTTTCTTGCAGTGTTCCCACACAATAGAACTACCCTTTTTCCTCTTTCCTCCCACTTCAGCGACTGTTTGGGGTTGAGATTGTGTTTATGGTGAAGGTTGTGTTTGGGGTGAAGGTTGTGTTTGGGGTGAAGGTTGTGTTTGTGTTTGGGATTGTGGTACAGACCCTAATGAGGCACCTAGTGTATTTGATTGGCTAGAGGAATCCATCATATCCTAAAACAGAGACACAAATCTTAGGTGGAAAAATGCAACCTTGCAAAATGCAAATCATACAACCTTGTAATCTAATACACTAATACATGTCAATTAGTCAATATGTCATACTAATACTAACATTTCAGCAAGCACAAAGCACAATTAACAATCACATATTCACATTACACAATCCCAAAATCAAAGCACAAATAACAAGCAGCACAAACCCTTAACCCCAAAATCAAAATCACATATTCACATTACACAATCCCATTACTTCAATTTATTCAAAATCAAACCCAATTTATGTCAACTAAGCCAAACTAAGTTACTAAGCCATGAAATATTGAAATCCATATACCTGATCGTTGCCACCAGCCAGCTTCACTCTCAATCTCTTAACAGTAAGCAACTAAGCACTAAGCACTAAGCACTAAGCAACACGAAGCTTCAACCTTGCAAGGAAACCATGAAGATCAATTATATTTCAAGCCATTTATATATGCAGATTACAAACCCTAACCAAAAACCCTTAATTAATCCCTAATTTTAAAACCCTAATTGAGAAATTATCCTAATTCGAAACCCTAAATTGAAACCCTAATGAATTCCTAACAAACAAAATATAAATTGAAACTTTGAAACCCTAAATTTAAACCCCAATAAATTGAAACCCAAAAAACCCCAATTCGAAACCCTAATTGAGAAATTACCTTCTGATTGGCGTGGCGTGGGTGATTGGGCAGTGAGACAGAGAGAGAGAGGCGACGAGTAACGACGGTGGTTAGACAGAGAGAGAGGCGACAATGGTTACTGGTTAGACAGAGAGAGAGGTGGTGATTGGTGAGAGTCATCAGACAAAGAGAGAAAGGGAGAGAGGGAGGCGACGGTGGGTGAACTGGTGGTTTAAGGTGGTGGTGGGTCGTGTTTGGGGTCTAAGATGGTGGTGGTGCTGGTCGGAGATGCTGTAGTGGTGGTCACTGGAGATGGCGAGATGCTGTAGTGGTTGGGAATTTGGGATCGCACAAGGAGACTTCGAGAGTGAGACAGAGACAGAGACTTCGAGAGTGAAACAAAAAAAAAAATCTGTATTGGTATAAAAATAATCAAATAAATGTATAAAAATGATTTTTTTATTTTTTTTTTTAAATTGGGATTCGGTATCGGTATACCGCCGGTATTGTATTCCGTAAGCCAATGCCGTTACCAAAATAGACGGTTCGGAACTAATACCGAAATGGCGGTATCGGTTACCTCAATTTTCGGTAATTTTCGGTGCACTTTGCGGTCGGCTCTCGGTAAATTTCGGTAATTCGGCATAAAATCCCAGCCCTAGCTATATGCACACCTTTTTTTTTCTCTCACTACACACCCATTTAGGCCATTTCTCACCTCACACCTTTTTTCCTTTTAATTTTATCGATTTCTCAAATTTTAGTGAAACTAAATCGATTCAATTTCATTGAAACTTATTGTAATTGTTTTTTTACTGTAATTTTTTTTCTTGTAATTGTCTTTAATTGTAATTATTTTTAACTGTAATTATTTTGTATTGCAATTGTTTCTTTATTGCATTTGTTTTTTATTGTGATTAGTTTTTATTGTATTTTACTGTAATTTTTTTTATTACAATTGTGGGATTTTGGGATAGTTAAGGGGTTTTGGGAGAGTTATAGGACGGTATGGGGTTTTGGAGAGTTTTGGGATAGATAGGGGGTTTTGGGATAGTTTTCAAATGGCTGGGGGGTTTTGAGAGAGTTTTGAACTTACTAGGGGGTTTAAATTTAAGCACTCATAAATCAATGTGTATGAAGTATAAATATATATATATATATATATATAATACGCGCACACGGACAAACTAGCTATAATTCTAGGGAAAAAATTATATTAGACAAATAAGCTAATACATTATGATGCAAGCCAACAATGTATCACCAATGTACCAACCATCAAACCTTTTACTAGTACCCTCCCAGCCAGAAATTACCAAAATCAATAAAATAAAATAAAAACGAAATCCAACTCGAAATTCTCTGCATAAAATTCCAACATAAGAAAGTTTGAGCCAACAATCATATTATTGTTACAATTTCAACCGCAAATCCACAAATCAAACAAAATAAATAAATTAAGAAACCAAACATTACATTGAAATTACCACAAATTTACAACGAAATTCAATGTAGAACCTAAAATCAAACAACCCCATACCTGCTTTTGGGCTCATTCCCTAGTTCCTTCTCGCTCTTCAGGGTTGAGATCGTCTACAAACTATTGGTACCAAAGAGTAGAAGACCTACTACCGATGGAAGTCGAAATTCAAAATTGAAAATAAAAAGTATAGCATGCATAAAAGATAATAATAGGGTGAATTATGAGAGAAATTATTATGTGTGACCGTAACACCATGCACGTGGCATAATGAATATAATTCATGTCATTGGTTCTCTCAATTCATTCTTTATATAATTCTAAGTGCTTAACCTTAAAACTTGTATGTATCTTGCATGTAACTAATAGTCGGTGGCAATAAGGTGTATAATGTTTTTAACTATGACATTAACCAACATGAACCATCAGTCCTAGAGAAAGAACTCATTAATGATGACTTCATAACCAAGATTTAGAAGGATTTTCTCAATGCAATGTGTTTGAGAGTAACAGAAATGTTCTCCATCTCCCCTTTTTTGAATTTCAAAAAAAATTTCCCTGATTTCAAATCCTATATATTGTACTGGATATCAAGTAGGGAAAAAAGTAAGGGAATGTCATGTACACTAGGTTAGAATCTAAAAGAAATCTTTGTGAGGCCCCTTAATTAAGTTTGTATAGACTACAGAGAATGGTCAAAAATCATTCATAAAAATCATGGCCATGTTTTAGGGTAGTTGTCCGGCCTATTGGTAATTATTATATCATTTGATTCATTTCTATTGCCAAGCCAGTAATTCTTTGAAAAACAATATAAGACAAGCAAGGCTATGAGTCTATAACAAAGCAGAGGAAGAAGAAGATCAACCCATATCCTCTACATCAGACAAAACAAACAGGAGAAATATAGTCCACATGAGCAGTCCATAAGAGTCACAACAATGAGTCCCCTGGCCTTTTGGCCAAGTTATGGGCAACCAAGTTGAATGATCGATATATGTATTGACTTTGTTGGCTAAATTATGCCCAGCCTTGTATCAATTGATTTAATTATAGGGTCATTTACAAATAAATCAGTAAAACTTTTCAAAACTACTAATTCTTCGATGCATTTTTCCATAATTTTATTTTAGTCACTGTTGACCAAAATAGAAAAAGATAAATTACATAATATATCAATAAACATACACTACCATGTAGATTTATATTTGTATAAGATTTATATTTGACTGCAACAAAACAGCTTAAGATTTTAATTTCAGATCTCCCCAAAACTCGTAATCTAAACCTTGAGCTATAAGCTTTCAGAACCTCAATTTTAAACCCTAAACTCTATTTTTAAATCTTATACCCCATATATAAACCCTAAACCAAACAACAACATCCAAATTTCACATTCATAAGTAATGAAAAAGAATCATATAGGCAAATTATTTCGATGCACAAAAATACATGACATCAGCAAGTGACTAAAGTGAGATAAAATTTCTAATTTTCTAGAATTGTGAAATATAAATCATGGTCTTAAAGATTGCTAGTTAGACTAGTCCGCTCTGGAGGTCGTTTTGTTTTTAGCTAGTTAGCTTTGGTTTTCTGGGCCTTTGGCCCTCCCTCCTACGAAAAAAAAAAGACTTGTCCAGCATTTCATGATCAATATATTAGGATGAGAGGGCTAGCTTAGTTTTAATAACCCATCAACAATTTTTATATATGTATTCTTGGCATACAAGAAACCACGACTTTTGGGGTTGCTTAAGGGTCACAATAGTAATAAGCTTTGCACCTTTAAAACCCACAAATTAAAAGTAAAGAGCCACAAGCCTAGAGTCATGGATCTGTGTATGAAATTTCTTGATATTAAAAGCTAAGTGAAATGTCCAATCAATTTCAATGGAATAGATACCAGCGGATTGAAAGGAAAAGTCAAGCATAGGACAAATGTTGAAGTCCAAAATACTATGTGCCTATAGGAACAAGGAAGATACAAATGCTTTAGCTTTAGGCTTGTGTTTCACTCGAGTTTCAGAACTCCACCTTACTTTCTCAATTTGATTAACAAAATCTAAAACCTTGAGAGAAAAATCAACTCGATTCAATTTGACAAATATTATTTAAGAATAATTCACAAAACAACAAAGAGATCCACAAAAAGGGGTATTCATTAGATTCACTTTGGGACAAATTGTGCATGTGAAGGATATGCAAGATTCGTTAAAGAAAGAAATAAAAAAAAGGAAGACTAGCTAGGACACATGACTACTAATTAATCTCATAGTGGCTATTGCTAGCAATTGTGTAATTTTGATCCTCAAGTGGAATAAATGTTAAGACTTTTGCTATTTACAGTCGTTTATATGTACGTGAGCGACATTAAATTATTAATTAATTTCGAACACTCAATATTCAGTCACACATCCAAAGATGAATGGCTGCCGCAAGCATAATTAAGTACGGTTGTCACAAGTTTCCCACTTGCATTGTCCTAAACTGTGCATGGTATGTGTTATCTTCTTGATCTAGCTTTATGGAAAATTCATGGAACCATAGGTGAATTTGTACGTGTCTTAAAGGACAAAGAAGACAAGGGAGGTCTAAAGCATCTCTCTACTCTCTAGTCAGTGGGTTGGAAATCACATGTGAGACACACACTACTTGGTAAGTAGTACTGTTAGGCTTTTGAGTGTCTATGACTTACTAGGAGGGGCATGGAATCATGGTGTTTGTAGCGTGAACCAAAGGTAATGTCGACACTACATATACTGCATAAAAAGAACACCTATAAGAATAAAATAGTTAATTAGAAAATTGAGAGGGTTCAAAAACAAGGAAAGGAAGCAAAAAATGTGTGGAAGAGTAAAACCCAAAAAGAAATTAAAGGTTGTTGGATAAGCTTTCTTGAATGCCCAAATCGGTGAGGACTGAGAAGCCATGTGGTTACTTCACAAGTTGAGCATTGAAACTCTAACACTTTATTTGCTTGGTGTGAAATTGGACTAAAAATAATAATAATAATAATTTTACATGTATCATATTTACTGATCACATCTCTCATTTTAATAAGTTTACACTTAAGAGATAAGAGAGGTGATCAATAAATATTATACCAATTGAGTTAGTAGCTATTAAGCATAGGAAACAGATTAGTCAGATCCTACTTTGTGTTATGCTTTTCTCTCTAATCCAAGTCATGGGTTGCTATGCTATTATTTCTTTCATCTGGTGGTTGAACAGTTGCTCACATGTTAGGTAATGAAAATTCTCTTGGCAAATAGAAACAATAACCATTGGCAATTGGACTTATTTGACTTTCATTTTTATTGGCGAAAAAGAATTCATAGCACTAAATGTTAGTGGCTAAACTAGTCCACTCCCAGCCAATTAGCCAAAAAAATGATTGTCAATTCTATTATTTATCTTTCTCTGGGAGTCTTTATGGCTTTTGATGATAACCAATGCCCTTGCTGCCCAATTGCATTTTTCTGCTTTCATAATGGGAATTGGCGGAATCTAGACTTTCTTCAACAGTCGACTAGTTTAGAGTCTTCATACCCAGTTTGGTAGATCTTAAATTGAGACTTGACTGAGCCCATTTAGCTGTGTGAACATGGTTAGTTTAAGTTTGGCCATGGATGAAAAAATCGACATTGCATTATGGCTTGGACTTTGGCTATCTATGTAACAGTCTTCTGAACTGTGTGCTGTTACTCTGTTAGCTAGCTTGATAATTGATATACAATGTTGAAATATTGCTTTTAAATTGTTTAATCCATGTCAAGAGGTCTTTGGTTCGAAATCTCAACCACCAGTCATATATTTATCCTGTTAATTAGCAAAGTGAAGTTGCTCTTATACTGTCTACATCAAATTAGCCACTCAACGTGCAAGGTGAAAATTGTACCTGAAATAACATATTAGCTAATTTAATAAGACTAATATATAGTGCTTTTGGGTTTGTGGTTGAGTGACATTAGCTATTGATTTTTAAACAACTTTTGATGTGCTAGTGTTATGCGATGACAAAACTTGCACATTTGTATAAGCATTGACATGCCTAGCTAATCATCAAGCTGGTCCTCACAATGCTAGGAGCTGAAAACCAAAGCTAATTGCTTGGTGCTTGCAACTTGCTTAGCGTAGTAATAAGCAGGAGTAAACCAAGCAATGAATGAAGCTTTGATTGTTCATTTATGAGGTGGCCCCTGCCCTGCACCCGATTCATTTGACTCATATAAACATTGACTGGAGAAAGAAGGAATTAAGGTCATTGTACGTTTTTTGGGTCTTCCAACACATTGGGTGGAAAGACTGAGAAAGGGAAAGGTAGAAACCATAAGAGGAAGGTCCCGGTTGGAGAAATTTTCTTATAAGCATGAGAAAGGTAAGTCATTGACTTACAACGCACTTAATTACTATAATTTTGCAATTTAATAACTCATGACTCATTTTTCTCGTGCTTATATATACTTATATTTCTTATGCTTAAAAGAATTCATTTTTAAAAAACATGTTTTATCACATACTAAAACTATAAACCCACACTTTAATGAAAATAGTTTCAAATCAAAACTCTTCATCCTAATTATATCATGAATATCGCTACACTTATTAAAATATGTTTGCAAAATAATGTCAGTAACACTTTTCTCTCTCACTCCATATTGTTTCCTCTTCTCTCCGCTTCCATATCTCTCCATCACAACATTTCTCCCCCGATTCTCCACCATTTTCTTTTTTCAGTAGATCCGTTTCTCACATCTTTAACCTACAGATGTTCCCCTTCTTTTATACCACATTTGTTCCCCATTCTTTCTCATCCGGATACAAGTGAAAAAATCATCCAAACAAATATGGGAGATCGTTAGTTCAAAGAAAATTAGAAATATGAGGGATCATCACAAGTTGAGGACAAATCTTGCCTAAGGTATGGGCTATTGGAAGTGAGAATTCTCTCCCTCTGTTTTTCATTTATCTCTAGCAAAATCAATAGAAAAAATTTGAAATACACGCTCATTACTTGGTGTTGATTGCTAGTAAGGTTATGTTTGGCAATGCCTTTAAAATACCTAAAAGGGTTTTAGATAGTAAACAATGCTTTTGATAGCATTTGATAAAAATAACCAAAATTGTTTTTTGAGTTATCGAAGCACTTTTTAGTACTTTTAAATGTTGGTGTTTTCTCAAGAAGCATTTTTTTAATGAATATATAACGTTGGACTAATTAACCTCGTACTTGGTAGCTATTAGACCCAAATTAACTTGCCACGAATCACAAGAGAACAATTTGCCACCTAATCCATTTTGCTTCTGGTTGGAGACAGAAAAATTTGATTCAAATGCACTAAAAAAAATGGCCTTATGAGTAATTTTACTTGGAAAGTATTTTAATTTGATAACATTTCACTAATATATATATATATATATAATTAAGCAAATAGAATAGATACACTATTTGCAAATATATAATAAGCAAATAGATTATATATAGATACACTGTTTCTGGAAAAAGTTGAACTGTGAAGTTGAAGTAACACACCATGCACGTTGATTCATATGCCAGGCAACAAGGGCCAAGTGGAACAGTCCCCTAATGAAGTTGTGTTTGGGAACTGGGATAGGGTGGCCCTGCTCTGGTCTGGTGGGGAATATACTTGACCCTGTTTTTAGTCTACTCCATTAAGAGACTGAGACACTATAACGCCCACCAAGCAATGCTAGCGTTAAAAACAGGCATATAAATGTTTAACTAACTAAATCCAAAAAAGTAAATCCAAAAGTATGGGCATCAATGTATGTACAAGAACTTCATCTTTATTAGCTTGGAGCCTTGGACTTTGTTATTTAAAGTTTGATAGGAAAGCCCCCCCAACCAAATTTATAGTCAAGGCCCAAGGATTCTCACCCATGTATTCATGCATCAATATTTATTTTCTTAACCCTTCTAAAAATTTGAAGTGTTTACTGATTACATTACTAACTATTGTTAGAAAATTAAGTTATTAGACAATAAATCAATAATTAAGCTAAATTTTTACTTACACAGGATCTATTTTAACTAAAAATCTAAATTTTAATACCATATCAGACAACTACTAGACTTCAAAAACTTAAACTATTAATGTCTCACTAATATATACCAAGCTAATAACTATTTCGGTCGTATTGTAGGTACATCTTAACTATCTTAAAAATGGATCCTACTTTTGTACATAATAGATGTAATCAGAAAATGTGATATATATATATTAGTGATGATACTCAAACCAAGCTTTCCCAGCATTATATGTCTTACAAATTTGCTTCTCTCAACCCCTTATGTAGTCAAGTACTCAAGTTCAATGTTGAGTACCCCTTAATCAGCGGGTTAAAATTACTTTTGAAGTTCATGGTTTTCACTTTCATATATAGTAGAGGCCAATACCATTAGACTTTCAACATTAATTTGGTAGTTGGTAGTTAATTACCACCAAATTGATATGATGATCATTTTGTGAATTACTCTAGATTACTCAAGACTAAGAAGTTGTAGAGAGAGGTACTTCTTTTCAATGTTGTTAATGATGATGAGGATGCTGGTGTGTTTAAAAGTTAAAACTTTGGGGAGAAAATGAGTGGACAAAGGATCACATTGTTGACTCATTCTTTGTTTCTAGGGCCTTTATAAGTCATAAGCTAGCCGGCTAATTAAGGGTGGTTAATTTTGTTTGCTTCTATTTCTTCATTCAAACTTCAACTACAATCCCGACCACTTGGGTTGTGAGAATATGAAGTGGCAGTGGCACTCACTCTCACAAAACCTTACCCTAGCTTTAGGGCTTTACCTTGTCCTTTTTAATTCTTGTCCCTCTCTTTTTTAATCTTTTGGATGGAACATGAACCGACCCACCGACTTATATGGCCCTCTCAAATTCTCAACTATAAAGGCCAGCCAGCCAACCATCCCAAGCTGTCCTGACATTGCTATTATCCTATGCAATGTACTTAATTAATTGGTGATTACTGATTAGGTAACCATTCAAAATAAACAACCTAATAAATGGAATGGTAATCACTAGTCACCTCCAAAATGTTTTATTTTTTGTTGATTAGATTGATTTTTAATGTTTATAATTTAAATTTACAGTTTGATAAAAAAATATTACGTACTCTAATGAATAGAGACACACTTGTTAATGATATTTTGAACACCCAATGAAAGTTTTTCTCTTGAATAGAACACTTTCCATTTTTAAATGTCAAAGGAGTTAAGGGTACTCAATTGGAAACTCATAATATATTGACTTAATTGCAAAATGGAAAAAGAAAGATTAAGGGTGAGAAGGAAGAAAAGAAATGTGAAGTAGATTCTACCACTTGCACATATATCTTTGGTGTTGGTTTTATTACGTACTCACACTACAATATGCACTTTTCTATTTTCTATTTTCTTTTTTCTCTTTAGATTGGGATGATGGATGCAGGAATATATTTGGCTTTATACAGAGAATAGTAGTATGATAAGTTTGACATAATGCATTGGGAGTTCACGGCTGGAATTGATTAAATTGAGAGTAGAATATAATATTTGTTGCTAATTTTTACTTTATAGTCTATGTTGATACCATTTTACATGTAAAGATTTGATATCGTTAGTTGACACTTAAATTAGCTTTTGTTGATTTTCAAGGTTGTGATTATTGCTTAAGAAAGCAAGAAAACTGTTTTTATGTTTTTATATAATATGTTAACTATTGGGTTCAAACCTAAAAAAAATAATAAACTCATAATTAGTAAATTTTACAATAAGGGTACCCAACATTCACTAGAGAAAAATAAAGGTACAAGTAATTTCCGCTTAAGAGCAATTAATTCCTAACTTGAACTCTTTGTAGACCATCTCTTAAATTTTCGTGAAGTGCACTTTTAACTCTTGCACTTTGTAAAACTATCACTCCTCTTTTACAGCTTCTCACGGAGGCGTTTAAGGAATTGTGCATTTAATGCCATAAAATAACATAGAGATTAATTGTACCATGAAATACATGAACTAACTAAATAGACCTCTTCATGGCCAAAAAAAAAAACTAAATAGACCTCTTAAAGATAGCAAGACTCTTCATTTTATGGTCAGGTTCAACCCCTCTTAAATGAACACATTTTCCATGTGTTAATTACATTCAATAAATTAAGAGGGAAATCCTAACAATTACTAAGAAAAATTACTATAACGAAATTAAATGCATGTAGCTAAGACCTCTCTTATTTAAATGACCCAGCTGGGAAGAACAGTAAAGTGAGGCAACAACCCACCACATACTAGACTTTCGAATTAGAAAAGAGAAAAAAAATGTTACTGAAACAAAAATTGTTGCTTTATATTGGTTTAGGACTATTTTACATTTTACTTCACAATGTTGGAAATGTAAGTTAAAATCCATCCTCATTCTAATAAAAAAATATTTCTTTTACCCACAAAACTTTTTGTTCAAAGTTGGTCATACACACTGTTCCACTTTTCCTGTTTAATTTCTAATCCATTTTCTATTTTTACCCTTTATCTAAGTTATCTTCACTCTTTCAACTAACCACTTATTTTCCACCACAGGTATTCCTAAAATAAGTAATTTTAAACTCCCACTTGGAATAGATGGGTGCAAGTTGACTTTGCCTAGAAGGCTAGAACTAGGAAAGATTACAAGAGGCTCAGAATCTTTCTTGTGCATGCAAGCCATGATCCATGTACAATTCACTGAATTACTCAGTGATTGGGTTCTCTATTTGTTTGTATGTACTTATCTTTTCTTAACTTTTAATCCTAATTGAGAATTATAAATTTGAGAGTTGTTTTTCATAGTTTAGGATTTAACAAGAAAATCAAAGATACACTATAGTGTACTATTCAATTTGTAATATAGGGATAAAATTAAAAGTAGAAGAAAAATAAGCACATAAAAATCAACAATCATTATAATTAACAATCATTATAATCCTAAAACAATTAGGTCATTATAATTAATGATTTTATGCATGGTGAATGTCTCTTGTTTTGGCCAAATCTACAATATTTTAAGCCACTTTAACTTCATGAACAAAACACTTGCTTGTTCCCTTTTTGGCCCAAATACACAAAAATCTCATTCCCACATGTTACTGTCCCACATGCTTAAACCTTTTACTTTTTGTTTTTGAATAATACTATATGCACCAAATTAAATCTCAAAATTTTAGATCCTAATTATGTGACAGTGTTCATACCACCAAAAATAAATTAATAATTAATGTTGACATTATACATGATGGAATAAATCTTGTTGGTGATTTACCAAATTATCAGTTTTTCCCAGCCAAAAACAGAAAGCCATCATTTAGCTATTTTTGATGGTTGTTTGCCAAATAAGCACCCTTTCCTTTTTTCCTATTTTCCTATTTTCCTTTTTGTTAGTATAATATACTCAATTCTGCCAAATCTGTTCTCTTTACAACAGAGGAAATTCCAGATTTTTTGTTGCTCCTATAAAAAATCAAAAGAAAAATATACTGATCTTGGTCCTAGACTAACATCCTTAAAAAGTCAATTAAGTGACTCAAGCTATTTGTGACTAAAGCTATATATTAAGAAATAAAGCAATGGTGAAAAGTTGAAAACTGCCATTTGTGTCATTAATTACAAATTAAATGAATATGACTAAAGTTTCCAAAAATTTCAGAGCAGATATTTTGGGCCACGCCAAACCAAACAAGAATAATATTCTCAGTAAAACAAGGGTTTTGGTATTTTGCCTTTTCTCACAATCAACCTCTTATGAATTTTCCACTTATGGAAAACAAAATTTAATGGAAAATCAGATTCACCTTCAAGGCTATAATGGTCATTAAATGGTCTCTCTCTCTATCAAATCTCTACTGATTATGCAGATCTGCAATGCAAGTAAAGCTTGTAAAAACAGTATCAGACAGACAGAGACAGAGTTGTACAGTGGCAGATAGGAGAGAATTACTGAATTAGCTTCCTCCTCATGAACTGTAGAATGTCAGTAGTGAGAGAGGTGTGGGAGTTGAGTTGCTTTTTTAAATGATAAACATACATGGGTTGCTCAACCTCTTTGAGAGTGACATTTTCTCAATGAACAAACAAACCCCAATAAAATAAAATAAATTATAAAAGAATGGAAAGAACAGTTAGCTTGAATTGCTTGGAAACAGAACAAGCACATAACCCAAATGAATGCTACTTCTTTAATTGAAAAAAAAAAAAGAAGAACAAAACCCAGAAAATTAAGTAAATATTTGAAGTTCCTGAATTGTTGGATGTTGTGAATTAGTTGTTACAGAAGCAAAAACCAAAGTGTAAAGATAAATGAATTACAGTTAGAACATGAAGGAACAATGTTTATGATGAATATAGCAAAACCATATAAAACCCACTTGGCATAACAAATTTTTGGCTGAAGATCAATAACACAGAGAGAGAGAGATCCAAAATTGACCCAAAAAAAAATGTTACCTTTTGATCATTTCAAAGCTGTGTCATATGTGTAAAGAAGAAAATTTCTTAATGGAATTGAATTCATCGCCTAATGGGGTTCACAAATTCTGCATCAGAAACCGCAGAGAGCTCGATTTGACTGATTTCATCATCATCAACAGGAGCTGGGAGATTAAGATCTATCAAATTGTCACCAAGCTTGGCCAAGCGTTTCACAGCAGGAGTAGTAGTAACAGCAGCAATGGCGGCTGAACCAGTGACATGGGATCTCTTGTGGCCACCAAGTGCTTGCCCAGATGAGAAAACTCTGAAACAGACCGGGCATTCGTGCGTTTTCCTTTCGGCCATGGACAACGAATTGCCTGCTGCTGCATTCACATTCTCTTGGTCTAATTGTTGAGGCTCGTAGATTACACGATTGGGATTATTGTTTGAATTAGCTTTAATCTTCTTGTGGCTGGCTCTGTGCCCTCCCAAAGCTTGATACGATTTGAACACTTTGTTGCAAGTCTCGCACTTGTACTTCCCTCTTGAGCTTCTTGGCCTCGGAAACTTGATCAGCTGTTCCTCGGATGCATCACTGTCCTCTTCAATGTCGTCTTGATCTTGTTCTTGCTCTTGTTGTCGATGTTGGTGTTGTTCTTGTTTTTTCCATTTGTCCCTAGAGAGCATCATGAGGCAAAAGGCCACATCTTCTTCTGTGGTGGCATCGGAGACCGAGCTGACCGGTTCGGGCTCGACGACCCCCCAGGAATCGGTCTTGCTATTCATGATGAGCTTGTTTTTAAGCTTAATTTTTTTGTAAGCCTCTTGTTGTTGATGTTGTTGAAGCTTTTGATGATGGTGGTGATATTGATTATGGTGATGATGGAGGTCCAGTAAGGCCGATTTCCGAGTCCTCTTGGATCGTCTCCGAGTTGGGTTCTTGGATGACTCGGTCTCACTTTCTCTGTCTTGAAGAACAACAGACCCAGCATCGATCACTGCAAAAGAGAATTCAGGATCTACTAACCGAATGCTTCTCTTTGGATTCTCTCTAAGCCCATAATACATACCCTCTTCATCATCTTCATCTTCATCTTCCTCTCCTTCATGTCCTTGTTCTTCTTCTTCTTCTTCATCTTCAGAAGAAGAAGAAGCTGAAGCTGACTCTGTCTCATCAATGAGTTGATTATGTGGTAGTGGAGCTTCTTCTTGTTCTTGTTCTTCTTCGTCCTCATCTTCTTCTGGTTTTGGAGGAATTGGGAGGTTCATCATATGAGACCTCATGTGACCCCCCAAGGCTCTGCCATTAGAGAAGCTCCTCATGCAAAGCTTACACTTGTGCCTCTCCATTAGAACACAACAAAACTCAAAAACCCAATCAATCAGTGAATCAATCAAAACAGAACAGAACAGAAACAGAGCAAAAACAGAGCTTTTGGCCTCTTGAAGAGCTCACAAGCTCTTCTCTCTTTCTTTGAGAGATAGTGGAAGCTAAAAAAGAGTAGGTGACAAGCGTTCCTCCACCAAGAGAGAGATATATACAAAGGTACAAAAAATTTTGGGTTAAAATAGAAAAAAAATTGAAAATTCGAAATGGTTTTTTTTTTTTAATCTTCAATTTCTGATTTGCCCTTGTAAAAACGGAAAAATACAATAAATTAAAATTTAATTAATTAAAAGCATATGCATCAATGCATGAAAGTTGAAACTTGAAGGAGCAACATGTAACATGCGAAGCTTGCCCGTTTCTGTATTTATTCCTTCCCCACCTTCTCTCTCCTTTATTTTCATCACTTCTTTTCCTCTTTCCCAAAATGCCCTCCCCCACCAATGCTTTGAAAATTGAAAGCTTGATTTTCTCTTTCTTCGCGGGGGGTATTTTGGGAAATGAAGGTGTGAGGTACCAGAATAAACCGGTGGCTTCCTTGTCCAAGTCAAGGAAACTGCTGGGTTTGTTGTAACGACGAGGCTGAATAGAAAACCATGGTGTCCTCCGAAGAAAAACGACCCCACTTGTCTAACATCACCCAAGAGGGACCTACAAACAGTTAATAACAAACGCTCAGCATCCACGTGTCACATCATTATCACCTCAGTGAAAACTGAATTAAGATTTATTTTATTTTAAGATTCTGTGTAGCCTTTTATTTATGCCGGTGATATAAGGGCCAACTGCCAATGTGGGTAGCTTTAGCATGCCGGCTGGTCCTTTACTTTTTTTTCTCAAATTAATGAAAATAAATAAATGAAAGCAATTTGAAGCTTAATTTTTTGTTGGGTCTTTGTGGGTGTTAATTGGTAATAGTTTTCCTTTAAATTTGGATCTTTGGTTGAAATGTGTGATGGGAATGAAGATGAGTAGGAAACTAACTTCCCTTTGAGGAGCAGTTTTGTATGGGGAGTGAGTAAATGCCGTTTTGTTAGGGGCTTTGTTTTGTAGACCCAGTCCCACTCCTATGTGCTCCACACATTTTGATTCTAACAAAGCCCGGTCCATGTGGACATTTAATTACACTTTAGACACATTAATTGTTGAGTATGGAAATGATGCCCCCATAAAAGAAAAGAAAAGAAAGCACTATACAAAATATGCACAATGCACCAAGCCTTGCATTTTGTCTAACAATTTATTTTGTAGCGAGTAATGCTATATGTGCCTTATCAACTGATTATATTATTAATCGTATCCGGTATCTCTCACAAAAATGAAATTTATTTACATAAATGAGTTCCGCACATATTTCACCTCCGTAGAAAAAATATGAATTAATAGTTTGAAGCAAATAATTTTGTGAATTTTACATGTGACAAATATGATATATTGTAGGAGTCGTGGGAGTCCTACAAATGAGAGTTATTAATTGAAGGATTGGTTTTCCATGTAAGTGAGGATTACTAGCCATAAATAGCTTTGTAATCCTTAATTTCGAGAGATTTATTTATGTTTCAAGAGAAAAACAGTTATTTTGAGTTTGGAAAATGATTTATGACCTTTTAAACTAGCCATAAATAGCATTGTAATCCTTGATTTGGAGAGATTCCTTTTTGTCTCAAATAAAGAACAAGAGGAAATTGCATATTTAATCCATTTATTTTTTTTAAGTTTTGTTTTGATTCACTAATTATTCCACTTATTTAATAAAGGTCCAGAATTATTTTTCTCAAATTTGTCATGCCTTTTACACTATCAAATCTCAGCCAAATTCAACAAACATATACTCGTTTTAAAGTTATGCATCTCATTTTTACAACCATTTAAAGATCATTCAAATCAGAGTTCTAAAATTCAAGATAATTAGACCCAAAGTAGGGTACCCAAAACTACAAATTTTTTTCTAAATGTTTTTTCAAATTTTTCAAAGTTCACCAAACTTCAATACTCTTTGATTATAATACTCCAAATTGATTCCTATAACTAAGAAATGATGAAATATAACTTATATTTCAATTATAATTGAAGAAACTACAACCAAAAGAATTTAGAATCATAATTTAAAAAAGATAGTGGATCAAAATTGAACTTAAAAAAAATTGTTGACCAAAATTAAACTAACTATAAAATAAGTTGACTAAATTTGTAATTTTCTCTAAAGAACAATATACATATTGGTCCCCATTTTTTACTGCAACATACACATGAGGATTACTAGGTCACATTTGTTTTCGTCTCAAATAAAGAACAGTATACATTAGGGGTGGGTTCGGATCGGTAACAGAACCGAAACCCCTAAACCGAAGACTGAACTGAACCCCTTCAATAAGCCTGCATGGCAACCGAGACCAAGACCGGCAAGCCGGTAAACCGATGTCCGATCAACCGAAGAATCCGGTCGGCTCGGCTCGGTCATGGGCCTAGACCGAACACATGTTGGGCCATGTTTTGGGCCACATTTTGGGCCATTTTTGGGCCTTGACTCCATTCACTAATTTAGTATAATATATTAATATTATGGTGTAGGGTATTTTTAATTAGTTTATATATATATTAAAAAACATATAAATTAAAATTTTAGGGGTTTATAAATTTATATATGTTTTATATAAATTATAGAAATGTATTATATAAAATTATAAATTATTTATTAGAAATGTATAAAAATGAATTATGTAAATGATTTGTTAAGTATATTCGGTTCGATTCGGTTTACCGACGTTTTAAGGATATGGGAATCGGGACCGAGTCCGAACCTCCTGGTTCGGTAGTCAAACCAAACTTCCGGTACGGTTTTATTTCGGTACAGTTTTTTTCGATATCGGTTGAGCCGGTTTCGGGCTCGGCCTCGGTTTTTCGGTCAACCCGACCCAACCCTAGTATACATACTAGAAGTATGAGGCTTTACTTCTATGGGACGGTCATACGTGAGTACCTCTCATAGTATGTATGTGGGGTCTACCTTTTTATGATAGGACTTACTTGTATGTTGCGACTTGTGAAAGAAAATTCACATATGACCATCACATAGAAAATTTCTCCTTATGAAGTTTAAAATGACTCATACTTTTTAGCTAAAACATAGTAATAAAAGTGATAATAAGAAGTTATTCTTTATTATACATATTTTTTTTATTAATAATGTTAGGAATCTCAAATTTGTACACTTGTCAATGTTTTTTTATTTTTTGCTTTATACATGTCAGTGTTATACTTGTTGTAAAATTAATAAGCCTTAGAATGAGCTATGTATAAATAAATGAATCATTTGCTATCCAAATTTGGGATATAAGTTTGAGTCCCTTAACACACTCTAAAATTAACCGCTTTGATTAGGGAAATTTCATACCTACGCTACAATTTGCTTACTATACACTCCAACAAATTTTATTTAGAAAAATGCCTACTTCACCCTTAAATAAAACTAAAAATTAAAAAAAATATATTACAAATTTAAGCAACCTCACCCAACCCAATTGCCGTAAGGCCCGCAACCAAACCCCTTCCCATTTTCAGCATCCCGTCCCACCGACGCCACTCACCTTTTCCGCACCAACCTACCATCCTTCTTTCTTTTTCTCTTTCTCTTTTTTCTTTCTCCCTCTCGTTCTCTCTTCCTCTTTCTTTTTCCCCTCTCTCATTTTCTCCCTCACAAATGACGGCGACCATCAAATCAGAGGTCACCAGCCTCAATCTGGAGGCCGGTGTGATCGCCGATGTCATTCTCGGTGACATATGTAAGGAAGAAAAAGACAAAGTGAGGGAAAAAGAGAAATAGGGAAAGAGAAAAGAGAGAAGGGAAAGGGGGAAGGGGAGAGTCGATGGTTGGCTAATATCGTTGGCATGGATATGGTGGCCAAAAATAAACAGGAAAAGGGTGTTGCCTGGTTGTTTTGAGTTTTATGATTTTTCATTATCGACTTTTTTGCATATATACCACCTAGACTATGCACTATGTACACAAATACCACCTATAAAAAAAAGTCTGACCAACTTCCACCCATTCTTTATAAATGGTGCAAATGTGGCACCTACGTCAACTATTATGTGAAGTCATAAATTTTTTTTCCTAAACTTTGTATTTGGTCCTTGAATTCAATTTAAAATCTAATTTCTCTCTCTCTCTCTCTCTCTCTCTCTCTTCCTCACAAATGCCACCGAGAATCATGCCAGCGACCACGCTAGCCTCAATCTGGAGGTTAATTGGTGTCATTTTCAGTGGCAAGCCGGCGCGGAAGAGGAGAGTCAATACCCACGCTAGCCGGTATCGCCGGTGTGGGTATGGTCACAGGAAATAAAGGGGGTGGTGGGTGGTGGGTGTTGCCTGGTTTTTTTGAGTTTTATGATTTTTCATTTTTTTCTTGTTTTTTTTTTTATTATCTATTTCAGGACATAATGAGAAACCTTTTTTTAAAAATATTAACCAGAAATGGTTGGCATTTTGTAGGTACATACAGGATTATCCAACTATCTAAATGTGGAAAAAAAAAAATTTTATTTTAATGTTTGGTGTTATGGGGCCAAAGCCCAAACAAACTCAGAAACAAGCCTGGGCCTAAACTGCGATGCACAGCACAGAATGGTGCAAGTTTCTCAACTGCTTGAAAATTAGTGTATAACATATACCCATATAGCTACTAATAATCGAATAGTTTAAATGATAGAGTTGTGCTGATACATCATACATATATAACAACTTTTATAATACAAATATAACATACATATATGCACCCGTCAGAGATAAACTGAATATATGACTGAGCTCACTGATGTCCACGTCTTGTTCATAAGCAATATATTGACATGTTTCATGCTTGTGTTTGTCTGACGATTGAGATGTTGGAAGCTGGGCCGCGGGGCTATATATGCATAAATTGTTTATCACATGCAACTCCCAAAGGCCTTGATAAAAGCTAGCTCATCATGAATTAATTGCAATATGAGATTATACAAATACTTATTAGCACTAGCGAAGTTTCAATGCCACGTGTCAGCCTCATAATTTGCAATCCTACTCTCACATGCTCTACTTGTTTTGTTTCTGCTCATCTCAATTTTAACTATAAAGTAATTTAAGGATTTATGTAACTTCATTCACACCTATTATGAATTTATTTGACCTTTTAATCTCTATTCTCAATGATGATTAAGATTAAAAGTCAACCAAAAAAAAGTTTAGGAAAAACAAGTAGATGATATGGGATTAGGGTCTCCATGTCCATCCCCCACCTAAAATAGAATCTCAAGTTTTTTTTCTTATTTGGAAGAAGGGGCTGAATTCACATTCAGAGTACGTGATTCAAAATTCGAATATCTTCTAATAAAGTAATTGAAGAGATATATCACTAAACAATTCAAATAGCTACTTGATTGGAACGACTCTAACATAGCTCTTCAATTCTTCATGATCGAGTATGATGTTTCCTGTCCAGTCCCTAAGCCTAGTCTTGTTTTAGCCACTTTTGAGCTCCATATATAGCCATGCATGGTTGTAATAAGTGGAAGGCAAATGTAAGAGGTACCACGTAGGTGAGACCATCTAAATAAGTGAGTTTATCTTTGTTAAAGATTTGATAGCTAGATAATGTAGTATGCATGTATCATGTATGTATGAAAATGTAAAACAAATCATTTTATTTCTTGATAATAAATTAAGCCCAATGGTACGCGCGTGTTTGCTTTTTATATTTGGTTGAAATGCAGCGTGTTTGCTTTATAGGCGAAGTGGACACCCTTAAAAAGTCAGACTTCTTAATGGCAGGCAGTTTGTATGAAAGAAGATTCTACTCTTAGATTAGACCTTTTGATTTCTTTGTTGCCCCAATATATGCCTGCCCTTAAATATGCACCAGAGGCAACAAGATTAATGCATGATTTCTCTCTCTCTCTCTCTCAAAATGATTAATTAAGCCTATAAATTAAAGCAAAACAACGGATTTGCCATGTTATCTCTTGTATAAGGTCATAGAGTGGTTGGTTGGTTGGTTTTAAAAATGATGGTTTTCTTACCAAGCATGTCGAGTATATCGTCGGTGGTAGTAGAGATCGAGTGGTTGTTAGCTAGGCCTTGTTAAAGAGCAACTGGGGTAAGCACAAATGGAGCCAACTTTATCTGTTTTGGGGGATAAGTAAGCAAACAAATAAAGCTAACTTTTTGGTGTGTGCGAGTCAAGTAACTTAGTTTTAAGCAAACAGAGAGCCCCTTACGCTTCAAACGGCATGCCAATTTTTGTACATTTCCATGAACATGAACGAATTGGTGATTTTAGGGTCTAAAAATTGAGGCTACAAACTCGAGGATTCGAATCTAAAAATTTGCAAGTTTTAGCTAATTTTAAAACATAGTTTAGGGTTTAAGAAAACTCTATAAAATATCCTTCTACAGGGGCATGCTTTAACATAGTTTAGTTTAATAATAGTTTAACGTAAAAGGGCATGCTTTAACATAGTTTAGGGCATGCCCTTTTACATGCATTAAACAAATTTAATAATATATCACGCTTTACTTACCTCGAAAAGTTTTACAATAAAACCTTTTCACTATTTAGATTGGCATCTTTGAGCAACATTAATCTTAATTTCTTTCTTGACTGTCTGCCTTAACTGTCGCAATTAGAAAATAAGGTTATTATCGCACTTATGAACTTCACTTTCTATTGTAACTTTCATTATGCACATACATCACATGTGTATGATACTTCTAATATATATATATATATATATATATATATATATAATGATAGCACAAAACATAACATTAAGTGTTTTATTATATAGAAAATTAGGATTAAATACCAATTAAATTCTAATAATTTTTTGGTATAGTATGAAAACTATATAATATTTCAAATGAACTATCAAATTTAAATATAGTTTTTTAGATTATGTCACAAACATGTTGGCCCCTTTGATTTGAGTCTTTTACATTTGACATTTTTGTCCTTTGGCTCACATATGATGAATGTTAGTTAAAATTTAGGCTCAAGTACATTTACATCCACCAACTATATATAGCGTTCATTTTAAGTTGGTCCACGAACTATAAAACATTTCAAAATTTTCCATTAATTATAAGGTTCATTTTAAGTTGGTCCATGAACTATAAAACATTTCAAATTTTTCCATTAACTATATGGTTTATTTCAAGTTGGTCCACGAACTAACAAAAAACATACAGAATGAATGGTAGACAAAATTGAGTTGACAAAAAAATCGAACCAAACCGGATTATTTATATATATTTATTAAAAAAGATGTAAGGTGTTTTTTGCACATGTTGGGGTTCAAACCCATGACTTTGTGAAGAGAGTCAAAGTATGAATTCTCACTACACCACTTAACTACTTATAAAATTCAAGTACATGTAATATATTTATAGGCATACTGATACTTGAAATATAATAATTTATAAAATTAAATATATTTTATATATCATTCCTTTTTTAAAAAAATATATTATTTTAGGTCTCTATTTAAATATTATCATTGCAAAAAGTCTAAAAATTTTACTAGTTTATATTTTATATAATTTATAGTTTCTATATTGTAAACATATTACTAAAAGTCCAAAACTATAATTTATAATTTATATAGTAAAATTATTAGAGTATAGGGTTAATTGTAAGGTTTAAAGTTTCAGACTTTATAGTTTAGTGTATAGGATTATGGTGTAGAATATCAATTATAATTTTATAAATTATTATATTTCAAATATCAGTATGCCTATAAATTTATTGCATGTACTTAAATATTATAAGTGATTAAATGGTGTAGTGGGAATTTACATTTTTACTCTCCTCACAAGGTCATGGTTCAAACCCAGCATGTTCCAAAAACACCTTATACCTTTTTTTATTCAAAATATATAACTTTTATTTAATAAATAAAAAATATATATATAAATAATCCTGTTCGGTTTGGTTTTTTTGACAACCCGGTTTTGTCTTCCATTCTGTATGTTTTTTGTTAGTTCGTGGACCAACTTAAAATGAACCTTATAGTTAATAGAGAAATTTGAAATGTTTTATAGTTCGTGGACCAACTTGAAATAAACCCTATAATTAATGGGGAAATTTGAAATATTTTATAGTTCGTGGACCAACTTGAAATTGACCCTATAGTTGGTGGATATAAATGTACTTGAGCCTAAAATTTATAAGGTTTTAACAAAATTGCCCTTGAGGCTTTTATATTATTTTAAAAATTTGCTAATGTAGTCTCAATCACATTTAGTTGTGACTATACGAAACTTACAACTTCAAATTTAGTTGTGACTGAAAGACAGTCACATCTAAGTTGTGAGACAATCACAATTAAATTGTGACTTAATTAAATTTTTTTTAGAAAAATTATACTATAATATAATATAAATAGAGGTCAAAACAATACTTTTACTCAAAATAATACATAGTATAGTGGTGTGAGTTGTCTCTTTCAATATACCAAAACAGTCACAGTTAAGTTGTGACTAGATTGATTTTTTTATTTTTTAATACAATATAGTATAAATTAATATAATATTTGTAAATTCTAATACTTTTTATTTTATTTTTTGTTTAACTTTTCAGCTAGTATCTAATCTAAAATGTTATTTAATTTTGATACCTAAATTAAAAATTTATTAAATTTAGTAGTTAAAATCAATAAACCTTTTATTATTACACATACGTCATATTTTGAAAAAGTTAAGTAATTAACTCAATGATCGAGGACCTAATTAGTTGAGACTAGTTTAATTACATATTTAGATTAGATGAGAACAATTGAGATATATGTATCTTTTACTAGAGAAAGAGCCTATATATATACAACTGCAACTTACAAAACATGTAAGACTTACATATTTTAGGAAAATTTGATCCTAAAATCGAGGTTCAGTTGAGGAGTACTGTCCAAAATCAGTCACAAAGTTGACTTCGCTGAAAACGTGTTTGAATTCCACCTCCTCCCGTATAACCAACAAGGAAAGGAAAATGCTAAATGCCCAATAGACTCTTCATTTTAAGTAGACCAATTTTGTAACTAATAATAAAGCTCTCGAACAATTCTTGACAGTTGACATTACTGTGAATCTAAAATATGAGAAATTATTCTGTATAATTAATATAACGTTACGTAATATAATTAATTTAATTTGTCATAATTTATGTGAATATTATTAATATTATACTTTATTAATATAAATATATCATCTAATAATATGACGGTGTATCGATTACACCCAATAATTTTTCTTAAAACAATTTTTTTTTTTTTTTCTTTTTCTGACACATAAGGCCAACCTAACCTTTCTATAAATGGTGGCCCCACGTAACCTATTGAACTTCCCTTGTCTTTGTACGTCAACGTTTGGCCAACTTAAGACTAATAATAAGTCATGGTAGTTCGCGAAACATGCGAACGCAGCTCTTCTTTACCAGACACGTGGCAATCCCAGCACAACCTTTGTCAGTCAACGTTTTACTAAAGGGCACTAATCCAGTGTGCATGGCATGTTCCTGCAGTCTTCTTCTTCCTTTGACACTAACTTTAACTTTAATTTATAGCAACTGGGCAGGAGAAAACACCAACTTAATATTCACAGAGGGGTTCTTTTATTATATAAAATTAAATAAAAAACAAAGTTTTATTAGAAGTATAAATTCCATGCATATGCCTGAAATGAGATTAGTTCTTATATAATTGGGGTTCCTACTGACCCACAAGAAGGTACATTAAAAAATTATATATATATATATATGATTTGTTCAGTTTATAATTACAGTTTCTTAATTAATAATTTAATAGTACAACAACAAAAAATTTTGAAATCAAAAGAGAGAGAGAGAGAGAGAACTGAGAAAATCTCACTTTCCTTTGACATGAAATTTTATGGGTCAGCTCCAACATCAGTTGTTGAACCAATCCCCACCTGCAACCATGGTGAGGAGCCCCCACTGGTGTTCATATCCTTTAGTTCACTTAACTTTGCTAACTTCACCTTACTGTCAGCTTCATCAACTCCATTCTGCATTGAAACGTTATTGTTGCTATTGTTGTTGTTGCTATTATTGTTGTTGTTGGTGGTGTTCATGTTGTCATGGCCATTTTGGTGGTGGTGGGGGTTATCTTCCTCTTTGGTCCCAATCCATGGTTGTAAGAAAAAATCTGTAGAGACCTCCAAGCTTGAAGGGTTATTCGGACATTGATCCCTTCTGCCTCCGGCGGTGTTCTCATCCGGCACCGGAGCTGGAAGGTTGAGATCAAGGTTGAGGTCGAGGGGATCAGAAGCGTCGAATTTAGGCCTTTGGTTGATCATTTGCTGCTCCATGCTTTCTTGGAATTGGTGGAACTTGGCCAAAGCCGACGTGTCCGGGGCAGCATTGGACGTGATCCAATGACATCTCTTGTGTCCGCCCAATGCCTGCCCCGAAGAGAAAATCCGGTGGCATATGGAGCACTCATGCACCTTCGATTTTCTCTTCGAGGTGTAAGCCGACGACGGGGCATTGGACCCGTGGTCGAATTGTAGGGTTGAGTTGGGTTTACTGGGGAAGAATGCGTCGTGGGTGATGACGTCGTCATCGGCCATGCCATCGTCAAGGTGGTCGAGCCGGGCGGCGAAGCAGCCTTTAACCTTCTTGTGGCTGGCCCTATGGCCACCCAAGGCTTGGTGGGAATTGAACACTTTCTTGCATGCTTTGCATTCAAACAAACCCTTGGCCACCCCTTTGGCCTTGTTCTTGTTGTTGTTGTTGATGTTGTCGTCTGTGGCCGCCCCACGAGAAATAGGAGTCATGAAATTGGAGGGGTTTCTTCTTTCCTCTTCTTTGCTCGCCGAAGCACAAGACTCCTCCGGCTCGGCCTCCATGGGATCAACCGCGGCATTGGACAACATCATCAAGCAATTGGCAAGGTCCTCCTCCTCACTTGATGGGCAAAGAGAATTGAAATTCCCCACTTTGGCTCTCATGGATCTCTTCCTCTTTGACCATCCGCACCCTCTCCGGCCGCAGGGGTTGTCGTCCCCGTCAGAACCCGGCCACGACACGAGGGACTCGGCATCCACAGAGCTACTACATTTGCCATGTTCAAGAAAGGATTTCCAAGACAAGAACTCTTTGCCGCAATTCTCACAAACCCGGCAGCTCTTTAGGCGGTTAGGGTTTGTTCTTAGGGCGTACATGCACTTGTTGCTGCTAGGGGCCACGTTTCCTCCGCCGCTGCCGCCCCCGACCAGTTTCTCCTCCCAATCGCTGGGCGGGTCGTCGTCATCAATGTGACCTTCATCCCCTATCCCATGTGCCCTCATGTGCCCTCCTAGCGCTCTTCCACACCCAAAACCTTTCTTGCAAATTTTACAGAAGTGCTTGAAGTTTGATTGCTGCTCCACAAGCAAAGCCATTATTGATTGTTAACAAGTAACATAAAAAATAAAAATAAAAACAGAAGAAAAAAACCCGAACCCAATTTAGAAAATTAACAAAGACAAAGAAAGGAAAAAATTGGTAGAGAAAAATTAAAGAGAGGAGGCTATAGCTAAGCTAGGGCTGGGGAAGAAAGGAAAGGAATTAGTGGGTGATGATCAAGTGGGTTAAAAATAGAGAGGAGGCCAGGGAGGGGAAGGAAGTGGGGTTAATAATTAATGTTGTGGAGGGTATGTAGTGAAAGGTATATAAATGTTTATGGTGATGCCAGTCCTAGTTTTTAGTTGAAGTGTTGGTTTGGATTGAATTTTGTGGATGAGAGAGAGAGGGTGGGAGTGCTTAGAGGGGTGAGAGACTTTTTCTAGCCTTCTAGGGCTCTCTCTATAGTCTAGTGGTGGTGGCGCCGCCAGTCAAAAACACCAACAACCAAGGGATGTCCGTACATCAAGAGTCTTATTTTCAGTAGTGTCCGTACAACCTTTGTTTTTGTGAGAGAGATCAAAGAGTGTGAGTGTGAGTGTGAGTGTGTGTGTGTTTGTGTTTGTATTTGTGTTTGTGTTGAAGAGAGAGAGAAAGAGAGTTTGTGATCCTAATTACACTCCGGAGAGACCTGAATTATGGATAAGATTGAAAAACTAAGTTAATAATATTGACGACAAGATCAATCTCTTTTTTTTTTGGTCTGAACAAGCTCAATCTTTTATTTATTTTTGGTCTGGACAAGCTCAATCCATATGTACTCCTAACTCGTCGGGCAGAGATGTATTATGGATAAGAGAAAAAATTTTGGTTGACTACTCCACCCTAGCTGTAATATATATAATAGTAAAAATAAAATGTTAATTAGCAAAATTACCATAAACTAATTTAAATTCTTAAATTAATTCACCCTAATAGAAGATATCCAGTAATATTATATCTCTGATTAGGAGCAATGTCCATACATTTTTAGCATATTTCACCAAAAAGGAATTTTCTTTCTTTGGGAAAAAATAATAAAATTGAAAATTAGATGAATGTGAAACAAAGGGTTAGAGGGTTAATACATGCATAATATATTATAATAAAAAGAATTGAATTTTATGTGTGGAAAAGCAGCTTGAATTAACCAACCGACAGACAAGGAGAAGCATGGGTTGGTTTCTTAGCTTGGAATTGAAGGGATATGAATAGGTATGGCAGTTAGAACCACCAGTCTCTCTTCCTCACTTTCACTCCCTCACACACGATAAATTATTGTGTGTGACCGTAATATCACGTTGCATATATAATGACGTAGTGTTATATATCAATCTACTTAAATTATAACACGTGTACAATTATTAATTTCTAAAATCTAATACCTAAAACCCTAAACACTAAAAAATACTCTTAAAATCATACATATGTTATAATCTAAATAGATTAATAACACCACGTCATTATACCACGCGTTGTTACGGTTACAAACAGTACTAATTTTCCCAAACACGTACGTACATGTGATTAGGCTTGGTGTGAATCAAGTGATTAATTATTGACTGTTTTCTTTGATAATGATTAATTATTAACTTAGTTGAGATCTAATTGAAATCCCAATCTACCTACTTATATGAATGAATGGAGTGTCCAATTCAAAATTAATTAATAAAGGAAGGAAAAACTCAAAACACCTTTATAAACTACTATGCAAAATCATATATACATTAGGAAATTTCTCTCAATACTATCAACTAATTATTTAAATCCTTAGTTAATTAGCTGCGCTCATGTCTAATATTTATCATTGGAGAAAAATAGTGTAACTAAATTATATGTTTGTACAAGTGTTGAGGGAATGTGGGGTGCTGTGGATTAACGAGTTTTAGGATTATATATGATACTTTTAGAATTTTATTCCTTCTAATATAAGAAAAGAAACTAGTATAATTAAATAATATGTTATACCATATCATATTCGATCATGTGCGAACGTACGAAAGTGCGCATCCACCGCCGCCGCCGAGCACTCGGTAGCTTTTCCTTGCAGCACTCGCTGCTACTTCCACCGCTGAGTTTTGAGAGTAAATTTCAATTTTTTCACCTCATCCTCTCCTAGGGTATAGAATGAGTTTATTAAAGGCATTATATTAGAGTCTGTCCAAAATCTCAAAATTAAACCATAACATAAATGATGTTAAACTAGCACCGAACGCTCGGTAGATGCAAAATTTGAATACCGAGCACTCAACGGTGGTCGTAAAGCGCTCGGCGTTAGGTATGAATTAATTAACGTCCGGACGTTCGCGCGTTTGCACCTGAATGGGCATGTATACCATGTAGCCCTCTTTGTTTCACGGGAAAAAAGATTGGACCTATCCCATGTTTGATGATTAAGTAACTTAAAACCCTCCTCAACTTTTGATATTAGATATATATTAATTAAATTACAATTTTTTTTATTAAACTGTGAATTTAAACCATTGATTAACTTTTAACTGCGTCTAAATTAAATAAGGATCTCAAAACATAATATATTTTATTGTTAAGTTAGCAATATACTTGGTAAATAAATATTGGATGATAAATATAAAAAAGAACAAATTTTAGCAGCAGGGCAAAAGGAGCTAATTTGAGTCGAGAACAAGCGATGTTGTGAAATTATGAAAAGAAAAATGGAAGAAAGGCTGACAAGAAAGAAGCAGAGAACTGCATGCAATTGACTTGGCAGGTCATCATAAAAATTTAATCAATTAGAACGTCTCATTGGGTCTCAACTCTCTCCTTCTTAATATAACATAATCTTTTTTTTGGGTATGATGCTTTTTAAGATAATCGATCAGGTCATTTGTTGATCTAAATGTCAAATTTATTATTTATTGTATTGAAAAAAAATTCAATGCTACAAGTATCTTCTGAATAATTTGTTACATATTTCATCCAAAATAACACCGTATGCGATTCTTTTTAAGGGTTAAAAATGTTAATCCATATTAGAGGAAATCCACTTAGTTTATACCTAGTTTAATTTTGGTCTACGGTCTTTTTTAAGTTCAATTTTGGTTCACTTATTTTATATCTAATTCAATTTTGGTCCATGATTTTTTTAAAGTTATGATTTAAATCTTTTTAGTTATGTTTTCTTCGATTATAATTCAAGTATAAGTTATATTTCATCATTTCTTAGTCATAGGAACCAATTTGGAGTATTAGAATTAAAGAGAATTGAACTTTGGTGAAGTTTGAAAGATTTGAAAATTTTCTAGGAAAAATTGGTAGTTTCGGGTATCCTATTTTGGGGCCAATTATATTGAGTTTTAGAACTTCGATTTCAATAATCTTTATATGGTTGTAAAGAAGAGATGCATAGCTTTAAAACGAGTATATATTTGCTAAATTTGGATGATATTTGATATAGTAAAAAGCGGGACAAATTTGAGAAAACAAATCTTGACCTTTATTGAACAAGTGGAACAATTAGTGGACCAAAACAAAACTTAAAAAATATTGTGAACCAAAATTAAACAAAATATAAAATAAATAGACCAAATCTATAATTTCCTCTCCATATTATATTATAGGTGATCACATGCCACGTAAAGGAATATGTTTTGGATCAAATATGTAACAAACATGACAAAATCTTTAACACAAAATGAAAATTTACGGTGCAACAATTGGTCAAAAAAAAGAAAGTTTACGGTGCAACAAAACAAAACTGAGACATTACCCAAAATTCATGTCGTTTTAATGAATGATTCCCAACTTTTTTTCATCATGGAACAAATGTTTTTGAATTTTATCTTCCCCATTTTGTTTTTAGAGTTGAGATTTCAACACTAGTGGGTCATGAAGGTGCACTTACTATTTCGACTAGTCAGTGAACTCTTGGTTAAGCAAAGATAACATTGCTTTCATCAGTGAAGTGGGAATAGTCTGTAATCAATCATTTCTCATTGAGTCATGCATTCTAGCCTTTTACTTTGATTTAAAGCATTCATAGAAATACTTGAACTAGTGGCTTAACTTAAGTAGCTAGTGAGAGTGATTAATTAAGCAAGTAACACGCTTGGTTCAGCCAAGGTGAAGCAACTCGTATACTTAATTAGTACTGAACCTTACCTGCAAATTAAAGCACTAAGAAAAAGATAGATAGTCCATTAATCATAAATTATATGATAACAACTACCTAAAATTTCATTTTAAGGTGTACACTAGCTAATGATTTTATCTTTATTTAATTGGAGGTGATCAAACTAATATATTGATTGCTAACTCAGTTACTTGAAGGTGATCCACTATACTTTAAAATTGCTTGGGCCTTGCTTATGTTTGATGCCCATGGGCTGATCTCCCTCTGCCCAATTACTCACTCTTTATAGTTTATTTCCCCCAACAACCCCACGTGCGGTATTTTAGTTTTGTTCAATTTTTTCTATTTTCTTTATCCCCCGCACTGTAAGTCTGTATCTGAAATAAATATTTTGGATCTTGTTAAAGAGTTTGGGTTTGTAGGTATGGTATTCTTGGGCTTTTTATTTAATTACAGCAAAAGCCCAATGAATTGGGATTTTCTTATTGGGTTTGGACATAACTTAGGATGAGAGGATGAGATAATAGGATTAAGAAAAAAATCTGGAAAAAACGGTATCTCAGCTACACATTAGGGAATGGGTATCCATACCCATTCAAAACTAGGCAATCAAATCTCATAATATCTGCAATTGACATAGTTTCTAAACTTGACATATAGTTTCTAAGCTTGACATACTATTGCACCAAACATAATGTCTCTGGCACGTTAATTGTCCATAAATAATACATAAGAAAGCGTGAATAATCCAACAAATAATCAGCCAAAAACAAAAAATAGTAAGCCAACTTAATCATGGAAGGCAGTTACTAGTTGAGGTTGCTAAAATCAAAGAATAAAATCTTTTGCCCCATTTGTTTTTTTAGATAACTTTAAAAGCAATTACTTATTAGAAAAAAAAAAAAAAAAAAAAGAAGCTAAATTCTCTTTTGAACCATCAATCTATATAAATATTAGGGCTATCGATCTTTTCTCAGTGAAGGGCAAGAAAAAGAATGGGATTGCAAAAAGTTCTTATGCTAGCGCTCTTTCTAGTTGCCATGGCAATGACTGCTCTTTTAGTTCGTGCTGGTAGTCCTTCTTTCTCTCTCTCTAGAATATTTTTTTTGTTTTGTTTTATTTTGTTGATAGAAATTTATTATTCAAAGATTGTATCAAAATCAAGTCCATGAAATTTGATACAATTCTAGCAATTTCGAGACTAATGTCATGTGGTATAAGTAATACTAGAAAAAGTTGAATGCTAAATTACTAACACTTAGCATTGATGGTTGAATGTAGATGGTGAGCAAGTGAAGGCGGCAGTTGATCCTTTTTGCTATGAAGTCTGCTCAGCCACGTTTGGATACCTCGAATGTATACAATACTGTGCTAGGAGGAGTTACAATAACGGAGTATGCACACCAGTACAAGGGCAGACACTTTGTTGTTGTAGCCCTTAAATCAGATGCTACTATACGCAAAATATTATGATTTTTAGAAATAAAACTACACACATTAATGTATGCTTTGTGGCTTATATATATGTGTACTCAACTTGCTTATACGATTCTCAAAAAACAAAAAAACTTGCTTATGCGATAATATACTCAATTTCTGCAAGTTGATTATTGTCTTTACAGTTATCTTTGCACTTTATGCATCCAAGTGTTGTTCAGATATTTAAAAAAGAAAAAACAAAGCACTAAATATGATTTGTTTATAAAAGTACTAAAGGATCGTTTAAAGCATTTTTACTGGAAGCACTTCTGCACATAAGCATATACAAATTTCTATAAAAAATTGAAGTACTTCATGCAAAAGCACTTAGATGTGCTTCATGAGAAAGCACTTCTCAAAAAATCACTTACAAACGTTTTTATAACCTATAAACACTTTTATTCACTTTCATGGGGTGAAATATTGAATTTTCTTATTAAAAATGTCACGTGCCTAGCCTTTTTTTGACGGTAGTTTGCATTAAACTGACAGAAAACCCTTAGTTGATCCTTCAGTGAATTTTTAGTCCTAACGGTAACGGATGCACTTTTAAAGGAGTCACGATCTGGCTCCGACACACAAGTTGAAGTCTTTTTTCTCAAACTGTCCCTTTATATATATATATATATATATATACAGGCTCCTTCTATTGAGGTATACCTCAACTTATTTATGTTGAGGTATGACCTTGTTGAGGCTTACACAAGTTGTTTTATGTCGATCCGAACAGTTTGCAAGGATCATCTTCATTGATAGATCATCCTTGCAAAAAATTAGTCAAATCGAAAATTATTTGCCTATCTAACTTTGATAAAACAAATGGACGGTTTCATCGAAAATATTTGGTTCGTCTATTTATTTGATCAAAGTTAGATAGACAAATGATTTCCGATTTGGCTAATTTTTTGTAAGGATGATCTATCAATGGAGATGTAAAAAATGAACGGTTCGGATCGACACAAAACGACTCGTGTGGGCCCTAATAGGGTATACCTCAACATAAATAAGTTGAGGTATACCTCAATAGAGGAGCCTGTATATATATATATATATATATATAGACAATAATAATCACTCGCTCACCATAGAGCGAGGAATTCCCCGCTCACCTAATCATTCATCAACGAATTTCAATGATCGGAACCGTTAATATTTTAGGATATCATTCAAAGATCACCCTTGCAAAAAATAAGCCAAATCATAAACTGTTTAGCCAATGTATTACTGTCAACATCATTTCAACCTTATCTGACAAACTATATTTATCTGCAAAGTTTGGAGGACCAAACAATTATCGATTTGGCTGATTTTTTACATGGACGACCCTTAATGATGGACCTAAAAAATGGACCGTCACGATCATTGAATTCCCCCATCTCTGGTGAGCGGGAAATTCCTCGCTCTATAGTGAGCGAGTGATCATTTTTATATATATATATATATATATATTACAAGTAATAAAAAATAAAAAGTCAAAAGTCAAAAGAAAGCAAGAAAAGGCAACATAAATATTTTTCCACAATTTGGCAGCATTCTTAATTTCATTATAATCCAAAAATCCATACATAGAGACAAATCAAAGTGATTGATGTCATCAAATAAGTTGACAAATATTGGCTAATTAATCTTATTTAATGAATCAAGATCACACACGTACAAGCAAACACAAATTTAATTATTAGCGGCTTAAAAGTTGACAATGGACCGGTAAGTTTGACCGGGTTGCCAGCCGACCGGAATTACACTGTCAGCAACAAGGGTTTGGCCGGAGCTTGCAGTGAGCTTAATAGAGAACGGAGCCTGCAAGGCTGAACCAGAGTCAAGTTTCCAAACCGCACCCCAGGACTGCTGCATGTCGAACCATGAACCCGAGTCACCTGAACCCTGTTTGAGTTGAACCGCGGTTAGGTCACCCTGTCCTTCTTCATATTCTACTAGAGTAGCAAAATAGTTGGGGTTGGAACCCGAGTCCACGCGGAAGGCTATGGTCACACCAGGATAGCTGCAGTCCACTCTGTTGGCCAAGTTTAGAGTCATTAAGGAGGACCATTATTAGTAAATCACAAAAATGAAATATTGAAAAAATTACATGCAGTGATAACAAATAAATTCAGGATTAATACCTCTGATTAATGATAATACTAAGACAGGATTAAGGTCAAAACATTTGAAATATTGAGAGTTATAATTTCATAGTCTTCATTTTCCTTTGAAAACTTTATAGAATGACCGATTTTAATGAGGTGCTTACAATTTTGATATTTTGTTTTTATTTTTTATACTTAACAATCTTTACTTTTTTGGACTGTGAAATGACCGTATTATCCAAAAAGTTAAGATTAGAATCAAAATTGTTAAGATCAAAGATAGTCGAGCTAGTTAAGTATATATGGGAGCTCAAAGTCAAGAATGTGAAAATTGGAGTTGAACTGATTGAGGGGGTGCATATATATGAGGGATATTCAATTCAAAAATGGTTCAAATAATTAGAATTGTTAATTTTTTAGAACAAAGGTCAAAATGATAATCGCCTCATTAAAATTGGTCATTCTATGAAGTTCCCAAAACTATAAGCCTATGGATCACACGAATAGAGGTAATGTTCTTTGTTCGTTTGTCATGTACACTATCAAACTGTCAATATATTTGTATTACTCATTCAATTGAACACATATTTTATCATTGATTTAAATTAATAATTTAATAACATGATATATCAAAATGTCTATAATTATGTACCTTTTATACTGAATCTGCAAGACTCCAGCATTTCGTAACTGATCTTCCTGGCCAGAAATGGCCATGGCTCCAAAGGCAGTGCCACTCAAATCAAAATGAACAGCCTCTGAAGCACATGGACCTCCAGGGCACTCATCAGTTATAACCACAGTGCCCGGATTTCCTGAGCAAGCAGCATTTTCTGTGCACTTCACCTGAAATTAATTAAGACCACCCCATAAATTAATTAATTGCTTCATTCTTATAATTGAGACTTAATTTAATTTGTTTTAATAATATTAGCACTAAAAAAAATAAAATTCCAATATTTGTCATCCATAATATATATGCATGCCACTATACATATGATCACCTGATAACAAGCTCCACATCCTTTGCCTGATTTAAATAAAGAAGGGCCTCCAGCAGACACCATTGAAGAGAACGGGGGTTGTGCTACAGTACTGCCATAACCACATGCACCTCCTACACCACACATTTGATATATATTTTAATTAACATTTATATATCTTACCAAAAACAATTATATATATTAATTTTATGAATAAATGACCAATATAATTTTTATCTATATATAAATATACGAAAAAAATTTATATATGGACATTCGTATTTGCGAATTTGAGTGAGCGTTTGAACAACCCATTATTGAGCATTCAAACGCTTACATGACGTCCACAAATACGGACGGACACACATGAAACGACATATATATGTAGATCTATATATTATTTACATACCATCAGTGCCGGCACCATCAGGGCTTCCATACCATGTTGCACCTGCGGGTGCCCAGTCGGAGTTAGATTGAAGTCTTGAGACATTAATAAAGAGTTTGGGGTTGAAGCAAGAAGTAGGGTTTAGGTTTAGAAGAATAGAAAACAAGGTTACAAGAGTAAAGGGAGACAATGAATGTTGAAGAGCAAGATCAGCCATAATCACAGTACTGCTCAAATATTGATTAGGAAACCTAAAGAAGTGAAATGTTGGCTTATTTGATCTTTAGTAGGTTGAAATGAATGAATGAATTGCAGCTGGTATTTATAGAAGGAGTAGGGCCTCTCTTTTTTCTCTTTTTTTTTTTTTTTTTTCTCATTTAACCTCCAATAATTCTTCTCTCCATATTCCTTAAAATTGAAATCTCAACCATTTAATTCCATTTATACAGAATCCAAACTGATTTTCTTTTTTTAATAAAAAAATATTGCTTAAAGGAAATAAACTCTTATACTTCTCAAATAAACTTTAAATTTTTTAAAAAAAATTAAGTTAAGCTAGAAGAACTAATTGTTGATATCTATTTAAATGAGCTCGATTGTTGAGAGGGAGAAAAAGGGAGAGGATCCAACCCCCTTTATGTTATTGAGAGTGAAGCAGGGCTAATTACTTTCAATTGCATCCAATTAATAAATGGCACGTGTGATATTTTTTTTCTCAAGGAACAAGCCATCTAAATATTTTAATATAAAGAAAGTGAATTTCCTTTCTTAATTATAAACATCTCCTTCACGTATATTCTTTATTGAGCTTCAATGCCTGTAGTGAGCTATTATTTTGGCTAGCTTCTTACAAGCTACAAAATATGGGCGACATGAATTTCCCACATCAGATATAGCCATATATGATATCAGCAGTTAATGGAGTATGGAACTCTTGGCCTTGCATGCATTCCCCAAATCCAATATCAAAAATATGATAAAGTGAAAAAGGTTTATATATATTGAAGTTCTAATTTAGAAAAGAAAGATTTACATCTCCGGCCCCAGCTATCACCAAACTGAAACATCGCCTTCTACCACCAAGAAATTAATTAGCGCTATATATACGTGCCCAAATGAAGATATTAATTAGCACCATACTTACACCCCCCCCCCCCCCCCCAAAAAAAATCTCTCAAAACTTTGATTTAATTCATGACTTGGAATATATCGATCATACATATATCTTGCCGCAAATTATGTGCTCCATAGTCATGTTTATGAGTAATATGTGTGACAGATAGGTAAGCCATCACGTCACAAAATTTAGAAGGTAAAAAATGTGTAAGTGGAGAGTAATAATAGTAGTTTTCAAGAAAAAAAAAATTAAAAATGGCAATGCTACTCCATATTATGGAATTTTTTTCTCCCTAATGAAAAGTTGATGCCATGTATATATAGTATATGTTTTGAAGTAATATGAGAAGCCTTAGAAGTCTTCCTTTCATTGTTTTTTTATGCATTTTAGTGGTTATGTTAATTTGTTTCAGTGTATATTATTTGCATGAAAGGAATTTTCTTTCCAGTAAATTATTCATACCCCTAATCTCCTTGTTCTTTGGAACTCACATCATTTCAAAATAAAATATAAGATTGATACTTTCTTTAATTGTAGAGATGATGTTTTAATAATTTTCTATGGATCTATGAAAATATTTTGTGGAAAAATATATATCCGGGATGTTAATCCCATGTTTTCCAGCTTTAATTATATGGACATAATTGGATAAAAAAAAAAAAATCATACGACATTAGTTTTGAAGATGAGTATATTAAAATTTAGCTAAATTTTAACAAATTAACATTGTTCATTGTTGGAGTCTTGGAAATCATAAATATGCTTCAATTGAATCTCGTTACCCTCCCGTGTGGTCATAGGAGCATGCCTACTTTCCTCTACTATATAATCGGGTAGGCGAGTACAAAAATCAGATTAAAAGTCAAATAATACTTTAAAACAAGTAAAAAAAACCAAGTCCTTAACGAGATCCTTCTAATTAATACACCAAAACATCCATTTTTTTGTTTTTATATATCATAATCAACTTGACCATGAGCTCTGCATCAACATGGGTTTACTAAAATTTTGGGGTTAATTCAACGAGTGAAAATGGGTGGGATAATAATAGATTAAGATATATTAAGGATAGATCTAAAATTCATTCCCTCCAATATATAAAAACATGAATTAATTAAAAAATCCCTGTCATTTAGTACTGATTTACATTCTTATTGTCAATGCTGAATGTAATTAAATTAAATTAAATAAGATTAAGAAAGTAATCCTACTTACTTGGTGGGTCCAACATGTAGATTCGGACCCCCCAAATCCACATTGCCGTATACTGCAGTCATTGTAAATACAAAGACCCTCATTTCAAGGAGATATATGCGTACGTAATTAACCTCTAATTAAGTACAAGATTTCCGTTTTTCCTTGGGTGAGAGTGAAAGGTGTTCGTTGATGTTGCCGTTAATGGTGGTTGTCGACGGTTGACTATCGATCACAATCAGACATGTCATATACTCTGATATCACACGGTCAGAAATATACGCATTCCTCCACATGCGTGTACACATTATTCAAATGTTCTTTGCGAAAATTGTGTAAATTATGCTTATTATCCCCCCTTTTCACAATCTAATAGCTTTGTTTTGTCAACTAGTAATGCTGGATAGATGATATATATTTTTGTATCGTATTAATATTAAATGTTTAGAAGTAATTACATGTTTTATACTGCATTGATACCAACTCTCTAATATAACCTAATAATATCTTCTCAAAAAATATATATATATATATATAACCTAACAATATAGTGGGCTGTGGGCCTCACTCGTAAATATAGTATAAAAATATTGTACAAATTGTTTTATCTCGTTTATTAGATGTGAATTCCAAAATTTTATTAGAAATGTCAATATATACCAACAAATGTAATACAAATAGCCAAATAGGTCAGTACACATGTGTTACAAATAATTGTAGCTTTTATTAATTTTTGTCAACCAGTGGATGGTAGATGTGTTTATTTTTCATTTCATGATTTTGAACCGATTTATGCAAAAAACGAATCCCGATGATTTTGAACCTTTGATCTGATGAGTTTTGTGTATGAACTCATTTTATCAACGATTTTCAATCGTCGTGTGTAAATAACTGTCATTAGCATTCTTCTTAACATATAATAGTTTCCTTTTCTTTTTAGGCAATTGATGTAGGAAGATGCAAATTGTCCTAAGTTTTTTTCCTAATTGGAATATAAAAAAATAAAACTAAGAGATAAAAAGATATCTTCTTAAAAAAAAAAAAAAAAAAAAAGAGATAAAAAGATAAACCATGGTCAATGAATTACTACCACGTAAATTGAAAAAAAAAATTGTCTATACATTAAAGTATTTTCCATTGATGTAAAACTAGTGGTCTCAATTTGAAGGATTTTTGCTGATTTTTCCATCTATTTTTGCTGATTTTTCTTTTAGCCCGAGACAGTTGATGTGCATTAAACTAGGCGTAAATTTGGCTAGCTGAGCCAATTGATCACATGGTTATCATCATCTTGGTGAGAAAAAGAGAGATCCAAATTCAAAGTATTATAATTCTGTAATTGAGGCACCATATCCACATGGTTATCACTTTCAGAGAGAAATTTAAAAAGAAAGTTTTAAGGTGGGAAGGAAAATCGAAAGCCTATAATGGAAAGAACAATACTTGGGTTACCTCTTGGGGGTACCTCAAGGTCACCCCACCTCCTCAAATTCTGATTTCAACAATGTCGGTGCATAATCGGAACCGTTCACTTTTTAGATAACATATTAAAGATCATCTCTGCAAAAAATCAAATCAATTGGAAATCGTTTGGTTATATAACTGTTGTCAATTAAATAGAAAAAATAGATGGTTTTCAATTAAAGAGTGATTTTTTTATCAAACTGTTGATTTTTTATATTTATTTGACAACAGTTATATAACCAAATGATTTCCGATTAATTTGATATTTTGCAGAGATGATCTTTAATATGTTATCTAAAAAGTGAATGGTTCCGATTATGCGCCGATATTACCGAAATCAAAATTTGAGAAGATGGGATGACCTTGAGTACCCCGAAAGGGTGACCCAGTATTGTTCTAATGGAAATGGATAAAGTGCCGGTAGGTGAAACAGAATGAACAAACCACAAAGCTTAAAAATGCACATATTAAAACGTTTATTCCATCCTTCAATTTAAGAATGATACATATCTTTGAAAATTGTTGAAGAATAAAATGGTTTAAGGTCCAAACAACCCAATTAGAATTTGTTATTAAGGGTTCAAAATCATGAGAAAATCCATCAAACCGAATAAACAAAACCACCAAGCTACGCCACGTCACTCCCATGTTTTCACACGTTGGGACACATAATATTGTGAAAAGAGACCACATAGGGCATGCAAGAATTAGCTCACACATTGATACAAGCTATCTAACCTCATGCAAGTGGATCCAAGTGATTAGTTGGAGTTCGCGAATGGGTTGTGATTTGGAAGAAAAGGAAATGTTAAATTCTCATATTGTTTGTGTGGTTAGAAAAGGGCCAAGCCCACTTGCTAAAAGCACAAGACCCATGCCCGAATGCCGAAACCCAATTCCAACAAACTTTAGCCCACTTCCAAATCCTCCTAAAAAATTCCATTATACAATGGAAAACTAGGAAGACCTAGCCCATTCAGCCCACTCTTCTCAACCAAGCAAGTATCGGAAAATTTGGGTGCTAGGTGAGCTGATCAAGGTTGCATACAGAAACCCTGGAGGCATGGACTTTTCTGTGCTCATGTTATTAACAAAAAGATACCCCAAAGCATTTGACCAAATCACATAAAGGCACCAAAATTTTACCGTTATCTATGGGTCACAAGTTCACAACTCATGGACTTCTAACGGATCAAACTACCAAATGTTGACCATTGTTTATCGGCCACAATTCATGGATTTCCAACAGAACAAAAAGAATGAGCCTCAATATTAAAGCCAACTCAATGGACTGTCAATTGGTAAACAAATCAGCCAATTGAAAGTTTGAATTCTATTTACACCGGGGGGACAGCCAACAACTATAGAGAGTTTAAAAGTCTATTTACACCCTCAACCAAACTCTATTATTCCAACCTCTCATTTCTTTTTGATTCTCATCATAAGTAGTAGACAAAAATGCATCCGCACCTTTAATTTTTTCCACTTGGAAAAGTGGAAAAAAATTGGATACACTAAATTAAAAAGATTTAAGTTAGGTAAGTCCTCATTGCCATGGGGAAATAGACTAAATGAATAGGATCTGATTATATGTCTGTTTAGCCAAGTACAATATGTCTATATGAACATAAATCTCATTCATATATATGTATGCTTTCCTAATCTTCATACCTTCCGGACATTGAGCTGGCCTCATCATTAAAAGTAAATGACAATAAAGTAGAAGAGATTCCCCTATCATTGCCCATAATTTGTTTTTATTTTAATTTGTTTTATAATTAATACATATGCATAGTATAATATTCAAGATTAATTAAAAAAAGCATCAATTCAACTTCTCTTTCATTTTTAATTGTGGGACCACGCTTTTCAAGAGCATGGGGAAATAGAAAGAATACCCAAATCAAAAGGCCAGAAAAAAATAAATTAGAAATCATTAATTATTTCACTTAAAAAAATTAATATTGTTTGGTGCCAAATAGCTCCAAGCCTCCTAGGGAAGCTCCCTCATAAGTGACAAAGAAAGTAAACAAACAAGTTCTCATGCACTCTCTGCACATTTCCACAAACTTCCAAAATTTTGCATTTTCTAGAATTGATCACTACACATTATCCAACATTAATAATGTGTGACTTGGCAGCTGAAATTGCAAGACACAATGAATTAATGAAATCAAACCCCCCACATATATTGTTGGTGTGAGTCAACACGTGTGATTATTGTGTAATTATTAAAATTAATTAGGTGATTTATTAATTATTGTATTTCAGTTATAGGCCCATGTATATAAACCACTTTTAGTGGTCTTATTCAATGAATCAGAAAATATATTGAAACCCTAAACCTAAACCTTCTCTGTACATGGTATCAGAGCATGGTTCTCTATCCTACTGTTTGTAGATTGTTCGTGATTAATTTGGTTAACAATTTTCCATAAAATTGTTGAGTTCCGCTGCACTTCGTGAGTAATTTGGTTAACAATTTTCCATAAAATTGTTGGGTGTTCCACTGCACCTTAATCTCGGGCATCACCATCTACAAGCCAACCTTGCCATCATCTCTGCTTAACCATCCTCACAGCGACTCCGACGCCGACACCGACGCCGTTTCCCGTCGACCCACCATCGTCACTGCACCGTCGCTCGCGGCACACCCTTTCCCCTCTGCTGCTGCTCCACGACGCCATCTCTGCCAGCCCTGCGTGACGCCGTCTCTGCCTGTCGCTCGCGTCAACCCTCAGCAGCGACGCTGGTGCCTGCCCACTCGCCTCCGCCACGCGTCAACCACCGGCGAGTTGCACCTCCGTCTCTGCCTGCGCCGCCAGCCCACTCGCCTGACTAGTCGTTCGCGTCAACCAGCGACGCCGTTCTCCTTCGCCCACAACGCCAGCGTTGCTGTCGCCTCTGCGCCACTTGCGCCGCCTGCCTGCGCGCCTTCCTGCGCCGCCTCCACTTTCTGTCGACAAGCCTGCGACGCCGACCCGACCCATCCTGGACGCAGCACTGTTTGTTTTCTTTTTTTTTTAACAGTGCACTGTTTGTACTGTAGCAGTACAGAGTTATTCTTTTTGGCTGTTTGCTATTGTGTGTGTGTGATTTATTAATCATCATGTCTCAAACACCACCCTCTAGTCCTGGAGGCTCGAATGGAAATAAAAACAAAGATGTAGTTAACTCAAAACTACCGTTGCCTGCTCTTCCTCCGTTAAGCTCTCAAGATGTGTCATCACTTGTCTCACCCGAGAAACTTGATGGCTCGAATTATATTGATTGGGCTCTCATTGTGCAAAATAAAATTAGAGGTCGAAAACGATGGGGTTTTATCACAGGAACACGAGCAGCTCCAGAGGATGTGAATTCTGATGAGTTTGAAGCATGGGAGGATGAGAATTGCATGGTCAAGTCTTGGCTTCTTGATGCTATGACTAAAGAAGTCTGTTCTCTCTTTATTCGATTACCGACGGCGAAGGACATCTGGGACGCAGCCAAACAGACTTATACAGTGAGTCAAGATGCTTCCAAGGCCTATCAACTCCATTGTAAGGTAATCTCTGTGCGTCAAAATGGTGGGTCTATTATTTCCTATTTTGGCAAGCTACAAAAACTTTGGTAGGATATTGATGCAATTGAACCTTGCATTATGGATTATGCAAGTGATGTTGAAAAATATACCACTATGCTTAACTCTCAGAGATTATACATGTTTCTAGCTGGTTTGGATTCTCATCTAGATGGAGTTCGGGGTCGTGTTCTTGGCATGTCTCCTTTGCCTAAATTACAGGTGGCCTATGCAATTGTGTGCTCCGAGGCTAATCGGCAAGAAGCTATGATGGGGGGTACTGATGGAGCGGTCGCTATGGCGGCCCGAAAATTCTCCAATAAAGATGCTAAGAAACCTGACCGGAAGTGTACTCACTGTGGGGGTACAACTCATATGGTCGAAAAATGCTTTAAGCTTCATGGCTATCCAGAGTGGCATCCGAAGGGAATGAAAGCTTCTTCTTCTTCCAATCCGAAGGTTGATAACTCAAGCTCCAGGGTGAACTCTGTTAGTTCCTCCAGCTTTGTTGCCAAGTCAGGTATCTCTAACTCTGTTTTGAGTACTTCTGCTTGTACTAGTAATGGTGCATGGATAATTGATACAGGTGCTACGGATCATATGACTTCTGATCGTTATGTTTTTAGTCATTTTTCATCTGTCTGTCCTAAACCAGTTATTGTTAATGCTAATGGTGTGTCATCTCCTGTTCTAGGGGGCGGCACGGTCTCCTTCTCCTCTGTTTTATCTTTGCATAATGTGCTGTTTGTTCCTTCCCTAAATTGTAACCTTATTTCTGTTATTCAACTAACCAAAACTCATAATTGTGTGGCCACATTCTTTCCTACTCATTGTGTTTTCCAGGACATTCATACCAAGGAGAAGATTGGCAGTGGTAGAAAGAGTGGTGGTTTGTACTATCTGGATAGTGGGGTTTCCGCTTCAGACAGTAGTGGCATTGTGCGTTTAGTTCATGATGGTTCCTCAGAAAATAAGAAGAAGATCTGGTTGTGGCATCGCCGACTTGGTCATCCTTCCTTTAGTTATCTTAGACGTTTATTTCCCTCGTTATTTCTTGGTTTAAACATTTCCGATTTTAATTGTGAAGTTTGTGTGTTGGCCAAAAGCCATCGTTCCGTGTTTCCTTCTTGTGATAAACTTTTGGATGTTCCTTTTGCTTTGGTACACTCGGATGTTTGGGGTCCTGCCCCATGTGGTACACATAAAGGAATGAAATGGTTTGTGACTTTTATTGATGATTGTACTCGAATGACTTGGGTTTATCTTTTGAAACATAAAAGTGATGTGTGTGCTGTTTTTCGCCTTTTCCATAAAATGGTTCTCACCCAGTTTGCCTGTCCTATTAAAGTTTTGCGTTCTGATAATGGCGGTGAGTTCGTTAATACTGAGTTGACTCAGTATTTTGCTTCTACGGGGATTCTCCATCAGACTTCTTGTGCCCATTCTCCACAACAGAATGGGGTTGCTGAACGAAAAAATCGGCATTTATTGGAAGTCACTCGGTCCCTTCTTCTGGGTGGTCACGTGCCATCTTTACTCTGGGGTGATGCTTTGAGTTCGGCTGTCTATCTGATTAATCGGACCCCGTCTAGTGTTCTTGACTTTCGGCGACCGTTGGATGTTCTCTCGGATTTTGTCTCTTTACCAGGTATCCTTCATTTGGAACCCAGGGTTTTTGGGTGTGTTGCTTTTGTCCATTTACATTCTCATCAGCGATCTAAGCTCGCATCTCGGGCCTTGGAGTGTGTATTTGTTGGTTATGGTCCATCCCAGAAGGGGTATCGGTGCTATCATCCCTCTACTTAGCGCTTCTATGTCTCTATGGATGTCACTTTTCATGAACATCAACCTTTTTATTCTCCACGTTCCCTGGATTCTACCCTTCAGGGGGAGGTTTCTAGTGAAGTGCAGAATCGAGATGATGTGTTGTTTTTTGATAAGTTTGGTTATGGGAGTAGTAGTGAGGAAGAGTCAGATGATACTGAGAATGCGGAAATTACTGCGGATGATACTGAGGATGCAGAAATTACTGAAGATGATACTGAGGATATGGTAGGACAAGAACCTACAAATTCTGAGCCTGAGGAGTCACCACTCCATGATAGTACCGCCATCTCTCCTACTCCATTGAATCAATCTTCTTCATCCATTGAGGTAACAAACAATACTCTTGATTCACATTCTAGTTCAGATCTTGTTTCTAATGCTTCTAAATTTACACTCCCTCCTCGGTCTAACCGAGGACAACCACCAGCTAAATATGAGCCAGATCCAAATGCCAAAGTTAGGTACTCAATTAATAATCATGTGTCATCTGTTAGGCTGTCAAAGTCATATGAATCATATGTTCTGCAATTATCTTCTGTTTCTATTCCTAGTAGATTGCAGGATGCTCTTGCAGATTCTAGATGGACCAAAGCTATGGCTGAAGAAATGGCGGCATTACAGAAGAATTCAACCTGGGAGTTGGTTTCTCTACCTAAGGGGAAGAAGACAGTTGGATGCAGATGGGTGTTTGCAGTCAAACACAAAGCTGATGGATCAGTTGAAAGGTATAAGGCAAGGTTGGTAGCGAAGGGGTATACACAGTCCTATGGCATAGACTACTTGGAGACGTTTGCTCCAGTGGCCAAGTTAAACACAGTACGGGTTCTGTTGTCTTTGGCTGCTAACAAAGATTGGCCACTTCTTCAGTTTGATGTAAAGAATGCTTTTCTCCATGGTGATTTGACTGAAGAAGTGTACATGGATCCTCCTCCAGGTATACCAGAGTTTGATAATACAAGATTGGTGTGTAGACTGAAAAAGTCTTTATATGGTCTTAAACAATCTCCGAGAGCCTGGTTTGGGAGATTCACCCGTGCGATGAAGAACTATGGTTATCGGCAGAGTAATTTTGATCATACTTTGTTCCTAAAGAAAAGGGGGAAGAAGATTACTGCTCTTATTATTTACGTTGATGATATGGTTCTGACTGGAGATGATTATGAGGAAATCTCTAATCTGCAGAGGTACTTGTCTCAAGAGTTTGAAATGAAACAGTTGGGGGACTTGAAGTTCTTTCTTGGGATAGAAGTTGCTCGGTCTAAACATGGCATATTCCTATCTCAAAGGAAATATGTTTTAGACTTGTTGTCTGAAACTGGTATGCTTGGGTGTAAGCCAGCTGTCACTCCTATGGAGCAAAATCATAGACTTTTTGAGTGTTTGGGGGCTTTGCCTGCAGATAAGGGGCGATATCAGAGACTTGTTGGAAGATTGATATATTTGTCTCACACTAGACCTGACATTGCTTATGCGGTTAGTGTAGTAAGCCAGTTTATGCATGCCCCGTGCAAACCTCATATGGATGTTGTGGAGCGAATTTTACAGTATCTAAAATCTGCACCTGGTAAAGGATTGTTGTTTGCTAATCATGGTCATGTAAATGTTGAAGGTTTTTCTGATGCAGACTGGGGAGGTTCAGCAGATGATAGAAGGTCTACCTCAGGCTATTTTACCTTTGTAGGAGGAAATTTGGTGACTTGGAGAAGTAAGAAGCAATCAGTTGTATCTAGGTCGAGTGCAGAGGCTGAATACAGAGGTATGGCACTTGGAGTAGTCGAACTTTTGTGGTTGAGACATTTATTGACTGATTTAGGATGTCCACCTACCAAACCTATGGACTTGTTTTGTGATAACAAATCTGCTATTGATATAGCACATAATCCTGTTCAGCATGATAGAACAAAACACATTGAGATTGATCGACACTTCATCAAAGAGAAACTTGAAGCGAAGATTATTAACTTTCCATTTGTGAAGTCCGAAGATCAGCTTGCAGATGTGTTGACCAAGGCTGTGGCAAATCGGGTGTTTTTGGACTCACTAGACAAGTTGGGCATGTGCGATATATATGCACCAACTTGAGGGGGAGTGTTGGTGTGAGTCAACACGTGTGATTATTGTGTAATTATTAGAATTAATTAGGTGATTTATTAATTATTGTATTTCAGTTATAGGCCCATGTATATAAACCACTTTTAGTGGTCTTATTCAATGAATCAGAAAATATATTGAAACCCTAAACCTAAACCTTCTCTGTACATATATACCATTCAAAAATCTCTATTAATTGAATGATTGTGTGTAATATATTTGTATTTGAAATAATATAATTAGTAGCTAGAGAGGTGAGCATTTTACTTTCTTTTCTTGGGAAAGGCATGGATCTAATAATATGATATTTTTACATTAATTCCTTATTTTGTAGCATGGACAACTAGATCTTTCGTGTGATATACTAAACAATTTAATCTTAAGGAACCTAATTAATGTGAAAGCAGAGAACTTGAGGGATCCAAGAAATTAAGCTACAAATCAATAAGGCAAGTGAAATCTTGCATCTTAGCAATTAATCACTAATTTGGAGTTAATGTGCATGCTCACAAATTAATTAGCTTGCATAGAAAACGCAATATTACAGTCACAATGTATGAGTCTCAGTATTGGATCTGTGTGTGTGTGTAAGGGAGAGGGAGAGAGAGAGAGAGAGAGAGAGAGAGAGAGAGAGAGAGAGAGAGAGAGAGATTTGGGAAATGTATGGGACTGGAGTGAATAGTACTGAGCATTGTTTAATAGAAATTAGGTGGGTGAGAGCTGAGGGGGGGACAGCCTTTGTTGTATAATGATAAAGTAAATACTGTACTGAGGATTTTAAAGTGTGTTTGGCCATTCAGAAAGTGGTGAGAAAGAAATAGAATGATGCTGCCAAATTAATATACACAATCCCACCAGTTCTGACTTCTGACCATATTATAAGCTTATAAATGTAACAACTAGCTTATGTATGCAAGCTTCTTCCTTCTTTCCTCTAATAAAATCCTTATATAGTTTCAGGTTAATTTGGATATGATCAATAGCTGGAATTGATCAGTTTTATTTTCTAGGAGATAGATTAACACCATGACTACCCTTGTAGGACTCACCTGCAGTCACCACCTAACATATTCTTTTTTATAGTAAAGTCTACAGGTAGAGCCGTACATCAATAACATATATCAACAAAATGTTGGGACATGAATTAATGGTCTTTCTATTACCTACCACATAGCATCGATTGGAAGGTGGATCGATCATCCCCACAAAGAACAATTATGAGAGGTATGTACATATGGCTACAGGCTACATAGCTTGAAAATGTACATAAGATGCTCCAAGCTTTGAGAGGTATGTAGCTGGGGAAGAAATTACTAATTAGTAGTCTCATAAAGATATGAAGTCTATTCTCCTCCAAATATCACACAAATTAATTCCTTAATCAAACTAGATTAAAGATTAATTTATTTACCTATTGGCTATCCATGAATCCATGTTACCTCATAAAGTAAAGAGGCAACATTGGTCCATTCTTACACCAATAATGAGTCTTTGTTTTTTCTTGAACGATACAAAATCGTCGTAATTATGACTAATTTCGTGCCACCCATAAGCATAAGCAATGAAGATATATTTATTAACTTAAGACCATCTAAAAAAGAGAGTGTTAGATACTTGAATTCTTATACCATACTTTTTATTTTTCTTTTTAAAATCATTCTAATGGCAGAAGAGCTAAAGAGAATATATAACACAAGGGTATGGTTACCCCAATATGTGTCTTATTGTCATTTATACATGGCCTTAATCTCACCCCACCATATGCCACTAAAACAAAGGCTTATGTGTAGGGATGGCAACGGGGCGGGTCGGGGCCGGGGGTGCCACCCCCATCCCCCGCCCCCGAAATTATTTGAATCCCCGAACCCGCCCCAAATCCCCGATTATGTAAACGGGGATTCCCCGTCCCCGACCCCGCCGGGGAATGGCTTCCCCGAACCCGCCCCGAATCCCCGCCTCAATGTCCACTTTTTTTTCTCCCCTGAACATAATGCATATCAAATAACCATTACATATTTACATAGCACTGCAGTATGATACAAACCTGCTAGCAGTAATTATTAATACAAACCTGATGAATATATTAATACAAACCTGCTAGTATCAATAGATTCAATTCAAACTTGCTTAACATAATACATATCAAACTTGCAGAGTTGCAGACCTGTTATTAATGTTTCAATGCATCAAACTCACAAATTAATGTTCTAATAGTCCATAAATGGATAAAACTAAATACATGATACATCCATCAATTGATAAGAAAACACATCTATGGCATCAAGCTTCAAACATGGTTTAGATATCTCCTTTATGGCTTGCTGGCTGAACCAAGAGAAATGTTGCTTGCTGGTTTAGATATCAAGCTTCATCTATGGCATCTTGCTTGCTGGTTTAGATATCAAGCTTCAAACATGATAAGAAAACACATCTGTAATCACTTGCTGGCTGCTGAACCAAGAGAAATGTAATAAAAGATTAAACATACTTGATACCTTAGAATCAGCAAGGCAAGAAACCATATAATGAGTGAGAATAGTCACACTTCATATAATGAGCTATTCTCCTGTTCAAGGCAAGAAACCTAAACAATCAAAACAAAATAAAGTGAGAATAGTCACACTTCATTAATTAAACCATCAAATGATTCAATCATGATTTGCTTACCTCCTCCATGTCAAAATCATCATTAGTTGAAACGGAAGTTTCAGATTCCATGACTTCTACCTCATTCGGGTTTGATTCTAATCATAAAACAAAACAAAAAAAATATTATTAGAAAACCTTAAAACAAATTAATTAGCAAACCTTAAAACAATTTTCAGATTACCTTCTATCTCCTTCCATAGCCAATCTCGAGCACACATCAAGGCCTCTATAGTTTTTGAATGAAGACGACTACGATGAGGGCTCACAATTCTGCCACTTGTACTAAATGCTGATTCTGAAGCTACTGTAGTAACTGGAATAGCCAAAATATCTTTAGCCATCAATTGCATTTTAGGATATTTGACCCCATTTGTCTTCCACCAAACCAATATATCAAAATCAGCATTCAATGGTATAAGAGACTCTTCTAGATACTGATCAAACTCTGACCTCACACTGTGAGTGCTCTTAGAAATAGCCAAAAACTCAAGAAACTCTTGATCAACTTGAGGTGAAACCTTTTGTGAAACAGTAGCACTAGTAGCATTAGAATGTTGAGAAGATTGATGACTTTGACTGGGTTTTTGTTGATACTCTTTAAGCAAGTCATACACTAACTTTTTAACTTCCTCAATCTTAAGAAAAGATTCGCCTCCATAGATTTTTGGAAAATAGAACTCAACGGACATCATCTTATACCTTGGATCCAAGATACTTGCAATTGTCATCAAGCCATGCATAGTATTCCAATACTTCTCAAACTTTGGTAGCATATTTGATGCCATTTCTTTCACCTCAGTCACATCTGACAAAATCCATTGTTCAATTGCCAACCTAATCTTGCAAATATTTGGAAAATAAAGATTGGCAGTAGGGTACTTGGACCCTGAAAATAACTCAGACACATCATTAAAAAGCTTCAATTTTTCAGCTAACACCTTTGTCTTTGACCAATCTTCTTCACTAGGCACTTTTTTGTATAGAGAGTCACGCATTTTCAGCCGTGGAAAAACATCTTTATATTCCAATGCAGTGGAAAGCATGGAATATGTAGAGTTCCACCTAGTTTTGCAATCAAGCTCCAACCTTTTAGTGCTTGACAATCTTAATTGTCGAGCCGCCTCAATAAACCTTTCTTCTCTCTTTTGACTTCCGGTCCAAAATGCAACACTAGACCGAATAACCTCAATGCTCTCTTTTATAACATCTAACCCATCCCTCACCACCAAGTTTAGAATGTGCGCACAACAACGCATGTGAAAAAAGCCTCCTTGCAACAAAAGTGAACTAGAAGACAACTTCCCCAAAACTATATCAATCATGGCATCATTGGTTGTGCAATTATCTACCGTTAAAGTGCATACCTTACGATCGAGATTCCATTCCAACAAGCAATCCACCAAAACATCCGCAAGTACCTCCGCAGTGTGTGGACTTGGTACATATACAAACCTACCAAAAAATCATTTAAATTAAAAGAAAAATTAGTGAATTGATTACATCATAACGTATTAAAATAATTATAGCAAATAATTAAATAAATTTACCTCGCAAGACGACTTTGCAACCTCCAACAATCATCAATAAAGTGAGTAGTGACAGTCATAAATCCCCTTTTTTGATTGCTAGATGTCCACATATCCGTAGTAACGAAAATTCTACTTTCATTGGTATCCAAGAATTTCATTGTTTTATTTCTTTCAAACTCAAAAATCTTGAAGATGTCACTCTTAATAGTATTCCGAGAAGGAACCTTAAATAATGGTTGTAAAGTTTGGGAGTACCTTCTAAACCCAACATGATCAACCATGGACATCGGATACTCATGGATAATAATCATAACAGCAAGTTCCTTCCTTGCACTGTCTTGGTCAAAGTTATACGTACCAAGTTTAAAGCTCCCATCGCCACTCCTTGTAGGATTCAAGATTGATTGTGATATGCTTCTTTGTCTCTTCATAGGACAACATTTGATGTGATCATGTAAATGTTTTGTTCCATTCTTGCTATTCCCTCCTAGCATCCTACTACAAAGATTGCAAACAGCTTTCATATTGTCGGCAACGATACGCTTGGTGAAATGATCCCATACTTGTGACGTACATCTCCTTTTACGTATATTTTCACCAGTTGAATCACTAGTTATGGTATTTGGTACAAATTTGTCCCCTCCCCCCTCAGTTGGTGTTGTATTTGATGATTGTGGGGTACTTGAGGGTCTTGTGGCTGTGAATGCTGTGTGAGTTGTGTGCCTTGTGGCCCTTGTGGGGCTGTCTGATTTTCCTCATTTTCAGCACCATGGCCGGAGCCGCTGGTCATTTCTGTAGAGTCCATCTATAAAAAATAAAAAGCAAGAAATGATACACTTTTATATAAGTTGCTGCCTATACATTCTTACTGCCAGTATAGATAATAAACACATTCTTACACGCACACACACACACACACACACATTCATATATCAGATATATTGGTACAAATTTAGGGAGGGAAGAGTTAACAAATCTTTCATCTCTCTTTAGGATAAAAAACAGGCACCAACCAAAATACTAATTAGCCAAGGACAGAAATTTAATTGGGAATAAGCCTCCACAAGCATAATTCACAACAAAAGCTGCAGTACAGATTAAAAGCCATCAAACTAAAATAACCAACTAATTCTCAACCCCATCAAAAGCTGCAGTACAGATGGTTGCGCACGGCAACCTTTCAATTCTAAAATCTGTTAAATCGAAGGGAATTAAAAGCAACACTCGTTCTTGACCAATTCAGAAAGCATCAACAAACAAAAACCAAATACATACCAGAGTCCAGACAGAGGGGAGTAAGCGAGACAGAGATGGTGGTGAGAGGGCGAGACAGAGATGGTGGCGAGAGGGCGAGACAGAGAGGCAACTGGCGAGACTCGACAGTGCGAGACAGAGGGGCGAGATGGTGGCGAAAGGGCGGCGAGACAGGATATGGCGAAATCTCCAAGAGCGGCACGACTGCGCGAGAGAGACCGAGTGACTGAGAGATCGAGATTAGAGAATAGAGAGTCAGAGTCTCAGAGATGGTGGCGAGAGGGCGAGACAGAGAGGCGACTGGCGAGAGGGCGAGAGAGAGACCGAGTGAGTCGAGTGACTGAGAATCTGAGATAGTTAGAGAATAGAGACTGAGTCTGAGAGATCGAGATTAGACTTTAGGGTTTGGTGTATTGGGGTTTCAGCTTTGGCTTTGGGGTTTGGAATTTGGGGTTTTAAAACATATATATAAATATATAATTTAACAAACATACATTAATATATGGTATATACCCTAAACATATATATTTGTTAATTTACTTAACATATATATGTTTTTTCATTTATATAAAGCTTAAGGTTTAGGTTATTAATTTTATTATCTAAATTGTGTATAAATATATAAATTGGAAGAATAAGTTTAGGGTTTAGGGTTTATGGGGTTTAAAGGCTTTTAGGGTATAAGGTTTAAGATATAGGGTTTAGGGTATAAGGTATAGGGTATAGGGTATGGGTTTAGGGTATAGGGTATAGGGTTTAGGGTATAGGATATAGGGTATAGGGTTATTAATTTTATTATCTAAATTGTGTATAAATATATAAATTGGAAGAATAAGTTTAGGGTTTAGGGTTTATGGGGTTTAAAGGCTTTTAGGGTATAAGGTTTAAGATATAGGGTTTAGGGTATAAGGTATAGGGTATAGGGTATGGGTTTAGGGTATAGGGTTTAGGGTTTAGGGTATAGGATATAGGGTATAGGGTTATTAATTTTATTATCTAAATTGTGTATAAATATATAAATTGGAAGAATAAGTTTAGGGTATAGGGTTAGGGTATATATAGGGTTTAGGGTTTTATTATCTAAATTGTGTATAAATATATAAATTGGGTTTAGGGTTTAGGGTTTGGGGTTAGGGTATAGGGTATAGGGTTTAGGGTTTAGGGTATAGGATATAGGGTATAGGGTTTAGGGTTAGGGTATAGGGTTTAGGGTATAGGGTATAGGGTATAGGGTTTAGGGTTTAGGGTTTAGGGTTTAGGGTTTGGGGTTAGGGTATAGGGTATAGGGTTTAGGGTATAGGGTATAGGGTATAGGGTTAGGATATATATAGGGTTTAGGGTTTTATTATCTAAATTGTGTATAAATATATAAATTGGGTTTAGGGTTTAGAGTTTGGGGTTAGGGTATAGGGTATAGGGTTTGGGGTTAGGGTATAGGGTATAGGGTTTGGGGTTAGGGTTTGGGGTTAGGGTATAGGGTATAGGGTTTAGGGTATAGGGTATAGGGTTTAGGGTTTAGGGTTTAGGGTTTAGGGTTTAGGGTTTTATTATCTAAATTGTGTATAAATATATAAATTGGGATAGTGTACTCATAAGAAGTTGGTGGTCTGATGGTAAGGAGCTAAAGGAAGGAGTTTGAGGTGCCAAGTTCGATTCCCAGCATAGCACTTATCACGTTTAAATTTTGGTTATATATATATATTTAGTGTAAACGGGGCGGGTTCGGGGTCGGGGGACCTAATACCATCCCCGCCCCGCCCCGCCCCCGACTCGGGGCCCCGCCTAAATCCCCGAACCCGAACCCGGCCCCATTTATTTCCCCCATTAGGGTTTTAAATCCCCGCGGGGATATTTTTGCCATCCCTACAGTTATGTGCCACGAAAAATTAACTTGAGTGGTGATGACTAGCTAACTGCCAGAAAATCATACCTAAACTGGTACTTAATTATAGGGTTAAACTAAAGTGGGTAAAAGGAAAAATGTTCCCTCACTTGTTCCTTGAACATGTTGGCACAGTGAAATTCGATTATGTAAAGAAAAAGTGTTTAAGTACTCATTTGATCATTTCTACTTAATTTGCGTTCTAATTAATTAGTAGAAGATTCCTCTTGTATCAACAACTTGTCCTCTGACCACTCTAATTGCTTTCTAATTTTCTCTCTTCCCTCCCTGTTTCCTGCTTAGTTGTCGTTTGTTGGTAATCAAGAGTAATGAATAATCCCACACTATGTTCAATTAAACACATAATCCCATTTCATAAAATAAAAAATTCAATGGGCCGTCCTTTTTGCAAAGGTAGCTTTTTCTTTGAGCGCCACATGTGCAAAAATGTTTGAGAATACTATTTTTTTAACAAGTTGAGGTTTTTTCGTTTGGGAGATAAATGTTAAAAAATTTAGTTTAAGGTCAAAATACGAACTCGCAATAACTTGGGAGATAAATTGTAATTAACTCTAACAACTATTATAAAGTTAGAAGAGGCAATGAAAATTACAAACTCATCTCCTCCTCTAGTAATGCAAAATCATCGTCTTGTGAATTTTGAACACCCATGCAAATGGAGAAACTCATCTTTTCATTCTCAAATTTGCACTTACCAAACATCAAATAGCAACTTCATACTCATTCCTAATCTTCACATGGTATTCAAAAATCTTAAGAAATACCTTTTGAGTTTTGATCTCGTATCTCTTTCGGCCTTGAACGGCAGCAATAGTACCCTCATAGGAGGCCCCCATCTATTAAATATGAGAAAAACTTATTTGTGCTTGTGGTAGGGATAGGTGGTGTCACAATCCAATGAGAGAGGGAAAGGAGAGAAAAAGAGTGAAAAAGAGAATGAGAAAAAGGGAGAGAACTAATGAGAGAATGGAAATGATATCATGTCAGTGTAATATGGTTAATGGAAGTTCTTCTTGTTAAATATTGTCCTCCGGAAAATTCAATAAATTTCTTTGTTTCCTTACAAACTTTCAAAGGTCACATCAAAGTCGGTGTTGCATTATATAACAAAAGAAATGCCAACATTTTTGCAGGCCTTCCTCACCAAAAACAAAAAAATTGCATTGCACGCCTTCACTTTGACTTCACAGAGTGAGCAATTATTCCCATGCAATCAAGGTTCTTGAGGTGAATAATCAATTCACCTTATGCCCCCTTGTGAAGATGGAGCCCATTTCTAATGAAAGAGTCACCCTCTAGCTTTTTGATGCATATATATAAATTTTTTTTTGTCTGAATATATAAGCTTATTTTCTTGACCAAAAAAAAAATATAAGCTTATTTACAAAGAAAATTCATGTTATGTGGCATACAAGTACTAATTACCCCAATTTGGAAAACACATATATATTGTATTATTCTTTTGAATTCCCTAGGCCCGGTATAATTATCGCCTTTGATTGGTCCAAAAATTTGATCTGGTGATCGGTGAACGAAAACTAGTCATTTGGTCCCTGGTTGCTAAAAAAAAGATATGACAATTTTATACACCACTCTCTGTATTGGCTTAATCTATAACCCCAAAACGTTTTCACAAATTATATATCCATCTATACACAAGAATTAGTAAGCTAATAAAAAAGAACGGAAAAAAATCTCCTCCATTTGATCTACAACAAAACACCAGCAAACTGATTGTATCTTCTCTCTTCATTTTGCCTTGTTGTGATTTCCTCTGCACATCTCAATGCGCTCTCTATGTGGTAGCCTCCTCCAATACTAACCTCTCTTTCCAAATGGCAACAATAGCTCTCAAACACACTCACATTCACATGCAACTTGAACCCCATCAAGAACAAAAAATCAAGCTCCAACTTGTTCAACTCATTAGTTGTCAATCCCCCAACTCTTGCAAAGTATGAGTTTCTGTAATTCCTGTTGAAAAATAAGAAGATTTCACATTAGGAACAGAGAGAGAGAGAGAGAGAGAGAGACACACACACACACAGCACTTACATGTCTTCCACATACTTGGAAGCCACCATTATAGTTGTGATGAGCAGCCTGTGAACATTTGTGGCATTGATTCGAAACCCAGGATTGTTCTGGCAAAAACGATCAATGTAGACATATGCAACCACATAGACTGATGGTCCAGCTCTGGTGTACCTGAAGATCCTCTCTAGATAGGACTGAATTGTCATGTCCGGGGTCTCATGGCACTCAAAAATCCGAGTCTTGATGTCTTTGTTGGACACATACCAATTATGGCTGCCATTCTTGGCATTAATCCTCTGGTTCCTGGCCATGTTCCTCTCAATTAGAGAAGCAAGAACATTGACCACTAGTGGGGTGTTTGAATCTGCTTGGTATGAGTAGGAGTACAAATCTGATCTAAGCTTTCTTGGGGAGATTATAAGGGATTTTGATGAAACCATGTTTGTGTGTGATTGATTAATTTGATCTGGGTTTTTTTGATTGTGTGTATGTGTGCCTGAGAGAGAAGAGAGAAGAGCTAGAAGGTTATTGTGTTTGGGGTTTTGTAGTGGAAGAGGTTTTGGGGAGAGAGTTTATATACAAGAAGGAAATGGGAGACTTGGTATTGAGTGAGTGAATAAAGAAATAGGGAAGAAAAGAAATGACATTGGTTTGAGACATTTGGAAGGTGGGTGGAAACTAAAGAGGAAATCAAAGTATAAGATATGTGTGCCTCCTATTTGTAAAGGCAAAGTACAAAAACACAGCTCACCTTTCTTATTGTATATTAACACAAACACACACTTTCTAGGAAAATTCTATAGTCCGGATTTACATGTCATACGAACACTTGTTTTAGTATTAGAATTTGACAGCCTCACTTTTTAATAATATAGTTTAGATTTGTAAATCACTATTACATGTGAATTTCTACTAGAGACGAACTACACTTTCTTATTAGAATATTACAACATTCACCAAATTTTGTTTCTTAAATTTTGTTCACCAAATAACGTTGCAATGTTTTACTTAGTTAAATCTAACTCTAATTTATATTTGTCTTCGACAAGTGATATGAACATATGTCCATTATTGATACATTGTTTCATAAGTAAATGCGAACATGTACAGTATGGACTATGGACACCACATGCTATGCAAATACATTTAACGATGAGTGGATAATCTATACTTCAATAATATAAAAAGTGAACTTGTCCATCAACTTTTAAGGGTCACAAATTATAGATATAACATCCAGTGTCTACGTTGTAAGATTTTACCAAATAGATTTAGTAAACATAGTTGACGAAGGTAGTACTATTATTTTTATGGAGAATGTTATCCATGTTCTTCGATCTACCTTATTTATTAATTTTTATTATTATTTTTATTTTACAGTATATTTTTATTAGGATTAGGTAATTATTTGAAGATTATTTCTACAAATAAAATTAACAAAATAAAAAATTATTCAATTACTTAATATTTATCAAATAAACAAATGGTGAATTAAATTATTATTAAAACTGTTTATTTATTTGATTATTGTTACATAACCAAATAATTTTTTATTTAATTAATATTTTACAAATATTATTTTTATAGAATTATCAGAAAAAATGAATAATTTTGTTCATAAATTTAAAACGTGAAATGGAAAATAGTCGACCAGAAAGTTAAGTTAAATAGTATTCCTCTATTCTTATTATTAAACTCTCGCCGACAGTGGGTTGAAGGACAAGATTGGCATGGGGGAGAGAGGCATTGATAGCTGGTAGGTCTTTACGTTGGTGCTTGGGCCCAGAGAACTAGACGGCATTTAAAAGATTGACTCTGCCTCGATATTTGTGTCATGCATGTACAAAATCCAAAGTGGCACTTGTACGAGTTACAAGTTACACGTGCATGGCCTTGAGTCATCAATATCACCATATCTTGGTTTGCAACTTGCAGTACGGGCAGTATCTTTCTTTCTGCTTGTTTTTTTTTTTTTGTTGGTAATTTTGTTCTTTCACAAAATGAAAGCATTAAATTGATTTCATACAAACTAGACTATCTGATTTGAAGGCATTAAGATCACTTGTTGGAACATGAATAATAACATAGAGACTAGACTATCTGATTTCATACAAACTAGACTATCTGATTTTAAGGCATTAAGATCACTTGTTGGAACATGAATAATAACATAGAGGAGTGTGTGGCGATGTATTCACCAAGTGTAATGAAACACAATTAAAAAACGTTATTAACTAAAGTGAAACTCATAGGAGATCCGTCAATTTGAAAATGATGTAAAATTATTCGAATTTCAATATAAAGGCCTCTCAGGCCACGAGATCGACCAACAGGTCCAATCTTCAGGATATCTTCTCCCGTTTTAAGATCGCATCTCAGTTTTGCTCTTCACTATCAAGTATCTGCTCGTCACCATTAAGTATCATTTATCTTTTTCAAATTCCTTCTTCTGAGTTAAAAGAAACCAAAAATTCTTTCATTTTTTCTTACCATAAGATGACATCTACTCCCAACTTAGAATTGGAACGAATTTTGATGGTAACAAACTTAGGGTGACCAATATATGATCAATATCTTCAAATGGGTTTGTATTTATAGATGTCAACTTAATTTTGTTTAGCCAAGTCGAATAAAAAAAAATTTAGCCAAGCAAATTGTCTGGCGCCATCGATTAGTTAAGTTTGCTAATTCTATTTTTTTATTGTTGTCTTTAATATGAAAAGTCTCTTACTATTATTCATGACACTCCATTAGAAGACGTACTTATGTAATACTTTTTAGATTTTAATAAAGCTCGTTTCCTTTCATTAAAAAGAAAACTCGATCTTTTTATATGAGAAATGCAAATAGCCCAAAATCAGACCAACCATCTCATGCTTCTCATAATCTCATGTGATAAAATTAAGAAGAATGTGTGATCACCGATAACGTTAATGTAAAGTTGGCCAAAGACGTACTCTTCAACAATCAAGTCAAATCTTCGACTAATGCATACTTTATTTCAGCAATGAAATGATATATATATATATATATATATATAGGCATACTTCCCAAAAATCTCGATCTTTTTGTGATTAATGATGTATGTCAAATAGCATAGAATATTTACAGTACAACATTAATAATAGAGAACTTATACCTTAGTGGTAAAAAGAAAAATCCGTCAACATATAAAAGTTAATAAAATATCTGCAAACATGCAGTGCAGTGTTAATTTGCACGTTGTGCCAGGCAATATCTGGTCTTTGATGGAAAATATCGATCTTGCAGCATTCTAACTTTGGGTCAAGCTAGCTCGACTATAGAAGTTTGGGTAGTGAGGAACTGAAGATCGACAATACTATTTTTTTTTTTCTTAATATATAAATGGGCTTTTCCGGATATACATCTTGAATATATAAGTGCGCAGATTAGAAATATAAGTGCAATAACTTTTTTTTTTTTTTTTTTTTAACAATAAGTGCAATAACCTCAAAGACTAGTTGATACTTTCATTTTTCTTAAAGGAGGTTGGCTTTCATAAAACAAATGAAGTAAAAATATTTGAATTTCAACATACCAAACCTATAAATTAGAATACATGATTTTCATGTTCCCTACTAAGATAGACAAATATTGCAGGAATCCATGGAACCATTACATTATAATTATAATTAATTAACATCATGAGGCCCAAGCAATTAGTAGCAAACGAAACAATGTTAGCGGAATATAGAATTCATTAATTCAATTCAATGCATAAATATATGGTACTGATATGTTTTGGTACCTGCAAATGTGTCCCCTTCACAAAATATATATTATATATATATGTCAATTATTAGCTAATTCAAAAGTAAAGGGTCCTACGTACTCAACAAAGAAACAATAGGTCTAATCTAACAATATCATCCCAGATTTTGAGCAACTTCGAATATCTTTTATGTACAATAATTGAGATTTTTTTTTTTGGTGTGATCTATATGGTGCATGAATTCGCAACCGACACTTCAATTGAAATCCATGTTTTTTTCTTTAATATCATTTTGTAAAAATTATAAAAATACAATCGTAGATCCCTTTTTTTATATGGGAAATCTCAGATCCCATTTCATGTGGTCATTTTCAATGTTTGGAACAAAATTTGGACCCCAGAAAGGACAAATATCATACCAAAATCTTAGGCACAAAAACGCAATTTATATGACCCACAAAATGCATGTGTCTTTAATTCATGGGTATGGAAAACTATTTTTCGAACCTGCTTGAATGAATGGAATCCATATCCATCATATGCTCTTGCCAACCTTAACATTAAATTTTGTATGTTGCAAATTTTCTGGCGGATCTTCAAAACTTCTGATTTTAGTCTCTAGCACTCCAAATTCAATATATTATGATTTTTGTGAGTCATAAATTTTAATGTAAACTATTCAAAACCCCCTAATTAGAGTTTAGTTATTTCAAAACCTCCACCCTTATTAAAAATAATTCAAAACCCCCTATTAGTCATTTAAACTCTCCCAAAACCCCCTGGTCAACTAACATCCACTTATGTTTGACCCACATTTTTTTAAATATTCCTATTATAACCCTGTTATTCAAATCAGTTTTTTTTTTTAATTTCTCTCATCCTCATCCTCACGCTCTCTCTCTCTCTCTCTCTCTCTCTCTCTCTCTCTCTCTCTCTCATTCCTGCACCTTCTCTGTTCTCTCTCCTCCGCGCGCGGCTGTTGTCGGCGCGTGTGGTGTCGTCCGGCAACGGTTGCCAGCAAGACCACCACCATCAGCTTCGTCTTTCTCTCATCTTTCTCCCTCTGTCATCACTCGCCCCGAATCAAGCCCAAACAGCCCAGATCGCCGCCACTACGATCGGTGGTGTTCGCCGGCGATCTGCCTTTTTCGACGAAGTTGGAATGCCGGACCACCCAAGTCTTCTTCCTCTCGACGTCCTGAGCACGATGGTATGCTCGGATTCTCCATCCGATCAGCCACGGCGGCAGATCGATGCCACAAAGGCCGCAGCTTCTCCGCCGGCGATCTGCCTTTTTCGGCGGAGTTGGAATGCCAAACCACCCAAGCCTTCTTCCTCTCGACGTCCTGAGCACGATGGTGTGCTCGGATTTTCCATCTGATCAGCCACGGCGGCAGATCGAAGCCACAAAGGCCGCGGCTTCTTCGCCGGCGATTTGGCTTTTCCGGCAGCCATTTCCGTCGAGTCAGGTACTAATATTCTTCTCCTCATTGTACTCTTCAATGCTATGTGTTTGGATTGGACCAATTGCTAATGAATCAAAAAACCCCAAATCGAACCTCATTGTGTGTTGTTGTAACTGTGTATAGGGAACTTTAAGCCTACATTTATTGATTAAACAGTTTCAGTTCGTGAAACAGTTTCAGCTCGTGAAACAGTTTTAGCTCATGAAATAGTTTCAGCTCGTGAAACATGAGTTTTAAATGAATTTTGAATGAAATTATGGTTCTGAAATATGATGAATCAAATTTGCAGGTAGAAACAGATCGAGGCAGTGGCGACTGTCGTGTACTCGTCGCGCGTGAGATGATCGGACGACGTTGTATTGTTGGCTACTCCTCTCATCTCAATGCCTTATTGTATTGTTATTGTTTTTTTTTTTATAAGGTTGCTGTGTTCTTTTTAGTGAAACGGAATTCAGTAAAGGTGTAACTGTTTTAGTGAAGTGTAATTGTTTTAGTAAATGTGTAATTGTTTTTTAATTAAGGTGTAATTGCATTTTAGTCAAGGTGTAATTGTTTCATCACTTAATTCAGTTTCAGTAAGTGAATTCATAACTGAATTCTTCAATTTAGTGTAACTGAATTTCTGAAATTCAGTTTCAGTGTAATTGAATTCTTGAAATTCAGTTTCAGTGTAACTGAATTTTTGAAATTCAGTTTCAGTGTAATGAAATTCAATTTCAGTGTTTGATTTTAGTTTTAGTGAAATATTGAGTTTTAGCAAAAACTTCAATTCCAAAAAAAAAAAAAAAAAACAGTTTCACCAAAATACAGTTACAGTGACGTCAGCATGTGTCAGCATGCGTCAGAAGGGTAATTTAGGATTATAAGTTTTAGGGGGTTTTGAAAGAGTTTCTAGATGGGTGGGGGTTTAGACAAATTTTTTTGGTGAGTAGGGTGTTTAAAATTAGGCACTATAAATTTTATGCACTCACAATATGATGTACAAGAGAAGTGAAATCTTACTGGCATGCAACCCCATCTCAGCGAGGTGAATGGATCTTGCATCAATCGGCTTGCGTGAATGGGCCTTGTTGAGGAAAATAATATAGTTAATTATAAGTAGATTGAATTTTGGAGAGTTGTTGGGACTAAAACAATATAAAAATTTAGATTTGTACTTAAATCCAATTTTTTAGGAGAAGGTCCAAAAAATAGACTTTTAAAAAATTTTAACTCACATTATCTCTTAAAATTAAGATAATTAAAATAAGATATTAGTTTAAGAAGAGAGAAAATTAGACGGCCTGTAAATGGCTCAAAATAATATTAGGTCAGCCCAAAGTCCTGGGCCTGTATATTAGAAGCAATGTAGAAAAAGAGCCCATAACAATAATAAGCACCGAGCAAAGCTCATGAATTAACATGACCAAGTAAAAAACGTGAGACCAAGAATAGGGGAATGTGGAAGGAACCCAACTACCCAAGTAAGGAGAAATAAGGGCCACTCAGGAAGTGGAGTAGTGAAGCTTGAGCCCCAAGAAAACCCTCACTATAAATTCAGGGAGTAACAATGGTGAAATGTACATAATTTCTCTATTGACTTAAACCACTGAAAACTTGAAGCAAAAATCTAACTCGGGCATCGAAGTACCTTTCTAGGTACCCCACCCTCTGGTCCTACAACAAGGCTGAAGGAAAAGAAGCGCAAGTCCGATTCCACAAAGATAAAAACTAAACCTGTTACTGAATCTCTTCTCCAAGGAAATTTGGTCCAACAGGTTGAGGAAGTCATCACGGTAAAATTGTAACCGAGTCAACTCAGTCGAGGCACTAGAATAAGCCCCTGCAACATACAGCAATAAAAATGCAAAGAGAAATTCTAAAACCCCACAGTTTTCTTAGACAACGATTGAACTCATCACTCATGACTTATGAGCCCATTCATACTAGCAGTGCCTTGGGTTTGCCCTCAAATTAAAAGCCCATTTGATCAGATATTAAGCTTAAAGCTTGCTGGGCCGGCTTTAAGTTTCTGCAGGTTCTCCCCAGAATCTTATGGGCTGGATTAGCAAATTAATTTTAAGGGTGCTCGTACCTGGGACCATTGAAGTTTAGCCCCAGAAGAATGAGAAGGCAAAATCATTCATGTGTCACATAAGCTATCTTTAGAACCAAATCTGCAATACTATTGGATGATTCAAAACAAAAACTCAACCTATGGATTTCACATGAAAATGACCATCTTGAAAGTAGCAATTGCATGGTCCTAACTCCTAACGCATCTTTCCTATGTGAAACCTATTCAATGAATGTGGTCCAAGACACTTTTTTTTTCCCAATTTCTCTTTTCCTTTCCCTTTGTCTTTTTTTCTTTCTATGTTCTTATTCTTTTTTATTTGGCTTTATGGAGAAATACCATTCACACTATGAGGCCTGTGCAGAAACACCATCCACACTTAAAAAAAAAAAAATTCTCATTTGCCATCCAATCTTTCAAAATGCAGCTAAATTGACACTACCGTTTAATTTTCTGTTAATAAGAATTTTTTTTTTCTCAAAGTCAAACTTCCAATTTTATCTATTAGTAAAATCAAAACAAATTTTAAATAACTTTTTTATGTAAATCTAATTAAAAAGAAAACTTAAAAATTCCAAAAATAAAAAATAAAAAATAAAAACAGGTACGCAGCCACCGCCCAAGCACCCACCCAGCCACCGGCCTTTCTCTCTCTCTCTCTCCCCCCTCTCCCTCTCCCTCTCCCTCTCCCTCTCCCTCTCCCTCTCCTTCCCTCTTCCCCTCTCTCCTTCTCTTTCCGCCAATTGCAAACCCAATCTCGCTCCCAATTATACTCGTAGATCGGATCATCAAATCCGCCCAAGAGTCCGAGTCTTTGAAGTAGGACTGCGCCAATCTTGCCAACCTCGGAGTTAGCCACTTTGATTTGGGCAGAGAGAGAGAGGAAGGGCAACGTCTGGGTGGGTGGAGTAGGGTGGTTGGGCCGGAAAGAGGTGCCGCCGATGACTGGGTGGGTGGGGGGATCTGGTATTTTCTTAAATTTTAATTTTTTATGCCAAAAAAAATTTATCTTCTTATTTTATTAAACATTACATTTTATATATTTATTAAATATTTTATAATATGAATTGACGAAAATATCCATAATTTTAACATGTGAATGAATGAAATGTGAGGACATATGATATGTGAATGAATGAAATGTGACGACATATGATACATTGTAACGTGAAAGTAAGATTAGATGGCAAATGGAAAAAAGTTTTAGTTTGGATGATGTTTGCACACAGACCTCATAGTCTGGATGATATTTCTACAAAAAGGCCTTTTTATTTTGGTAAGTGACACCAAACTAGTTGTATGATCTTAATTAGCCTTATATTTTTCTTAATACAAATGATATGTTATAACATACCTTTTTATTGAGAATATATTAATGACAGAATTTGCATGCCCTAATCTTATGTGGAAAAGTTAAATGAGACACATTACTATTTATTTTTTAATAATTAAACACATCACCATTTATTTTCATATCAGATTAATATTATTCTTTTTAAAAGACCGTGTCATACGGACCCGTATCAAATCCAATGACTGTAGCTTTTATTTTATAAAGATTTTATATTATTTTTTCCATACCCTCAGCAATGTGTTCTCCAACTCCAAGTCTTCATCATTGAATCTTCTCCAACTCCAAGTCTCCAACTTCGAATCTTCTCTCAGAGACTCCACACCATATATCTTTGTCTCTTGAAGAGTCCAATGCCTGCTTCATGTCTCAATGATTTTTTTTTTTTTTTTTTCTGTTTGTTTTCTTAGGCATTAAGTGAATTAAGAAATGGATCATGCCTTGTTGAAGGTTCCCATATATTTTGTTACTTTGATCTTTATAAACAACTGTTTTCTTTAGCTTATTTCAAAACAAAAGAAGTTTTTTATCATTTAAATTGGGTTTAGTGTATAATTTACTTGCTATGATTATTTAACAATTCTTTTAGTTTTTATGTTATTTTATCTTTTCTTCTCATGCCTTCATTGTGCCTCAAGAAAAGTGATTTTTAGGGTTCTAAAATCGTAGATGCAGTAAGAAATGATGTAGTAGTTTTCTAAGGAATTTTTTTTTTCAAAGATGAATATAGCTTTATGGATGATTTTTTTTTTTTTCGTTAATTTAATTTAAGATTTGGAAGATAATAAGAAATTGGTGAACATAGTCATTTCCAAAAGCTTATGAGAAATGAATTATTTAACCAAATTAAATATTTAAATTGACATAAAATTCTATGTCATTATGGCACCGAAAGGAAAGACATCCTAACATTACCCTTTTTATTTAGAGCTTTTTAGCGTAGTATTTTCAGCATACAAAATCAAAAGGGTTTTAAATAGGAAAACAACAAAAACAAAGCTCTGGTTTTTGGTTTCATGGTAAACATTAGCCAACATGTCATTTGTCAAAGTCTAATTCCACGCATGCTCATCGAATAGTCGCATCAGATGCCTTTTTAGACTTGTTTGGAAAAGCCATAAAGTGACAACAACTGATCAATCATATTGCTAATTTAATGCCAAAACTTTCATGTGGACTTGATGCAATGACGCATTCACACATCATTCACTTCATGCCATTTCTCGCTTTAAATTAAGAAAGTTGAGATAACAGGTTTGTTCAACTTCTTTAAATCAGTCGTATACTATGTTCACCTCTTATTTAAAATATTATTATGTATTTAAAAAATTAACTATAAGTTAATCAATTGTATTTAATTATTTCTGATGTTATAATAATGAGAGAGAAAAATAATTTGACAAATCTTTTCTACTTTTATCCTTATTTTTTATTGCTCAACTTTTTTCCACTTTTTTAGTACCTATTAATTTCTCTCTTCTATTTTATTTAATTATTTCTAAAATTTTTTGCTTCTTTTGTTTTTTTCCTCTTCTCCAGTATGCCTCTAGTACCCAAAAATCACATCCATTTAATAATTTTTGCTTCTTTTTTATTTTTTGGCTCTTTTCCAGTACGCCTCCAATACCCAAAAAACCACATCCATTTTTTTGGGTCTTCTCTTGTATACACCTTTATCTATTTTTTTAATTAATTAAAAAAATATTCCAACAACACATTTTTTTTTGCCTAAGAATTCTTCGCTCTTGTCTTATACATGACCTTTTCAGATCAAACAAATTCTTAAGTCAATCTAAGGTGTTGCAGCATTTAAAGAGAAAAGAATAGTTGCAACGACATAATTTTTTTCTTTTTGAACTCATGTAACTTTTTTATTGGATTTTCTACGTATGCAAATGAGTTATTTTAGATTTTTGTTTGGCCAACATTTTAGATTAAACTTTGCAAATGAGTTTTTTGTTCGAATTGCAAATGTGTTGTTGGAATATTTTATTTTTTAATTAATAAAAAAATAGATAAAGGTGTATACAGGAAAAGACCCAAAAAAATGGATGTGGTTTTTTGGGTATTGGAGACGTACTGGAGAAGAGCAAAAAAAAAAAAAAGAAGCAAAAATTATTAAATGGATGTGGTTTTTGGGTATTGGAGGCGTACTGGAGAAGAGGAAAAAAAAAACAAAAGAAGCAAAAATTATTAGAAATAATTAAATAAAAGAAAAAAGAGAAATTAATGGGTAATAAAAAAGTGGAAAAAAGTTGATTAATAAAAGATAAGGGTAAAAGTAGAAAAGAGTTGTCAAATTATTTTTCTCTCTCATCATTATAACATCAGAAATAATTAAATACAATAGATTAACTCATGGTTAATTTTTCAAACACACGGCATCATTTTTAGATGGGAGGTGAGCATACACCTGAGTTAAAGGAGGTGAGCAAAACTGCTCTCGAAAGTTGAGACTTCAGATCATTTGGCAAAGTTCTTTTTTTTTTTTTTCGGTCAGAATATTATTGGCAAAAGATTAGAGAAGGACAAGAAAGAAAGCAAAATCAGTAAATTGATCCACACCCCAAAGAGTAGTGGTGTCACTAGGCCGGGGAATATTTGTTTGTAATTTAGGCTTAGCCTCATTTGTAACCAAAAACAAAGAATGATGAGTCCATTGGTGTCATGTTTGGGTTGTGCTATTTGTAACAATAAATACAAGGACTTAATTATTGATTTACCACTCAAAACTGTAACTCATTCTTATATTGTCACTTGAAAGATTTTTTATTCTAGATTACCACCTGTAACTTACATTCGTGTCCTATTTTATCTTGTTCAGTCAAAAACTCTGTTAAAAATGCTGACATGGTCGTTAATGCTGACGTGGCATGCTAGATGTGCGCTACGTGTCACATATTTTCTTTTATTTTTAGATTTTTTTCTTTTCCTATTTTTATAAACTTTGAAAATTAATTAAAAATAACTCCGAACTCAGAAAATTCCTACAAACTCATCTTGACTACCACTAATTTATTATAGGGTTAAATTACCAATTTGCCCTCTAAAAATTTCCAAAAAAATTGGAAAGTCTAAATTTATTTCTAAAAAATTAAAATAAATTTTCCTCTATTAAATAAATTCTAGAATTTTCGTAAACTCTTGGACAAATTCTCAAAAATATTTTGGAAATTGCCAAAAGCCTGTTTTAGAGAATTATTTTGAGACTTTATAGAAATTCTAGAATTTCTCTAGAATTTATTTTATAGAGGGAAATTTATTTTCCTCTAAGACCGAGAGGTCTTTTGGGTAGCAAATGTTCATAAGAAAGGTATTGTTAGTTTTTAAATGACTAACGGTGCAGACCTCGTATTTTTTGAAGTTCAGGAGATTATCCTATGAATTTCCAAAGAATCTAGAGTATTTTAATTTTCTAGAAATAAATTTGGACTTCACAAATTTTCTTGAAATTTTTAGAGAGAAAATTGGTATTTTGACCCCATAGTAAATTAGTACTAGTCAAGACGAGTCCGTAGGAATTTTCTGTGTATTTTTCTGAGTTCGGAGCTATTTTTAATTAATTTTCAAAGTATATAAAAATAGAAAAATAAAAAAATCAGAAAATACAAGAACATATGTGACACGTGGTGCACATCCAGCCCGCCACGTCAGCATTAACGGCCAAGTCAGCATTTTTAACGGAATTATTGACAGAACAAGGTAAAATGGGACACGCATGTAAGTTACAAGTGGTAATCTGGGACAAAAAAACTTTCAAGTAGTAATGTGAGAATGAATTACAGTTTTTGGTGGTAAATCGATAATTAAACCTAAATACAAGTCAACTTCATTCTCTATTGTTTAATTAACCATGTTCGATACTAGTCAAATATGTTTATTAATAGTTTAATGTTCCAATTGACCTATTTATATTATGATCTAGAGATTTAAGACAATGTTTCCCTTCTTTTTTTATTAAAAAAGAAAAAAGAAAAGAAGAAGACAATGTTTCCCTTGCTACAAATGGTGGATACTTTGTCTTTCAATTTCTCTCATAACCTAGACAATACTTAGGATTTCGATCATCTTTTTGTTTTTTATTTGCTTGTTTTTACTTAACTTCTAATCGAAATTATGTATTAAATTTTTTGAAGGTGCATGTGCAAGCAAATGAATGGTGGAATATGAGAGAAACAAGTAAAACAAGTGTAGTAGATAATCAATTTACCTCAAGTATATCTTAATCCTAATTATTGTTTTATCGTTACTAATATATTTAAAAGTGTAAAACAAGTAAAATCATATGAATAATATTGTACAACCCAAAGTTTTGTTCTCAACATAATTTTCCTTCTTAATTTACATTGCATGCTCACATTGTTATACATATTATTCGTTTTTTTGAATGATGTTATGTGTCTTATCATGTATTTATGTGTCATATTAAGTTGAAACTGAAAAATAATGTAAAGTGTATTTTAGTACCTTAAGTATAGCATAATTAGTAACTTAGTACCCAATCAATTTCAAATTGTGGAATATCAATACCTCATTTTTATTTTTTTGACACTTTGTCTCTCTGTTAGCTCCTCCATAAAAAAAGGCCTTAATTTTTATATGGCGCAGACGAACCCTCTATTATGGTTTAACATGACTTCTTAAAAATAGCTATTGTGGATTACACATGAATAAATAAATAAATAAAATAAAAGCCACCCCCTTCTTCCCATGTGCAGATCCCATAAGAATATAAAAAAATTAAGAGATAATTAGGCTTAGGTCCTTTAGAAAAATAATTTTTAAATAGAGACCGGGGTATTTTAAAATTTATAAGAAAATCCTTTTAATTCATAATAATTTATAAAAAAATCATTTTAATTCACAATAAAGTCCTTTTAGTTTATAATAAAATCTTTTTAATTCATAATAAAGTCATTCTCCGATTTAAAGGGTATTTCCCTCTATTTGAAGGGTATTTCCCCTCCTAGGGTGTAGAGTGGGCTTTGTAGAGTTAAGTCCGCCCAAAATCTTGGAGTTAAAACCTAACATAAAGCCGTCAAAGAAGAAAAATAAAAGGACTTAATTAAAAACTCTAAATCACTACCGGTCTTAGTCTAAGAAAAACTCATAAAATGGACTGAACTCTAAGTCTCCCAAAAATTAATTCAATTCAAATCTATAATTCAAATTGTGTTATGGTGACATTCTAATGAAAATCATCATTTTCATACATAAATATGAAGATTTTCATTAGTAGGTGTTAAAGAGAAAGATTTCACATTAAAAATGTGAGGTTTTGCATAATGGCTTATAAGGGTTTAGGCTACTCTTCTCATTGCCAATTTGTTTTGAGATAGATGCCTAAATTTCTTTATGGTGTCAGAGGAGGTTATCCACGTGTTGTGTCAAATGGCCACACGTGCTTCCACATCACCCAATATGAATTGTCCACGTGTTAGGTTTGAGTGATGCCATATGTGCAGGGACGTGTTGAGAGAAAAATCTTACATTAAAAATGCGAGGCTTTGCAAAGTAATTTATAAAAGTTTGAGCTATTACTCTCATTGTCAATTAATTTTAAGATAAATGCCTAAATTTCTTCGATAAGAACACTATACTATATATATAGTCATATTTAATGACTCAAAATATATATCCTAACAATAGAAAAAGTGAACCTATCAAATCTAAAGAAATTCTACAAATCTAAAAGTTAAAATACATCTACATTGTATACTGTATCCACATGATAGCATTTTTCACAAATATATAACTAAAAGTTGAGAAATTATTTTGTATATCTAAAATTATATTACGTAGTGGTATATGGCATAATAATTTTTTCAATATATGACTCAAAAGTCGACGGGAATTCTTAGGAGCCAAAAAAAAAAAAGCTAAAGACCCAGATTTTCAGTGTAAAGTATGTGGTGATTTCATAGTCCAAGCGTTTTCTTTCTTCTCCAATCCATTACCACTTATTCCATCAATTCTTATCTCCTATCATTTCATAGAAGGTCACAATTGGCCTGCCATCACATTCACATCAAAAGCCCGATGTATAATATACACCTAATAATATTGTCTGTTGGCGTCACAAAAGTGCTACTCTCTCATCAATTAAACAAAATTTGACACTCAATTATCATACCTCGGAATTCCAACCTTAGAAATAGGGCACGCCCTGCCTCTACATTATATTATTATCAACCTTATATTTGTTGGTACCGGCAAAAAAAAAAAACCCTTATACTTGTCGGTAGATTTATGTGAAAATTAGAGTATTTGATTTAAAATATATATAGTTGTTGAACCTAATACGTGTTGTCCACTTTGATATTATATAAAAATTAGAACGTTAAGCCTAAAAGTAATTGAAAATGGCCGGATAGAGAAGGGCGTAACATTATATCAATGTAATATTATTTTCCAACTGTGGGATAAATCTTTATGCATAGAAAGCTTGCTAGCTAGCTTAAATCCTGGATCTTGGAGTTGGAGATAGGCTTCGTCTTAAATACCATAAAAATTTTGAAGAATTGAACAACATGAATATTAAATTAAGTACTTCGAAGCTGGCATGATTTAATTGCACAAACAAAGCTGTCCAAAGTCATTCAATGTACAGTGTGATGATAATATGACTGGAACCCTTTTGACAAATATAGAAGCCTCAGAAGGTGACCTCTTGACATATATATCAGTTGACAAATAATTAAGTACCCAATCATCTAAATGTTCATCTTTAAGTAAACATTGCATGTTAGATATGTTGGCCATCAGTTGCTCACCGTCAAGAGGACATATCAGATCGTTGGATTTTAGTTTGGGTACCATCCAACGGCAACCAAACTAGGTGTTTAAACTTTTAAGCGGTCAAGTGATCGAGTTTGACAGAACAATGGGAAACCGAGGCCTAATTAATATTAAAGGCAAAATACAATTAGCAACTTCTAAATAAAATGTTTGCACTCTTACGTTGTGTAAATGTGATAGAGAGAGAAAGTGGCTTACGTTGGATATATAAGAGTGAATTCGATGAAATTATTATAATAACATTTTAAATTGTAAATCTATTATTACTGTTTCAATTCTTGAGAATATTCTTAATATTTTTTTTATAGAATGTTTGATAAAATATATTACTTTACTAGAAGGGTATTTTTTTTTTTTTCTTTTTTAGGTTTTATTTTTTATTTTTTAGTATTCAATGCATGAATGTCATTTAAGGTGGTATGAAATTATGGTATAAAAATGTGGTAAATGTAGCATTACTGAATATAATATTATAGAATGATAAGTAACTCATTCAAATGATTGAAAATCTTTCATTGCATATTGATTTAAATGTCAGTCCAAAAATAATAATTTTTTATAGGAACAAATTTTCAAACATGACACCTAGTTTGGGGTCAATTTTAGTTTATGACATTAATTTGAGTTTGTGCTAGTTTATGACACATGTTTAGGATTTGTATTAATGTGGGATAATCCGTCAACTCAGTTAAAATATCCGTTACAATGAGGGATAATTTGAACATTTTATATTTTAAAAAGAAAAAAACTATAAAAAAAAAAATTTTTACCACAAAAGATCAAGACATTTTTTTTTAAGGAAAAAAATCATTAAAACGTTTAAAACTAAAAAAAGTCAACATTTCAAAAAGATTAAAACTAAAAACTCACAAAAACATAAAATTACATAACAACAAAAAAACAAAAAATGCAAAAAAAAATTACCCAAAGCCAAATCTGGCTGGGCTTGTTGCTGGAAGGGGATCGAGGTGGGGAGGAAGGAGGGAAAGAGGAGAGTGGGTTTTGGATGGGATTTGTGGGTTCTGAGTGTTTGAGCATAGATGATTTGAAGTTAAATCCAACATCAAAACCATGAGTAAGTGGTGGGCTGGAGCTATCGACACTACCAAGGAAATAATCACAACAACTCCATAATTTTACTCAAAAAATTTATGCATACTCATTTTTTAGTGATCGATACGTGCCTTTTGTGTTTATTTCCAAGCTAACATTTTAATTAAGGATGAATATATAATTTTGCAAAAAAAATCATAAGAAGAAGAAGCAGCTCGAAGTCCTTAAAGCGTAGGACTAGGCTGGGCCTATTGCTGGGAGGGGATTGGGTGGGGAAGAAGGGGGAAAAGAGAAGATTGGGTTTTGGGTTCTAGGTTTCTGGTGGCTTTATTGGTTCTGGGTTTTGGGGGTTTTGGGTTATGGGTTTCAGTGGTGCTGGTGGCAGAGGGTGAGTAGAGAGGGGATTGGGGTGAGGAGGAACAGGGGAAGAGAGGAGAGTGGGTTTTGGGTTATGGGTTTCGGGTTTCGGGTGGGTTTATGGGTTCTGGGTTTCAGGGGTTTTAGGTTATGGGTTTCAGTAGTGCTGGTGGCAGAGGTTGAGTGGAGAGAGGAGGGGAAAGTGAGTGAGGCAAAGAAAGAAAGTGAGAGGGTGGGTTTCGGTGGGAAGCAGGGGAAGGGTTGGCAACGAGGAGGAGATGGGAAGGGGGCACCTGCTGGAGAGAAAGGGAGGGAGAAGAGAAGGAAAGAAAAAGGGGCTCGGGGTGGGGGGAATAAGAAGAAGAAGAAGAAAAAGAAAAAGAAGGGAAAAGGTAAAGGTGGGGGAAGAAGAAGAAAAAAAAGAAAAAAAAAGGAGGGGGTGTGTGTATGGGGATAGGGATGGGGATGGGAGAGAGAGAGATGGTGAGTTCTGGGTTGGGTGGAAATGAGATTGAGAGATATGAGAGATGGAGAAAGGTGGATGAGAGTTTTCACAAATCATAAAATTAGTTTTAAATATTTTAATTTATTTTTAGTATTAATGGTTTTAGTTTTTTAGTGGTAACCTTTTTGTTTTTTTTTTGTTTTTTCTATTTTTAAAATATAAAATGTCCAAATTATCCCTCATTTTAACGAAGATTTTAACTGAGTTGACGAACTGTCCCACATTAATACAAATCTCAAATATGTGTCCTAAACTAGCACAAACTCAAACTGGTGTCCTAAACTAAAATTGTGCCCAAACTAGGTGTCCTGTTTGAAAATTTTTCCCTTCTTTATATGGGTCCTTATACCATAAAATTGTTGTAATACGGTACAGAGGTGCTTAGTGTTTTGGATTCATACCATTGTGTGTAGTATACAAAAATTAATTGGTACTTCAAACACTTTAATTTGAATATATGTGGCTGTGAAGAATCATGTACGTTTTATATGTGTGCACAAATTAAGGATCCAAATTCTCAATATGTATGTTTTTTCTCTACTTGTTTTTATTTAAATTTAAATTTCAATCATGTATTTATCAATTTTTTAGTGCAAATGAATTTACATAAACCCTTAAATAAGATATTACACAATTAAAATTGCAACTAGTTTAAATAAGACAACCAAATAATTCAAATGCCAAATAAATAGTCTATTTTTAGGGATACATATATATACAGAAATTCTCTTTGCAGGACGTATGTTCTTTAATTAAAGAACTGACACATATGTTTTATGACTTTTTTCTCACCATTTGATCTTAAACTTGACATGATTTAATTATTTAGGATATAAATCATAAATCGAGACTTATTCTTTGGTTTTAACTCTCATGATTTTGAGTTATCGTTCCTCTGTTAGAATTTAGGTTTTAATATAATCTCGAACAATAATTTTATACCCTAAATTATAGAACTCTATACCCTAACATATTGAACCCTGTAGAAAATAGCCTAAAAACGACAAAATGTCATAGAGATACCCATATCCGTTCTTCAGTTAAAGAACAGACGTCCTACAGAGAAAATTTGTGCACATATATATATGTACAAGAATGCTCTAAAACTAACTGGTTAGTAAGTTAATACAAACCTAACCACTATGTTGGGCCTACCGCATAATGTAACTCAAAATCTAGACCGTCTATTTTTTAGGCCCTACTTCAAAGATCATCCCTGTAAAAAATTTCCAAAATTGAAAGTCATTTAGTCATTTGATTATAACAACAACAACTATTTATATGTTTTTATCAAAAACACTGATCGTCTATTTATTTTATCTCAATTAGATGACTAAATGATTTTCGATTTAGTTGATTTTTTGCAATGATGATTTTTGAAGTATGACCTAAATAATTGACGGTTCGGAATATGAGATTAGTTATGTGATGGTTCCAAAAACATAGTTAACTTTGTATAACTTGTTAATCAGTTAGTTTTAGAGCACTCTTCTATATATATATTCATCAATTTATTTTGAGCGACCTTAATTTTTCGTGTATTTATTTGAAGTTATTAGAATTTTTCTCTAATTTATTTTGTGAAAAATAGAATTTTCCCTCTTAAGTTTCGGGAAATTACACAATTTATCGAGGCCAAATAGTAAAAGTGGGACAAAGGATAGAAATTACTTGTCAATACAAATCCCACAAAAGTAAGTATGTGTGGCTCGGAGTTCGGGAGAATATGTCATGGCTTTTTAAGTTGGACAAAGTTTTTAAATTATTTTTATTTTTTTGGAATTAATTTTGAGGAATTAGAATTTGTAAAAAAAAAAAAAAAATTGGAAGTCAAATAATTGTTTTGAGGTCATATATAAATAGTACTCAGTGAGACAAGTCAGTAAAATTTTTTAGAAAATTTTCTAGTACCAAGATATTTTTAGTGAATTTATAAAGTCGGAATAATATGGGAAATTAAATAAATTAGAAAATAAAATAGTGTGGTGACGTGGACTGATAACTTGACACTTAGCGTATCACGGTTGGACAAAGGCGTTGATGAAGCGTTGACTAGATGCTGACGAAACGACGCGTGGCGTCCTAACGAAAGTGAGAGCACCTAGATTTCGTACGTTACGTCAGACATGCACGGTCACACTTGTTTTAATCGTTATAGTTGAAGCTTATTAAACAAGATTTAATTTGGACCGTTGATCCAAAATGCGTAAGGGATGCCACTTAGCCCAAAACGGCGTCGTTTGAAGTGACCAGCCCACCAAATCCTTTGACCCCCTCCTCTACCCATTTTGATCACCTATTTGACTCGCCCCTTTTATTTGTTTACACACTCAGTCAGATCCGCGTGTTGGCCTTGTGGGTACCACACGACTCAGTTCAGATTTTTGGCTTTATTTTGCATTTTCTAATCCCTTTTCAAGCCATTATAGAGCCTTTTAATCCTTCACTTAATCTTAATCATCCATTCTCAACCTCTTTGCTTATAAATAGAGGCCCTCACCCCTCATTTTCACTTGCATATTCTCTTTGAGTTTTGAGAGCCTCTCTCTTTACTCCCTCTCTCTCTAGAATTTTTCTTCCTTGAGCCATACCAAAAAGATGGGAGTTCTTAGTTGAAAATTTTTATTTTTTCCCTGGAGCAAGCTCCTATTTTTAAAGAAGCTCCTAGCTTAATTTTTGGTTGGGTTGTCTTAAGGTGTCCATTAAGGTTTTTGTACCTAGAACATAATGACCAAATATCAGGCTAACTATAAGGAGGTTCTGCAAAATTTTCAACATGATGTGAGTAAGGTTTTCCGGTAAGATTCCTTAGAACCCTAAGCTTGGTCAAGTTATTTAATTAGATTGTTAAAATTTTAATTAGGCTTTAATCTTTTGTTAGCTCTTATTGGTTGAGTTAATGGTTGGGGATTAAGTTAAGAAGGACTACAACCAAGTAATTTTCCCCACCTCTCTTATTTAATAATTTTAGACTTATTAATTTAATTAATCATGCTTAATTAATTAAGTTATATTTAATTATTAATTAATCATGTTTAAATATTTTAATTAATTTGAAAAATATAATTATTTTAAGTTGGATTAATTAATTATCCATAAAAAAATTTGGATAATTGAATTGCTACAATCTGAGGCATGAAATTGGATTTATTTTGTCAATCAATCAACTTAATTATATAGTGAGAACATATCAATAAAATATATGAACAACATGATGTCTAAAGTCAGTTCGTAACCATGTAAGCGTTGGACACTTGACAAAAGCTCCCCTAGTCTCTCATGCATTAACCTGGAAATGTTGTAGGAACATAATTAATCAACCTCCTTGACTTAAGTTAAAATTTGGACTTAAGTAGAAACCCATATGTACTAGAAACGTACAAAGACTTGGTCTATTTAGGCTAGTTTTTAGAATTGTTTTGGGATATATGAGCAAAAGGAAATGTCATGCCGAAACTTGCTGAAACTTGCCGAAATAGACTTTGACTAAAGTCATCACTATTGTCGGACTTAGGAACACTAGCCACAGAAGGAAAGTCACACTGACGTGGCTAAGAGAAAGTTGGATTTAGTTGGACGAGGGGACACATGCAAGAGCATTGGACTCAAGGTAAGGGGAATCTCACAGCCTGTTTAGAGATCCATTTTTGTGTGCGTATTAACTATTGTTGCATGCCAAAAGTTACATTGTTTTTGGATGAGCATGCATGTGTGGTTTTTATGGCAATTCTATTACAATTTTTGGATGACCTAAGAAGGGGCCGTTATGTTTGAGAATGACATTGGGTTTTGGTCTCCTAAACCTTTGGAGGGGTAGTATTTTAATGGATACTCTTGCTACATTAATACTAGACATTCGTTTCGATGAGAGTAGTTGGCCCAGTCTGATTTTGGCCATCATATATGATTCTCAAGCACTCCCATTTGAATAAATCTTTGTGAAAGATGTGTGAGTATAATAACTATTTTCGTTCTTAAATATTATAGCCTAAGATTTTGATTGTGCATTGTGATTTAAGGGTTTTCCAAAATGGATCTTAACATTTGCGAAAATGTCAAACTTGGATAGGGTTCCTTGAGGGCCAGGAAGCTATGAACGTATGCTTACCCCCTATTTTTTCTTGTTTCTTGTTGTTGGGCTTATTCATAAGAACAAGGCATGGTAAAAAAACGAATTTGGATGGAGGCCACTCGAATTAGCATTATAGGACTTCTCAACTTCCTGCTTTATTATAGTGATTCTCATTCACCTGTTTCCTAAGTTGGTTCCTGTTTTAGTGATTCTTATTCTATGTTCTAGAGTTGGCCCTCACTTATTTACTTAGCTTTCTCTGTTTTTGAAATACTGTTTGTATGGTTTTGAAATCCTTTATTCGACTCTTTTGTATTTTGAGTCTTGTATTTGTTCTTCAAGGTTAGCCTAAACGTACTACTGTAACCTTGAGGTTGATCTTTTATGAAAAATTTTAAATTGACTATCTTTTTTCTGTTGTGTATTCAAATACTTGGCTTTTTATCACAAATGGTCCATTAATTTTAACCAAAATATCAATTTAATTGGTCTTTAAAGTGCATTTTCACTCATGTGTGGTCTATCATAGTTACCATCATACATTAATGTTGCCCTTTTGTTCAATTTTATTTGAATTGCCATAAAAATTGGTCACATATATGTGTGCACAAAACCTTTTTTAATGTTGAGACTCCAATCGGTGATGGTTATTTTTTCTTTTGTCTTTTTTAATTATTTTTGTATTATTTTAAGGGTAAACTTGGAATTAAAGAGTGACAAAAAATTTATTGGGTCTTTTTTGTGGTTATGGGACGTGTAAAGACCATTTTTCCTTGAAAAAGGATCACATTCATTGCACATGACAATTTTCTACGGAATACAACGAAAAGACAATATTGATATGTAGTAGTATAAATGAAGGACTACATGAAAATGCATTTTAACGACCAAATTAAAATTTGGGTGAAAATTGAGGGACAATTTATAATAAAAAGTCTAAATACTTTGATCCAACCATTTTACTAAACCAATGACTTAATCTATTTTGGAAGTATTCAGCATTTTTAACACACCCGAGATACATGTTGAGAGTAATGTGAAACAATGTCTCACATCGGAAAACTAGAGCTTAGTATATGTGCTTATAAGTCTTGGGCCTCTCCACCCATTGCCAATTGGTTTTGGGTTGGATGCTCTAATTCTATCATGGTATCAAAACTTGGTTATCCGCGTGTAAGGCCCAACGGTCACACGTACTCTCACGGTACCCAATACAATTTGTTCACGTGTAAGGCTCAAAATCTCGCCACACATGCGGGGGTGTGTTGAGAGTAATGTAGAGCAATGTTTTACATCGGAAAACTAGAGCTTATAAGTCTTGGGCCTCTTCACTCATTACTAATTGGTTTTGAGTTGGATGCTCTAATTCTATCAATACAAAGATTAAAATCTTAAATAATATCAAGGTAGGTGTCGCTATATATGGCATACACAAAGTTCGAGCTGCTACATAAACTGATAAACACGTCATTGAATCAAGAAATCCAACAATATTGAGAACCTGTAAATTAATTTCATTCGTTTTGAACCAACAAAAAAAACTATAAATTAATATAATTCCTTGAGTAAAAAATATATTCAATATTCCCACAAAAAAAAAAAAAAAAAAAAACCAATCATATACACTATAGCTAGCCAGCAACATAGTCCGATCCATATCTATGGATATCGAGCATGAATATTAAAGTTTAATTAGCTCTTGGAACTAGATGCTGGTGGTTGATGAAATTGCTGATACATAGCAGCCATCATGCTGTAAGCATCCATGGTGATAGGCTGCAAAAAAGTTTGTACTACATTAATTAATATTGCATGTGCAAATCAATCAGATCATTCTCCAAATCCAAGTCAGTTAGATATGTTTAAAAATAGAAAATGAAAATGAAAATGAAAAAAAAAAATTTATATATATATATGTATGTGTATATATGAAGCTCAGTGAGAAAAGGAAAAGAAAAATTAAGAAGTGTTATTATCACCTGAATATAAAAAGGGTTTTTTTCATATTTAGTACCTAAACTTTGACCATTGTCTTAATGTGGTACCTAAACTTTTATTTGTCCCAATTAAGTACCTAAACTTTTATTTTATATCTAATAGGTACCAAAATGAATTTATGTTAAAATTGTCAATAAAAGTTAGGGGCAATATAGTCACTTCAAAAAATTTATATTTTAATTATAATTTTTTATTTTTTTTGTTTGTTGTGTGTTTTTTTTTTAATAATTTTAAACATATAAAGAAAATAATTAAAATATACTTTGACTATATTGTCCCTAACTTTTGTTGATAATTTTAATAGAAATTCATTTTGGTACCTATTAGACACAAAATAAAAGTTCAAGTACTTAATTGGGACAAATAAAAGTTTAAGTACCACATTAAGACAATGGTCAAAGTTTAGGTATTAAATATGAAATATAATTGATAATTAAGAAAGAATATATTACTATATATATGTACATATGCATACACACTCCAATTAATTATACAAAAACCTACCTGTGATTGGCATGCAAGGAATGCGGACAAGGGGTCGGGCATTGCTGCCGCTGAAGGAGCTTGTAACCTGTTGCCGGTGCCGGAGCCATCCCACGAAGCCATGGGCATGAACGCGGATGGGTGAAGAATCGGAGGGGTTCCAGTGATGTTGGGGAGGCCAATAGTGTTCATGTCCATCCCCATTCCCATTCCCATTCCAATACCCATACCCATATTTCTTGGGGCCATCATAGACATTTGAAGTTGTTGCAAGGCCATGGGCAACATCATGGCTGGCATGTTCATTCTACTCATCATTTGGACTTGAGCTTGCAGTTGTTTCAAATATTCAATCACTTCATCCAGCATTGAAGCCTTATCAGTCTGCACCAATTGTAAAGCAAAGGATATATCACAAAATTAATGGTCACATGCAATCTCGATATATATATATATATGCTAGTACTTTATGTACTTGAGAAACATTCACATAGGTTTTATCATAAGTTCTTTATTTTTGCAACTTTTTTTTTTTTTTGTTACAAAGTACGTTACACCTATGTACACATGGTAGATTAATATTAGAAGTTACTAACTTACTACTTATTTGGGACAAACACAAAGGCATTAGGCCCGGCCTACCAGTTTAGAAAGATTTATGTGGGAGCAGGTAGCTGTCCCCCATAGTGAACAACCTCCTGTCGAATTGTACCTTGGTTTTGCAAAATGTATGTGTGGACTAGGATCATTGAATTCACCAAAAATACCCACAACCATTTAATGTAAATATAGTTTTGGACCACAATATTTAAGGATATTTGGCAGCCATGCATATATGTCTGCTTAGAAATCAAACTGCATGTTTAAACCAATGTATACCCTGAAGTGGCAAATATTTTGTCAATAGCTAGCTAGCCAATATGCCTATCGATCATAGCTCCCTACGAATGAGTACAAAAGGTGAAATATGAACTCATAATTGGTATCTTTCTATGAGATACAACACACATGAATAGATAATAGTCGAACTCTTATTCCTATTGTGAGATTAGAAATTATTCGATAATTAGTATTTATTATAACATTAATTTATGAGTGTGTATCAAATATAACAAATAATACTGTTACCCCATTAATATTATTCGAAATTTCTTTAATTTGGTACCTTTAACATTATTCTATAAAAATATATATATTATTTCATAAAAATAAAACCATAGAAATAGCACAAAACCCAATAGTGGAACATTCATACCTTACTGGAATTTGGGACCAGTTTCTGCAGCGTCTTCATCCTTTGGTTGATCTTATCTCTCCTCTTCTGAATGAAAAACGAAAAAGTAAGAGAATCGATTATTAGAAAAAGTATTGCTATAATTACGAAACATGCCCCCACCTCCCCAATATTAACTTGAATCCGAATTATATTCGAAGTCAAATATATATTTCTATCCTTGGACTGTTTTACTGTTATCCATCATCACCTACTCAGAGACTGGGATCCACTGGGTTTCCCCGATCCAATCATATGTTTACAAGGTTATCTATTTCTTTTCTATATATATATATATATATATATTCTTTTTGGAAGAGATTTCTTTTCTATATATTCTCTTCCATCTCAAAATCATCCTAATCATTGATTGACTAAAACAAATTAAATATGTTTAATTATTTAATTCATTCACAGTTTAATAAAATAACATACGCGTTCAGATTGGTTATGTACAGCAGCAGCCCTACTCCTTTTAGTAGAAATTGAGGATTTTCCGGTACTTCTCTTCTTTCTGTCCTCTTCATCACCTCCATTCCTCTTCAGGAAATAAAATAAAATTAACAAATGAATTAATATAACGAGCAAATTATAATTAATATGCATGGCATTAATTTACAGAGAAATTAAATTAATTAATGAGGGAGTTAATTATTGCCTGTGGTGTACTGTGACAAACGGAGTCATGGTCGCTTGTCTTCGTGTCAAGCGTGACATGGTAGCTGTCGATCCCAAACGTGGCAGTACCGCTCACGCTCGGGGACCTGCTGCTGGTCCACTCCGGCGTGGCGGGGACACGTGCCATGCTCGTCTGCTTTTTGGGGAAGAGGATGTCCTCGTTCTGAGTGGCAGCAGCAGCGACGCTGGTACCTTTACCAGCGCCGCCGCTGTAGGACCCTACTCGAGTGGCCTGCTCCACTCGAGTGCTGAAGACTTTTGATACCGGCACAGATAGGGAGTCTATGATCGGAGTGCTGCTAGGGTCGTCGTTTTGGTTCCTGCAAGGGACCAAAGCGTCCATGGCCACGGTGGTGGAAGGGGCTGCAGCGGGAGCAACAGCGGCGGGGGTTGCGCGGTGGTTATCGAACCAGGTCACTAGTTGGTGATGATCCACGGCGGCGGTGGCGGCGGATTGGTTAACTATGGACTCAAGTGTGCCACACGCGCGTGGGATATTGAGCGGCAGCTTGTCGACCCATGTGGTGGTGGCGGTGGTGTACTTGGAAGGCGGTGAGGAAGCGGTTGAAAATGGCTTGACAGGTGGCAAGCGCGGTGGACCTAAGCCGTGCATGGCTAGTTGGCCGTTTTCCCATGTCAGCTCTGCCACTTCATAGTCCAACCTGTACAACTTACATATATATATTTAACTTAATCTTTATTAAGTTTGATTAAATAATATGAGAGTGAGAGAGAGAGAGAGAGAGAGAGAGAGAGAGAGAGAGAGAGAAGGGTATACATGGGGACATCAGGTGCAGTGGAATTGGAGTGGGAGCGGGGAGAGAGCCTAGGAAAAGGTGGAGTAGTAGTGTCATCGATATCCCAGTTGGGAACACACTGGTTCATTCTTTTGATTTTTGAGAGAGAAATGACTGCAATTGTTTTGAACTTGTTATTGTTGATGATTTGTATGTGTTTTGTATTCCTGTAAATCTAAGACAGGGCGGGTGGCTCCAAGCTATGAGTGTTTCAGATTGAGAAAAGAGATGAGAATGAGAGATATGAAAGATAGGGCCTGGGGCCGCCTAATTATAGCGTGGAAAGGAAATGTCTGATGGACTACTTTATTGTGCAGATACTAAAATAATAAATTGGAGGCGGACTTTCAAAAGGAAGAAGTTAGATCAAGTGCTCTTCTTGTCTTTTCTTTTTTTAATTATAACCGTGCATTACTATAAATAAAAGGATAACGTAACTTTCCCATTCAAAACGTGTTATAAATTCATTCATTCGCATTCAAAATGTATTATAAATTCATTCTATCATTTACTCTGTACTATTAGATAATAATTACATAACTAAAATAAAAAATGAAGCACAAAAAAACAAGCAGATCGAGAATTTGGATCCTACAAGAAATAGTAATATGAGATAATGTATGTTGTACTATTTTCATACAGAAATTTTTATTGAGGAGTTTCTTAACCTTATTTAAGGGATATTGTGGAGTTTACGTTGCATTGTAGGAGTGTCTATTTTTTAAGTATCAATTCAAAGATATTTTAAAACATCTAACTAATTATTAGAGGTGCAACTCAGGCGAGTTGAAAGGTCAATCCAAGTTCAACCCATGCTTTATTTTTTGGTTTCAGGTTCGGGCTCAGGTTTGGGTTTAGGCGGGTTGTAAATAAGTGAACCTAACACAACCCAATCTCAATTCGGGTTGGGTTCAGGTTGCCCAATTTTCTTAGTTAGACTTAACCCGCAAAATTAAAGAACAGGTTGGTTTTAACTTTGTGAAAAAAAATATATATATTGATAAAAGTATAATACAATTACCTCAATTAATCAAGCATTATAGTTCAAACCTTCAAATATCAACTGGGTTAAAATAAAACAAAGTAATACCTTCAAGACCTCAACATATATAAAGAGAAAATAATAATAACATCACAACCATATATATTGCTATCAAACACCACAGTTTAGGTTTTATTCTACACAAAAATGTATAAAAATATATAAAATAGAATACATATTTTGAGCTCCTTTAAAATCTCTAGTTCCTCTTCAATAACAATATATAAACTAAATATTATATTACAAATTTAAACTAAAATGTAATCTAATATATAAATTATATTATAAAACTAATACAAATCGAGTTCGGAATTTGGGCTCAGGTTCAGGCTAGGGCGGGCATGATCTCTACTTAAGCCCAACCCAAAAAATTCGGGTTGAGATCAGGTTTGGGTTAGGGCGGGTTTTGACTTTTTCAAACTCTCCCACATGGGTTCAAACATCAGGTTCGGTTCGGGGGGCTCAGGTTGACCCGACCCAAGGTTCACCTCTACTGATTATGATCAAGTTAATAGACAAATATAGTATTAAACATTTCTAAAACACTAAAAATATCACCAGTTAATTAATAATTTCCTCTATATACTCATTGATGCGAGTTTTGTACATAGTTAGATCTCAAGTTCAAGCAAAAATAAAATATATAAGCAGGTTCATGGAAGAGGGATCAACTATTATTTAGTATTTAAAAGAAAGCTGCTAATTCCCTTGTCAGTCCTATTCTTCTAAGAGACAAATTTTGAAAAACTATATATAAGAACTTATTATACTCAGTGGTTTGATCAAATACAGCAAGTTAATGAGTTATCTATGTAGGAGATTACACATTTAATCCAAAGGTGATTATCCAATGTCCTAACAGTTGCTCAAAATTTGTTCCTCAAAAGAACATTTTTGTATATGTTGTTTGATGTAGAAATTGGAGCATCCTACTCCAAACCAATTGGTGTGGAGAGTCCCAATACTCAAGGCGCTTTACTTCCAATGTGAAATATTACTCTCAACATATTCTCTCACGTATAGAGCCATTCAAGCCAAACACGTTGATAACTTTTGGGTGACATAGGTGGGATCACGTGTGGTCGTTGAGCCTAACACGTGTGTTGCCTATTCTGATACTATAAAGAAATGTGAGCTTCCAACCTAAAACCAATTGAAATAAGTAGAGAGGCTCAATACTTTAGATTTTGTTATGTAAGCTATGCTTTATTTCTTAATGTGAGATTTTATATTTCACACTAGAGGTGTCAAATGGGTCGAGCCAGGCTGGCCCGTTTAAGTTGGACCCATCATGCTTTTGTGTTGTGCTCGTGCCGACCTATATAGCTAAGACCTAGGCCTAGCACAGCCGGCCATAACTCGCGACCCATTCGTGCTTGTGCTGTGTTTTTGTTGTTCCTTAAACGAGCGGGCCCATGGGCTTTTTTGTTTCTTTTTATTTAGGGTACAATAGAAAACTAATATTATGATATTTTTTCTTTATTATAATTAAATATTGACATTGTTTAATTTGCTTGAAAAATTGAATTTCCTTGTTGAAAAGTTTTTTAAAAACTAAAAAAACAATGCTAAACAGTGCATAGTTTAGGCTCATTTCATGTTCGTGCTCATATTGTGTTTGGCCCATGTCATGCTAGATAGGCTAAAAATTTCAACCCGATCCGACCCATTTATTTGTGTCATACTCATATCGTCCTTATGTCAACCCGGCTCGTTTGACACTTTTATTTCACACATTATGATGATAAGGCAAAGTACTAAATAAACTTCTTAGGTGGACCACATTTACTAACCACCTTATTACTTTTTTTTTTTTAAAAGGAATATATATAAACCCCATTTATTGCACCACCTTAATTATTACGCACATCTTAAAATTGTGATGCAATTGTGATTGATTTGCATGTGATAGTTTTAGAGTCTTGCATCCACGAGAGAGTCACGTTAAAAAACAAAAGAGATAGAGAATGACAAAAAGAAATTGAAAGAGCCTTGTTTTATGAGAGATTCATGAACATGGACTAGAATATAAGAGAGAGAGAGAGAGAGAGAGAGGATTAATATCAAAGTGAAATTGTGGTGCGAAATGAAGGAACGTAGAGTTGTCAGCCAAGAAAGAATTATCAAATATATAAAGAAAAATAGAATATATGCTATTCGAATGGATAGTAGGTAGATAGTTTAGATACCTTGAGACTTCCCCACCGCCGCCGCGATTTGACCTCCTAATTTAATGTTGTGTATGTTACAATGTCGCTGTTGTACGGCTAGACAAAGCTAGCTGTGTCACTCAAAAGAGTCGAAACAATTTGGCCCTTTCAAATTCACCCACTTCAATCATTATAGCATCTATTGTATTGGATCTTTAAATCGAGTTCGGCTATCATACAAAGTTACAAACATGAGAAGAACTTACCTGCCCCCGTGTTAGGGGGACAGGTGGTGTCACAAGAGAGAGAGGAAGAGAGAAAGAAAGAAAAAGAGAGAGAGAGAGAAAAAGAAAAAGAGGAGAGAGATAGAGAGAGAGAGGGGGGGTTGGGGATAGCAGCTGGCATCCCTTAGGATGCAGGTAAGTTCTTCTCTACAAACATATTTGATAGTACAAAATTTAGACTCTAATAATGAAAACTAAATTCCTCATCATCTAAGCATTAAAAATATATTTGTATATTATAATATGTTTGTATGACAGATTTTGGTTTCTCATAAAAAACTGGGTTACGGGACAAATTCAATAGGGGAAATATATGGAGAATATTTGGGAGCTTTTTTTGATTAATCCATGAGGTTTAAACTTAAGACCTCTTTCTACAAAAGGGAGATTGAATGCCACCACAAAACTAGGAGGTTTTCTCTCCTAAAAAATAAACATTAAAAATATCATCATCTTACCCCCCACGAAAAATAATTTATAATCCACTGATGAGAGAACTAATTAGTTCTGATATTCACACAAAAATCTGTTTAAATTGATTAAGCCCATAGCAACAGATTTCCTAGGAATTAAATAACTTCTCTAAAAGCTGAAGCCCAAATCCATTTACCCAATGGCCCAACCTACAAAGACAAGCGTAACCCACGTTAATATGTAAAGAGTATGGATTTTTTTTTTTTTTTTTTTTTTCTGGTCAAAGAGTATGGATTTTGTTTGTATTCACTTCTACTGATAGTTATAAGGATTTGGTTTGTATTTCACGAGTCCGGCTAATAATAGAGGATAATTATGAGAGATTACGAGGGACAATTTTTAAAAAATTCTTAGATTAATCAAATGACATATGGCTATTTTATGTTAAGTTTTAATTTTTCTTTATGTATCTTAAGAGAATATGTGGTGAACTCGTCAATGAATGTAGTCAAAAACAAGTAGAGGAATATAATGGATTTAGGTGATTTTTTTTTTCTTTCAAAGAGTTTGTAATTTAAATGAGTTATTGAGTAATAAAATGCGTATGAATGAGGTTAAATATCTGTCATTTGATTCATCTAAGGGCTCTTATAAAACAGTCCTTCAAAATTAATTCCTCATAATAGCCATTCAGACCAAAAAAAAAGAAGAATTGTATGCATTAAACACAAAACTAAAGACCATGTAAATAGGATTACTTTGGTGCTATGACAGATATAGCTTTTGGGCTATCATTCTTTCAATCTTTAACTAGAGGCGGAAATTCTTGTTAGTAAGTTGTGTTGTTGTCAAGTTATTTCATGTTTGTGTTAAATCCTAGTCAATTCTAACATAATTTGTTTCATCAATCGTGGTGAACAACTCAATTCTAGCCTAATCCGTTTATAATTGTGTTGTCTTTGGACTAACCCATATTTCTTATGATCTAAAATTTTGAACATAGTTTCCTTTACTTTTAAACCAAAACTACCACTTATGTATCATTGATAAAACAAAAATCTATGTAACCATGATACTAACAAATTTATAAAAAAAATAAAAATAACTCTATAATTGTATAATGAGTCATACAAAACATATTAAAAAACAAGAAAAGTTAATAATTTTCTTCATATAACACTAGTTAAACGTGTTTATTGTGTCATAATCGTGTTACACTTGCTTGACACTAAGGGTGGTAATTGGTCGATAACCGACCCAATTGGAGGAAGCTGATTACCGACCCGACGGAGGACGGATGCCACACAGCAAGACCAACGTCGAATCGAAGTCAGTCGGTCACTGACTTCGCGAGTTTGATTGGATTCGATGGGCGGTGCAGTGCGAGCGGTTCAGATGTTTTGGTGGTTCAAGGGGGGTACTATGCACACCGCTTTCGACCCCGATCTTGTCAAAACGATGCGGTTGGCCAACTGAAACTGACAACTCACATATGAACACCAAACCGATCAGTGCGGCGTTGGTCGGAAGTCGGTCGAAATCAATAGATCAACACAAAATGCTAGCCCTACTTGACACTAACCCGACCTATTTATTATTCGTGTTTAGCGTATCGGGTTATATTTGTGTTCGTGTCTATAAATAGTTAATTCAAACCCGCTAACTACACATCGTGTTTGAATCATATTATCATGTAGTGTCAAAAATTGTCACCTCTAACCTTACCTTAATTAAGAATTATGCTCTGGATTGTTAATTTAAATGAGCCTGATAAGTGTAATTGATGTATGTTGTATCTAAAATCGTTTGCATCTAATCTAATGATTGAGATGTTATTGTGGGACCAAGATTGGTTTACTCTCGCCATGTGTATAAGCAACGGTTGAAAAAACTATAATGCCCTCTAGGTCCATATGGATCATTTCAGGCCTGTACCCGTACTAGCCTCATTCAAACTTGTCAAGCCCAATACGGTTTATTGTGATAATCCTAAAAGCCCACCATATTAAGAAGGCTCAAATTCAACGCCTAGTTCTAGTTTAGGGTAGGAGTACGTAAAACTTCCATATAACAATACATCTATTGTCTTATCTTTTTCATGTGAATATGTGATTAGTGAAAGAGGCACATAATGAGTGAAATAGGCACATAAAATGTAAACATCGTGATAGAATTTTTTTTTTTTTTTTTCCCAATGACAAACCTCTCATCAATTGAACATAAAATTAATTCTGAAAGAAATATGGGTCTCCCAAATAAAGGACTCTCCATAATTTTTCTTTTATACATAATTATATTAAGCAAACTCCAAATCATCGATACATTACAGGCAAGATAGGCTACAATCAATAACTAACAACGACTCATCACATTTAGCACATAACGTACCAAAACATGCATCAAAGGCATGCAACAATTTCAAGTCTAAAGTCCACTTCTTAAGTTGAAACTAACTTGATGTTTATGTTGAAAGATTCTCAACTGGTACCACATCAATGCTTTTCACCCTTAAGGAGCCCGTGATTTACTAGTGTTACAGGTTACATTCGTAATTCTAATTGGTGAGTTTTTTGCTTGACTTCTTAAATTAAGTCCACATCATATATATTGTCATTTATCAATTATCACTCCCTTATTTTTTACTTTTCCTACACCCAAAAGTTATTGTCTGCCCAGATCAAAGAAAAAAAAAAGTCATTGACTGCATTGTAGGACTATTATTATAGCCTAAAGAGTAGAGTGTTTGACAAATTTTTGGAAAGGTTCTATTTATTTTTTAAGAAGGGAAGGCTCTTGGAAGGACTACTACCAAAACTACTTTTATTTTTGGTCGATAGACATTGTTTTATCAATCTTGGAGTCTATACTCCTCTTGGGACAAAAATAAAATGGAAGATTGCTCTAAATATGATAATTTCGTTTTTTAAGTTATATTCTTCCTAATGAGGATGATATTACACTTCTAAATTGGTCGGGGGTTTTTATCTTATAAATGAAATTCCTTATTTTTGTGCTGATATATAATCATCTCATTATTTTTGGTAGTAACTATATTAATTTGAATTTAATTATAATAATTTTGTAACAGACTTTTAATTTAAGTGACATAATACTAATCTCTTTTTACGGTTACATAACTTACATCTACACTGATGATAAAATTCGATTCTTGCACTTACTTAATAATGTCATCCATTCACTTTGACAGCATGTCAATCCATAAAGAAAAAAAGGGTAATTGTGGTGTACTTTCCATTATGGTAGCCTGGTAGGGGTGTTGAATTGTACTTTCCAAAGGGAGCCAAACTTGGTTAGCGGTTACAACTTAAATCTTAAATGAGACAAAATTTAGAGCTTTTAAGCAAAATGATACTCTCGAACTTATCATCCCCTGAAACATAGGGCCACAGGGCCTCATTTGATAATCATTTCCACCCTATCAACAACAAAAATCAACAATCCTCCGCAAACCACTCCACACACTCACACCTCTACCCCCAAATGGCATCACTCCACGTCATCAAAGTTACAACCCAACATAATGTGATAAGTCAAACTCATGCTCAACCGTGGATTGCGCCGCACTGGATAACAGAATCATCCTCTCTCTCTCTCTCTTATATATCCACAAAAACAAAAAAAATCTAATCTTTTTTCAGAATCTAGAGAGAGACAGAGAGAGGGAGAGATAGAGAGAGAGAGAGAGAGATTGCATAAAGATTAGATTTTTGGAAACCCTAACCCTTATTTACTGAGAGTTGTGTTTGTCTCTATTCTCTAAGCAGCTTAAAATAAATGTCATATTCACCACCAGAGAGAGACAACAACACCTCTCACCTAACAAAGTTATCAGCTTTGAAGAGGCCAAGGCCTCTGAGCCTCCCAGACCAAGTTCTCAAGCATGTTCTCGTCAAGATGCAGCTTTCAAACCACCATTGTCAATCTCTCTCTCCCTCCACTGCTTCACCTTCTCCTCACTCTGAGCCTGACCTCTCTGCATTCCAGTCCCTTAGCCTAGACCCTCTTGTAACCGATTCCACCTCTCTTCTCTCTGATGAGCTCCTCCTCTCAATCTTCTCCAAGCTCCCAATCTCCCAATACCTCTCCAATTCACTTGTCTGCAAGCGCTGGCTCTACCTCCATGGCCGCTTGGTGAAGTCCGTGAAGGTGTTCAATTGGGGGTTTTTGGACTCGGGTCGGGTCTTTGCCCGGTTCCCAAATCTCACTGATGTTGATATTGTCCATGCTTGCATTCGGTCGCCCAGAAATTCGGGGATTATTGTGACCCGGAAGGCGTTGTCGATTTACATAGATTCGCTTTTCGGCCCAGATGGGTTTATTGAAGAGAGTGATGTGTTGAAGCACAGTGTGGTGGACGGTGGGCTCAGATTGCTTGCTGGGTCGTACCCCAATTTGCGCCGGATAGCGCTTATAGGTGCGAGCGAAAATGGGTTGTTGAGCATTGCTGAGGAGTGTCCAACACTGCAGGAATTGGAGCTACATTGTGTTGGGGACTTCGCATTGAAGGGGATTAATGCATGTAAGAACTTGCAGATTGTGAAATTGATTGGTTGCATTGATTGGTTTTACAGCGCTCTGATTTCGGATATTGGGTTGACCATTTTAGCTCAAGGGTGTAGGAGGTTAGTGAAGCTTGAGCTTTGTGGGTGTGAAGGGAGCTATGATGGGATTAAGGCAATTGGGCAGTGTTGCCAAATGCTTGAGGAATTGACTCTCAATGATCATAGGATGGATGGTGGGTGGTTGGCTGCGCTGTCGTTTTGTGGAAATTTGAAGACTTTGAGGCTTCAGTCTTGCAAGAGCATTGATTCGAGCCCCGGCCTGGATGAGCATTTGGGGTCTTGTCCCACCATTGAGGAGTTGCATTTGCTGCGGTGTCATGTGCGGGACAAGGATGGTGTGAAAGCATTGTTCTCGGTTTGTGAGGCTGTTAGGGATGTTATTTTGCAGGATTGTTGGGGGTTGGTGGATGAAGTATTTGAATTTGCGAGTATTTGTAGGTACGGGAAATTCTTTCCATTTGTGATTATCTCTATTGGTTGGCTGATATTGATTACAAACTTATATGTAAATTGATAGGAGGATAAGTGAGATATGTTAAACTTAACTTACTGATTAGATTCAGACCAAAAAAACAAAAACTTACTGATTAGATTTGTGCGCTGTCTGACTTTTGCATTGTTAGTGTGCAAATTTGTTATGATTTTTGTTTATGTACTGTCAATGCTGTTTGCATAAAAGATGATTAGGAAAGTATGGTATAGGAAATAAACCTTTATTCAGGCTCTAATTTCCGGGAACTGATTAATTGATTTTAGATTTAGAATCATCCATTTATTGTTAGCTCTTCTAGCTAAAGATCTGAATTGAACTTGTAAGAAATCCTCTGCCTCTAAGGCTACAACTGCCTAGGGAATGCCCATCTCAAATCTTTGGGACTCCACTATCTTGTCGTACCTTTGTCTTCTTTACTAAGTTGCAGGCTTTGTCTAATCCAATCATCCAAGGTTAACTAAGTAAATGTGACTAGCTTCCATGAATAAGAAAAGCATTACGGGAATCTGTATTTGGGTTTGCTTTTGAGCTTCTTTATGGGCATCTGTATCTTTGGAGTTCAGGAATTCTTCATTCTCTGTTATTCTATCATATTGGAAAGCAGCTGTAATTTAGTGGTTTTAGTTTGGGGTTTTTTGATGTGTTGCTGTATCCTACCTGATGTAGAGTTCCTCTTTTAGGTGTTTAGAATAGCTTTGTGTTCTGGTGGACTTCTTGTTTACTGTTGTGTACCCTTTCTTTGGTGAAATTTATGTTTCACATCAAAAAACGAAAATCATTACGTACAATTATTTTTCTGGCCTCCATGTCCATGATGTTTGATCTAGGCACCTGATCCTTGTAGTAATGCCAAATATCGGAATATCTCAAATAGCTTCACTTAATTCCTTTATGAGACTCATTTTTATGATGTGAATTGATACCTTATAATTCCTTCCATATAATCATATTCAGGAGGTAATGCAAGGAATTTATGAGCTATTCTGAATTGTCGACTCTAATGTTTTAATGTGTGGTTGAATTGTTAACTTGATGGGCCTAAACTCAATTACCTCCAAAATTTTAAAATTCTTCAATAAAGCTACATGGTTTTGAATGTTGCACGATATGGAGTCTGGTATCAAATTTGTATCTGAACTAAGAAACTTTATGAGAATAAGGAGGAAATTTTGGTCTGTTAATATATCTCATTGTTCTCTAACTACATAAAGTTCAATTAAAGGAATTTTGATTGTTTTTCTAATGAAGGCATGGTTGCTTAGTGTATTAATAAAGTTATGGTTGTCTACTGTGTTATCATAACAAATTTGTAATTGCTTCTCCACCCCGAACAACCCTTGTCTCCTTATCTTTTTAAACTTTAGACCCATAAACCTAATTGTTTCTCACTCACCATCCCAAGCATGTAGGCTTATTGATGGGGCCAGCCGAATCGAGTTAAGGCCTTGCCAAGGCCAGCTTGGCGTACAAGTAGTTGAGTTTGAGCTCAGCTTGGCTTCTTTGGACCTAGAGTTTTAGATCAAAAACGGCGAGCCGTATATTGCAGGTTTCGTGCCAAGTTTGGATTAGTCTCCATACAAAGTGGGTGTATAAAGTTTTTGTTGCTTTTAATAAAATATTGCAAACCCTGTGACTTTTTTTATTGGTTGACCAAACCCTGTGACTTTAATTCACAATCTCGAAGCAAGAGAACGCCAGCTTAACAATCATTCTAAAAAGTAAAAACGTAAGCCTTTGTTAGAATGGTCTAAATATAATACTTGTATATAATTTTTAGAATAGTATAGTTTGGTCTGCATTTATGTAGGTTTGATATAAGTCTAGTTCGAGATCAGTTTGAACTCAAATGAAGCTCAGTCAAAAGAGAAAACTGGACTTCAGACTAACCCAGTCCAATTGACAATCCTAGAAGCGTAAAAGTCCTACAATTAGATTTCAGAAAGATGTCCTACGTCATAGGTTTAATGAATATATTTGTTATTTGACGAGTTGGCGAATACCAATTTGGTATAATTTCAGACTTATATGATATAATGCTTTTCCTACTACAAGTTATACTGCAATTTATTTTTCAATTTTTTCATGCGCGGGGATTTCCATAAAGTGACATGGGATACTTAGAAACAGTGAAAGCGGAATAAGTTCTCAGAAAAGTTGAGACTTGGAACAGATATAGCATGCATGATTCTATTCATTACGTGGAAACTTATGAAGATCTTTAAATAAATATACCACGAAAAAAGATATGGTTGAACAATAGTTTATTGTACGAAGAGAAGTACGTTTTCTGACTTGCCTTCGTGGATCTTATAGTCATAGCCAAATAGAGATATTGCTAGTCAAAGTTCCATAACAATTGATACATCTTGAAGTAGTAGCATTTGAGGCATATAGACTCTTTTTATCTGACATTACTGCTGGTTGTGGATATAAATTAAAATCCGTTTGGTTGCTTGCAGAGATTATTCTAAATTTTCTTGTGAGTTGTTGAGAACTTTGTGCTTTGTGCCTTCATCTTCTATTTTTTTTTTATTGCTTACTTTGAGGCCATAAATAATGCCCATGTGAACTTGCGAAACAGGGTGTTGCATTCGTGATTAGGACCTTTTTCCTTTTTGGGTTGAATGTATCACTATCCATATGTTGAGCTGGGTCTTCCTAACAAATGTTGGCTGAGTAGAGAAGTATGACAATTGATGCATTGTTTAACATGAGATATATGTTAAATAACACATATACATTGACCCTTGTTGTTTATAATATTTTTACCCTTTTTTTCTCCTCATAGGAGGGTGAAGCTGTTTTCTTTGGAAGGATGCTCATTGCTGACAACGGGAGGTCTGGAGTCAGTAATTCTTTGTTGGAAAGAGCTTCAAAGGCTTAGAGTAATATCATGTAACAATATAAAGGACAGTGAAGTTACTCCTGCCTTGGCATCCTTATTTTCTGTACTTAAAGAGTTGAAATGGCGACCAAATTCCAGATCTCTCTTGTCATCAAGTCTTGCTGAGACTGGAGTGGGAATGAAAGGTGGTAGGTTTTTCAAGAGATTAAAGCCTTGACTTTGATGCTTGTTGTTGGAAATCTTGACATCAATTCAAGGCGCATGCAGATAATTTACTTGACAGCTGTTCAAAGTTTGGATCAAAACACACTAAATAGATAGATTATAATCATCATATCTTATTTAGATGTTCAGCATTGTGATAACCGAGGATGATTTGCTTCATCGCTTACAGCAGGCCTGCCGAAGGGAGTTTGTCTTTCAAACCACAATCTAGTCCTCTCTGTGTTGGGACCTGTTAGTCCAAAATTCAGCATTAAGTTGTCATTGTGATTTAAGCCTAGTCATGCTTGTCTAATATTCAGCAAGTTAGTGGCCAAAAAAAAAAAAAAAATATTCAGCAAGTTATACACATGTTAGTTCAGTCATATTAAGTAGTTGAACTGACTTGCTAGGAGTTAGAATAAGCAAAAACATGGGTACAGTTTATTTCTCTTTTAGACATCATCCATGTGTAACATGTACTAGGAATGAAGTTCTTTTACCAAAAAATGCAATGACATATTATCTCCAAATGTGCAAGCTCATTGTGCCTTTCATGCAACTTGTTATAAGGGTAGTCGAATTTGTTCCTTTGTTATTGTGTTAATATCTCAACTCATTGAGTGTGAGTTTCTTGATTGGTAGAGCAAGTTAGTTGAGATATTTTAACAAATTTTGACCACTCAAGATTTCTTGATGATGCACCATGGATATCGATTGAAGTTCTTTATTCTTTTTTGATCTGTGAAGTTCTTTGTTGGCAAACTAAAAGAAGTTCTTTATTCTTTTTACTCTGTAAGACTCCCTTGTTTCTATATAGTGTACAAACCTCATAGGTTTGCTAATTGTTTGGCTTTATATCCATAGGTTTGTGTAGATACATGTTTAAATAGCTTAGCTGGGTGTGTAAATACATCCATGATGTTTTCTGCATATACAATTATCCAATAACTATGAAACCCAAGCACACTCCCCACAACTCAATAGCAGACTATGACCAGCTTTGAATCAAGGTAATAGGCAGGTAATACTTGGATTTGGATGACCAACATACCAAACAAGAATAAAAGAACATTTGGATCATTGGATGGGTATAAATAGTACATTGCTATGTTTTTAATACCACCACACATTACTTGTCATGCTCTTTCAAATACAATCACAAAATTCCTTTTGTGTGAAACTGATCCTATATATCATAATTTTCATATGAAATTATGAAGTAAGAAGGTTTTTTAAAAAAAATTTAAAAAGAATTATTTAGAAAGGAATTAAGGAAGTAAGAAGTTAAGTGTTTGAAAAATAATAAAAAGATAAATGTATCCCTAAGAATTTAAAACAATTCAAAAATATTTCTAATAGATAGGAATTTTTAGGATCCCAGTCATCCCACAAGGAAAAAGGTAGAATATCTTGTGAGAACATATAAACTCTAATGAAAAAGGCATCATTTTCTTTCAAATCGTTTGTGTATGGACAAGTTCTACCCATGAATTCTATCGATTGGTATCACAATAATGCATTATCTCGAGTATGAGATACCACTTGGTGTAATAAAACTATGTATTATAATACGAGTGAGTCTTCGGTGGGGCTTGCCCCATTGGGGCAAGCCCCATAGAAGATTTATCCATTATAATACAGGCAAACCATAAGTTTATACATGTTAGATTTCAATTATCCCACATTAAAAATAGGAAAAAGTTTTCAAAAATGAGTTAAACTTTGACCATGTGTCAATTTAGGATGCGTATTATGAGTTGTATCAATGTGCTCCTTTAACTTTAATTTTGAAGACAATTTGCCTATTCCGTTAATTCAATTACATTTTTCGTCGAAAAAACAACATGAAGTGGTTTGACTTTTATGTTCTTATATTATAAGTAGAATGATAAATTTACTCCTAAAAAAATGATCATGTGCGTGACATGTGATCACTTTTAGATGAAATTTGTAAATAGAGTTGACGGAAGTGACATATTGGCATCGAAAGTAAATTTGAGGTGACAGATTGTTATAAACCATAATTCATATATGAATCAGTAGTGCTACATATACCACATTTTTATACCATAATTTCATACCACCTTATGTGGCAACTTACATGGCATTCATACATTGGATACTAAAAAATAAAAATAAAAACTCAAAAAGGAAAAGAAAAACTTTGTCCAATAAAGTAATGACACGTCAGATGGTATAAAAATGTGGTATAAGAATGTGGTAAGTATAGCATTATTCTATCTGAATTGATATATGAGTCAAAATTTAAGTCATTTTTTAAAACATTTTCCTTAAAATTATATAGATATTATAGCCTTATAGGTGATTATGATAGAAAAACGTAGATAGAAAACATAAAATCCCCTCTCTTTTACTAGACATGACTAAAAAATATGAAAGTAAAAAATATAATAGACAGAGATACTTGGCAGGACTGCATACGTGAGATTTGACGTGGCAGGAAACGATTGGTAGAATAGGCGTGGAAGGTTCAAGCCACGTAGACAAAAGAACCCCCAACGCTTGCACTATATAACAAAACGGGTTTCAGGCCATCGGAGTCAAACACGTTCTCGGATCTTCGAACTTCAACAAAGACCAGCTGCCCAACTCGTTCGCTTCACCAAGTCGACTCAGGCGAGTTCCTCCATTCTCTCTCTCTCTACCCTTTGTAGATCTACGACATGCAATCTTCAATTTTTTACATTTTTTAGTTAAATGATTTTTCCAATTTTGCATTGCTTTCGTGATTGGATCTTGGATCCGACTATCGGATCTGGTTTTTGTGAAACGTCTTGATTTTTCCTGGCCAATTTGGGTATTAGGGTTTCTTAATTTTCTATATATATCCATATGAATTTTGTCTATCATTTCTGTTTTTTCGCTAATTTGATGGGTTAGATGACTATGGCAGTTATTTTCAATTTGATTAATATTTTGTAGCTGCTAATATTCGTATTTGTATTCGAATTCCACTATTCTGCAGATCTCTATGCTATTATCATATCTTTGTGTTTGAATCATAGATGGGGTGCTTTTAGTTTGAGTATAGATTTAGAAATTGAGTTTATGGGTTTTGTGTACCCAAATTTATCGGCTATGAAACATTTTTGTTATTGTCACCGAAACCCAATTACAGTTAATGCAAATTATAAGCCAATAGTTCTGTTCAAGTATGTTTGGAATCAAATTCATGTGTCATTTTGTTCTGTGGTAACTGGTACCCAACTTGAATTGGGGAGCAAACCTTGATTTTGCACAGTTAGAATCAATTTATACTTCTTTTTCTGTATGAGTTGCTGTAGTTTTCTCTCACTGCCAAGATTCTATTGTATATGTTTACAGAATTGGCTAAGCTCCATCGTTGTCTGATTAAGGTTAAGCTTGTCTTGTTACAAGTTTTCTTTCTCTTTCTTTTTTTTTTGCTCTGTTTGTGTGGATTTTGTTCTTTTAGCTTTGTACAATGTATGCTGGATTGAGGTTCTAACTTCTAACTGCTTGAGTTTGTGTTACAGAAAATGGTTCTAGGCGGAGGAGGAGCAGCTCCGCCAAGGGGAAGTGCCGCAGCTACTGCGAGCATGCGTAGAAGGAGGACCACAAGTGGCGGGGCTTCCGAAGGTGCAGCCGGGACTATGCTCCAGTTTTACACTGATGATGCCCCGGGACTGAAGATCTCCCCAAATGTTGTTCTCATCATGAGCATTGGTTTCATTGCATTTGTTGCCGTTCTTCATGTCATGGGTAAGCTCTACTTTGTGCGCAGAGAGGCTTAGAAGGATGCTGTGCTAACAATAGGAAACAGAGTTCAAAATGTAGTGTTTTCCGGATCATGAATGAATAAATATTCTAGTTATGAAAAGAAAGACTTGGGTTTGAAAAGTTATCTTTGTAATATGTGAATGGTTGAAACATTTATAGCTGTTTTTGGTTCAGGTTATTAGAAGTAGAGGTTGCTTTAGGTATTGGAATTCTAGGCCTTTTCTCTTCGACATTTTGATCACTTTTTAAATGAATGGAGCACAATTTTGGCTATTTGATGGAATTATATAATTGAGCAGAATTTTGCTGCTTGGCATGTATGAGTCGCTTGAATGCAAACCCGGTTAAAATGGTAGGCAAATGAGGCAATCGATAGGGCCCTATATTTAAAAGACCCTTTATATGTTATGATGATTTTTGTGAGAGCTTACGGAAAAAACATATTACATAGTTGTACACAAAGAGTGGAGGGTTTCATTTTCATGGTTTGGTTGGGGCCCTTAGAATTTCAGAGCGGCCATAGGTGAACGGGCACAGATGTGCGAAATTAACATGTTTTCAGAAATTCTTGAATTCTCGGTGCTCGGCTGTATGATTGATGCTTTATCAGACATTTATTGGCTAACGAATTGTAAATTTAGAATTTGACTGAAATTGTGTAAGAGTGCTTATATTTTTACTCACTTTATTTGTGAATTGTGACTCAAGATGAAAACAACAATTAAGAAATTTCATCAAATTATTATTATTCACGTTATTTTAAAAAATTTAAATAAGAAGTGTAAAATTAAAATGGGTGAGAAAATAAAAAAAAAGTGGTGAGAATATAAGCAGTTAAGCACTAAAGATAAAAAGATAGAATTTTGAGTCGGAGTAGTTTCTCGATGGTCAAACTGTTTTTCAAAGTTAGACAAAATATTTGACTCAGATCAATAACTTCTTCAATATTTCAATCAGAAAAAAAAAAAAAAAAAAAAAAAAAAAAAAAAAAAAAAAAAACTTCTTCAATGCCTGGATCTAGGCCTCACCAAAAAGCCCAAGGCCCGAAGTCCGCCTAGCCCATTAGCCCGAAGCCCATTTGGCCCCAAATTTGGGCCGGTCCGGCGTAAAAGTCTCTTGGGTTGAGCTTGGGCCATCTCTTTGAAGCCCATGGGCCGCTCGAAGCTCGGCCTGTTTAGACCCGCCCAAAGCCCAATTTGGGAATTATAACATATTTAATAGGTTTTTCGTTTGTTTACCGTAATAAATTATTAATATGTTTATTAAGTTATTATATAATACTATAATGTTAGTAAATAGTAATAGTGTAAACTATGTAATACCATAAATAATAAAGTAATAAACTTTTAAAATTATATACAACATTACAAGTATAATAAAACATAATTGTATATGTGTATATACAACTTTTATAATACAACTATAATTAAAGTTATTAAACCACGATTGTCAATTCATTAATTCAACGATCTGAACCGTTCATTTTTTATTTTCATAGTCAAAGATCATCCTTACAAAAAATCGGCTAAATCGGAATTCATTTACCCATTCAATTATCATTAGAAAACTACGATCGTTCATTAATTCGATCACCGTTATGTCACTTTTACATCTCCGATTAAGCTAATTTTTTGCAAGAATTCTCTTTAAGTGGGGAACTAAAACTTGAACGGTTCGGATCATTGAAAACATGATCAATATGTGAGCTTCTACATATAAATACACTTAAAGAGTATAATTCTAATAACTTTCCCGTTAAAACCTTGTTGTTTCCATAATTATGAAGATCACAACATGATTTCAAAAATCTGACCCGTTCATTTTCTATGTTCATAGTCAAAGATCATCCATACAAAAAATCGGCTAAATCGAAATTCATCTACCCATTCGATCATCATTAGAAAAACCACGATCGTTCATTAATTCGACCACCATTATGTCACTTTTACATCTCCGATTGAGCTAATTTTTTGCACGAATTATCTTTGAGTGAGGAACTAAAATTTGAACGGTTTGGATTGTTGACAACACAATTGCATCATTTGTTTATAAAAATATGTAATAAAATATATAATAAAACATATGTACATTTATGTTTTATTATAGTTGTAATGTTGTATATAATTTTAAAAGTTTATTATTTATGGTATTACACTATTACTAACATAATAGTATTTTATAATAACTTAATAAGCATATTAATAATTTATTGAAGTAAACAAACGAAAGAACTATTAAATATGTTATGATTCACAAACTTAACAAATAAACTAGTCAACTCAGTTGGTTGAGAGTTGAACCTTGCTACATGAGTTCTCATGTTCAAATCACAACATAGCCAAAATCTTTTTTTTTTTTTTTGAAGATATATATGTGTCTAAATAGGCTTTTGGCCCATTTTGGGCCGCCCGTTCAGGCCTAGCCCGGCCCGGCCCTCCAAGCCTGCAAGCCAAAGCCCAATGGGTGGGCCTTGGGCTTGTGTATTAAAGCCCAAGCCCGGCCCAAACCTGAAAAATTTGGGTCGGGCTAACCCGGCCTGACCCGACCCATTGCCGACCCCTACCTGGATCTACATTTCTTCACAAGTGGTAATTGGTCGTTATGGGTAATTATTTTGAGGTGGAGGCTATTCCGACCACTCTTCTGAGTTAACTACTTTAACATATTTTGGATAATTTTTTTTTTGTAAAAAATTATGGAATCATCCAGACCCATTCAGCAGTATGCTATCGAAATATGCTAAAGAGTTGAGTAACTTACGACCGAATATAATAACAATGTTCGACAGAATACTGCCAAAAAATACTTTTTTCATTTCCATTCTGTAGTTACATACTGAAAATTTCGTCAATATTCGACATTTAGGTGCTGAATAACCACAAACGTTTCAATAGACAAGTGTCGAATGATCTGATGAATAAAATTGAAATTTTTTATTTTAAAGATAAAATTAAAATTTAAAAATAAAATGGTCAACTCAACAATTTAGAATGGATGGAATAGTCTGACCTTATTTTGACCATTATCAACCGTTGTCGATCATTATCAACCATTATCAATACTTTATCAACCATTGTTGATTGTTAAACAAATCTTGACTCATGTGTGGACTTATGACTCGATCAAGTGAGGTCGAGGGTTGATATTTCTTCATAAGTTATGGTTGGTCAAGACATTGAACGATTTAGGGTTGATGTTCTCATAGGTTGTGGTGGGAATTATCTTGACAACTATTGAGTATTAATTTTTTTATTTTTTCAATACATTGAAGAAAATCAAAGTCTAGGATTATCTTAGTTCTATCTATTATTCTACCCACTAGTCTAGGTACATCGTCAACAATAGTCTATTAAGATTTAAGCTTAGCTAATACTTAAGTGAGCAGTTTAGACGTGACATTTCACATCCCCGAGTGATAGTTTTGTAAATAAATAATGTTATACTTATTATATTTTTATACTACATTTTTATATCATTTCACGTGTCATATTTTATTGGACAGAGTTTTTTTTTTTTTTAGTGTTCAATATATGAATATCATGTAAGCTGCCACATAAAGTGTTATGAAAATATGGTATAAACATATAAGATATTTAGCACTACTCTGTAGTAAATATCTTCAAATTGTTATATTGTTGCAATCAACTCATGTAATGATATTATTTTTGAAAGTTTCCCAAAGCTTTGTGAAGCAAAGGAATTTCAATGGCTCTGCACAAATCCCGAGCCGAACAGTATAAACATATAATAGATGATTATATAAGGGTTTTTTTTTCTAACATTTTTAAGGGTTTTTTAAATATTTTTAAAAACTTAGGTGAACCTTTTTAATATCTAACACTTAAGAGGGTAGGCAAATAAGGCAATCATCGGGCCCTCATATATTTAGGCCACAAATTTAATAGAGGTTTTGTATATTTATCATGATTGTTGTGAGTGCATACAAAAAAAAGAAAAAAAAATTATTAGGTTGTTATACATAAAAGGTGGAGGGTTTCATTTTCATGGTTTATCTCGGCCCCTAGAATTTTAGAGTCGGCCAACGGTCATGCAATATTTTACAGATGTGCGAAATGAACATGTTTTTCAGAAGATTGTTTATATTCTCACCTTTTGTTTTATTTCCCCACGTACTCATCTTATTTTTACGCCCCCATTAAATTGCAAAAAAATATGAAAGTACTCTTCTCTCCTCTTATTATTCCTATAATGTTCTTTAATATACTAATTCAAATAATTACCTACTAAACACTCTTTTTACCCCCCTTAAACTATCATCACAACCACCCATCTTTGTTCATAATTTCTTCCAAAAACTTAATTCTACTCTCACCAAAATTTAAAATCGATAATAATATTTGTTTGATGCCCATGCATTTATTAAAATTTATGATTATTCTATACATTAAATTTCTATATCTTACTTTTAATTTTTTTATATAATTTTAGATCAAGAATTTTGATTTAAAATTTGATTTTAACTTTAGGGATTTAATTTGTGGTTTTTGAGTGGAACAAGTGAACACTGTTCGACTGTGCAGGTGGAACATCTCATAGGTGTTTTACCATGGTTGGTGGAACAAGTTTCGCTTCCTACCCAAAAACAAATCGAAAAAATTAAATTTTTTTTTCGCTTACCTTGTCAATAGGAGAGTTCTTTCCAACGTTCATTTGAATGTTCATCACCAAAAAATAGGGTAATAAAATGATTAATGATATGAGAAATAGAGAAAAGATGATTCTAGGGTTTATAAAGTTAGGTCATTGAAGGGAGATGAGTAGAGTATGATAATTATTTTTCTTTTTACTTAATTCTTTAGATGTCATTTTATAAAAGGATAAACTTATTATTATCATTTTCATTAAAAAATTATAAAAATATATGATAAGAGCGAAAATATAAGCACTCTTTCATAAATGCTTGTGCTCCTGTTAGTTGGGCTGTATGATTGATGCCTTATCATACATTTATTGGCTAAAGAATTGTAAGTTTAGAATTTGACTGAAATTGTGTGAAATGGCGTAAAGATGGAGGTAGAATTTTGAATCCGAGTGTTTCTCGATGGTCAAACTCTCTTTTAAAGTTATGGACAAAATGTTGACTCATAAGTCTCATATTGATCAATAACTTCTTCAATACGTGGTCTGGTCTATATTTCCTCACAAGTGGGTGGTTCGTCGTTATGAGAATTATTTTGACCGTTATCAACCATTGTTGATTATTGATCAAGTCTTGACTCATATGAGGACTAATGGCTGGTCCAACACTTGGTGGAGGGTCACTATTTCTTCTTAAGTTGTTGATAAAGACATTGGTGGATATGTGGGGTGATTTTCTGTTAAATATCTAACATTACCAAGATATAATTGGGTTGTACAACGTATAAGCCTTGGAAAACCTTCCCTTACAAGCCAGTTTAAGGATGAGTTAGGCCATAGAGGCTTTAACGTGGTATTAGAGTTTATGGTGAGTATTCTTGTCCATTTTAGACTGGTATTGCGCTCATTACTCCACTCACTTTCATTACCAAAATGCGTGGATAAGAGTTTAGGCAAGCTTATTCAAGTGTGAATGCATTGATAAGAGTTTAGGTAGGCCCATTCAAGTATGAACGCCGCACATTCGCACCTGATGCCAAGCACTCAGCGCTAGTTTGTCGGCGTTTATGTTATGGTTTAGCTTCGGGATTTTGAGATCCACCCAAAAATTCGAAGCTAAACCTTAACATAACGCCTTTATTAAGCCCATTTCATACCGTAAGAGGGGATGATGTAAAAAGATGGGGATTTACCCTCAAAACTTGATGGAAGATGCAACGCTCGTCTGTGTTAAAAATACATTGTTGAGCGCTTAATAATAGGTGCGCACATAATCGAATATGAGAGTTTAGGTGTAGTCTTGATAAGAGTCTATGCTTTAGGGCTAATACTTAAGTGGGCAGTTTAAACATGTCATTTCACATCCCAAAAGTGATAATTTTGTAAATATCTTTAAATTGTTATATTTTTTAAGGTTTCCCGAGGCTATGTGAAGCAGAGGAATTTCAGTGGCCCTCCAAATTTGATTTATTGTTCAAGCGAAAAATCTATTCATGCATAGTTCCGCTCAATATGGTGAAGATCTAATAATGACTTAAGTTACAACACTATTCATTACATTTTTTTTTTAAATAAAGATGAGATCTATTCACATAGATGGGCTTCACTTCACATGAATTTTATAAAATGTGGTCAACAATATAATTATTACACGTAGTATACTTATCATAGTAGTGAGTAAAATTGTGAAAATCACACTGTATAAATATATGAATGTAATTAGTGTGAATTCTTGATTGTAACAATCACACAACTCTAGACATATACTTGAATGAATGTAATATGGATTAAACTCTGGAAATATGGACCATCACACAACCGTACATGCATGAATGTAATCAATCTGTTGGTTTGGTTAAAGAAAAATTAGGGGAAATTCTAAAAACTAGCCATTCTTTTTTCATTAAAAATTTTAGGTTTTTTTTTTTCTTCAAAGTTTTAAATATCTAACTATCGAGAGTAGTATTCAAGCTCTTACCAAGAAGTGTTCGAATCCCTTTCGATTAATGTCCGAACCCTGTGGAGTCGTGCTTGAGAAAACTCGAGTATTACTCGAAGAGAGCTCAAGCACTATCTGAGAATTAGATTTCTAAAACTCCCAAAAAAGGGATCAAAGTCTTTTTCTAAATTTCTCAAAACAAGTGTGTTTGCTGCATGACCAAAATGAAACATGTGCATTAGACGGGTGTTAAAATTGTTTCCTAATTTAAATTAAATAAAACTCTATTCATTTTTGAAAAATTAAAAGTAGCAAATAAAGTATGTTTTTTAATCTATGGTCAGAACTCGAAACTGTAATTGTTAATTGTTAATTTTGTTAATGTCTTAACGAATCATCATTACATTAACAAAAATTAAAATCTATTTATGAGGCTTGCCCTTAATAAAATAAGTCTAATCCTTCTATGTGTAAGGAAGAGACGTTTCCTCACTGGTGCAATCCAGAATCTTCTTTTATTAAACATTGCATTTTTTTTTATTACTGACTACACAACAAAGATCCCTTAAAATAATGTTAAGAGATATGTTTTTTGGGTAATGAGAAAACCTTGTGATCAATTCCACTATCAAGTATAAGGTCTGAAGTGTAATCTTTTATGTAAATTTTTGATATCATAATGTTTTCATCAAAACTCATGAGAGTATAAGCAAACGATTTCAATACAGTAATATCTTAAGACGAAGTTATTAAAAAAATATTTAACAAGAGAGTATTACCCCATATCCCAATCTCAAAACCATCTAATCATTTTTACAAGTCATAGATTCATGCTTAGGGTCTTTTGGAAGTGCTTATGTAGGAAGTATTTTTATTCAGTAACGCTTTCAATAGAAGTGCTTTTGTTATAAAAATATAAATTTTTTTGAAAAAATTACAAGTGCTTCTTGTGAATGTATTTGGAAACACTTCCGAGTGCTTTTAAAACCCGAAAATATTTTTAATTTATTTTGTCAAACACAAGTAAAAGCGTTTTTGACTATTTAAAAGCCGTTTTAATACTTCTAAAAACACTGCCAAATAAGCTCTTAATTATTTAATTTGTCCAAAAAAATATAAAATTAGGTTAATCAAGAGCTACGATAAAATATAGCAATGACCAGAGCAAACAACTATTTATGTTCATGAATAACCAAGAAATCAAACCTGGCGGGCTAAAAAACAAAAAATAAAGAAATCTAAGATGAAATTTAATGTTAAAATAAATAAATTCACAAGGCATGAAAACACGATGTCATACCAGTTCACAAGGCATGAAAAAATCCAATCATACAACTGAATAGAGTGCTCTGTATCATGCCATATATATTGTGCCATAAAAAATCTATAAAACACATACTTAACAATAGTGTAGATATTGGCAAAAGATTATTTAATAAAGTCAACGAAGAAAACGACATCCTTTGAACAATTGCGCTATCAGCTATAAGGCAAAAGACATGCTTTGAGCCTTTGATGATATGTCGGGTGGCCAATAACTCAATAAAAACCAAAGTAGTCGATCAAAGCAACAGTAAAAAGTAGCAAAATGAAATATAATTGTTCATCTTGATAATGTGTTTTAAAATGAGAGTTGACATAGATAAAAAAAACACAAGAGATAAATTATAAAGAATTGAGCGTGTATTATTCAGCCCCATGAGCCTTTATATGCTTTGAGATCTCCAAGGTTTACAAAAGTTATCTTATTATATATTGGATATGACACTGCAAAATATGTAAATATTACATATTAACTCCAAATTTATGTGTGGAATCCTACATAATTTATCATGTTTACAACAGTTATTGTATTAATGATCATCATTACAATAACAAAATTAAAATTCATTTAAGAGTCTTGCCCTTAATGAAATAAGCCTAATACGTCTTAGGTAATTTGGTGTCAACATAAGATTGTGAGTTTTTGCCGATGTTATGCATAAATTTTAAAATGATAGGCTTATTTATTTATTTTGAGAGAATGATAGGCTTATTTTAGAGTTATACTAATATCATAAAATCATAACGCCTTTATCAAAACTCATGAGAGTATATTAAGCAAATGATTCCAATACAGTAATATCTTAAGATGAAGTTATTAATGAAATTTTTACAAGAGAATATTACCCAATATATATTTCTTATCTTAATCTCAAAACTATCTTATCATTTATATTAGAACCATATATATAATCATTGAAAAGCTTGTTTGGCGAAATTTTAATGTCATTTGAGAAGAAAAATCTTTCAATTCACATGAGAGTACGAGACCAAGGAGATCAAGAGGATTTTTATTCTTATTTTTTTATTTTTGGAAAATCAAGGAGAGGGAATTAAGTGGTATGAAAAATCCAACAAAGCATTAAAGTGAATCTGAAGACTTTTATAAGCACAATCCACACGGTGCTGTAATATAAGTCAAGTGCTAACTTACCAAATGTATTATAATTTATATCAACTTTCCACAATAGCCCAATTTGACCATATTAAAGTCTCACCAAAGCTTAACTCTCAATGTTCAATTCATAGTATCAAAACCAGGTAGTACTCCTCATCCTCTCTCTCTCTCTCTCTCTCTCTCCAAGAATTGAGAAAGACACCCCAAGGAATTGAAATGATCTCCCAAACAAGAATAAGCCCAAGTATGTCCCAAACTGCAGAGAGCAAGAGGACCAAACCCACCATGATCAATTCCAAGGAGTTCAACAGAAATGGCCCTCCCATGTCTGCCAGAACCTTCAAAAACTCATCAATGCCAACCAATAAGGTGAGGCCACGTGACCTCTCTGCAGGGGGCATCCAAACTTGGAGCATGAGTCCTCTCAAGGAGGCTTTACCATCAGGCTCTCCACCACCAGGGTGTAGCAGTGGGTCCAGCCCACTTAGCTCTACAACTGGCTCTCCCAAATCAGTTAACAGCTTCAGCTCTGACATGCCCACCACTGAGTTTTCCACTCCAAGAAACCAGGTATTAATTAATATTCTTTCAATAAAAAAAAACAAAAAGGTTCTTTGCAATCTTCTACATTAATGGATTTATGCCCTTTTCTTATGGATTATGGAAATTGTGAATTATGCATGATTGGCTATTTGACTTAAAGGGTTTGTGTGAAACATTCAAGAATGATTATTTTCATTTCTGGCTGTATTGGATTCTCTTGAACTTTGTTTGATGAGTTATGTGAAATGTCAATGAAAAGGAATAAAACTATTTGCATAGGGTCACCAACTCACATTCCAACTTTTTTATGCCAAGCTATATAACACATAAAAGGGCAGTCTAGTCTTGTTATAAATAAAAAGTTTTAGAATTAACTCAAATATGAATAAATGAAATATTGTCACATTAGTTGGGATAATAGTTGGTATTTCTAATAGCCAACATCTAAATCCCATCGAGTAGGAATCCACCTTCATATGTATGTCCTATCCTTTAGAAAAATGTAGCGAATTGATCGGCAAAAATATGGTCCAAATAGCAACATTAAATGAGAAAATGTATGCCTGCAATCCTGCATACTTTGATATATAGGTTGGTTTTGAAGCTTATCTTCATTTGTTTGCTAAGGGGTTGCAAATACCCTCTGATTCTATTTTTTTTTTTTTTCCCCTCTTTTGAAATTAAAATTTCTGATTTCTATGATGGAGAAAAACTCAGGTCAAAAATCAATTTTTTGGTGTGACCAAGGGAACCGATTCTGGTTTTGAAGTAACGGAAGGGATGGAGAATGCCAAAGGGTTCAGTCGTTTCTGTCACACCAATTTCCAGAACAACAATCCAAAGGGGTCCTGCCTGAGCAAGCTAGAAATGGGTGAAACCACATTCTTAGGTCCTCAACACCATGAATTTCTTGGCCCGGAATTGCCTTCAGAAAGAGAAGAGAGCTCTGTTCATGGAGAGTATGTCCATGTGGCATGTGCTGATCAGAGCACATACCAAGAAGCATCTTCTAATAGTGGAAGCTCAATTGTTGGCAGAGTGATGGATAGGCCAAAGCCCTACCATGAATTCTTAGATGAAGTCAAGAAGCAGGAGCTTAAGGCTGAGATAGAAGCATGGAAAAAAGCTGAGCATATGAGGCTTATGACCAAGTGAGCAAACAGGGCCTCTTTTGTTCCTTCTGTTCTAAGCATATATATGATGAAAGGGGAAAATGAATTAGCATGTTTATATTGACAGGTTGAGAAGAGAAGAAGCTGCTATAGATGACTGGGAGTTCAGGCAGACCAGCAAGGCTTTGAAGGAGATTAAAAAGATTGAGGTATGAAATTTTGTCTGAAGGTTCTCTGCTATTCCTGAATCTGCTTCATTACAAAAACCAATGGGAAGATGTTAATGCTTAAATAACCCTTCTAAGATAATATGAAGTATTAGTTTGAGCTCATAGTATTTCCTGATTTTAGGGCCAGTCTGCACAATACTATGTTAGAAATCAAGAACAAGGAGATTGCATAATTTTATTATTCTATGCATACTACTATGTGTCTTTTAGACCATGTTATTGATCACACATCTTTAAAAGAAATGGGACTAACCCATGTCTTCTCAAAGAGTAATGTGAAAGGAGAGAAGCATTCCTCATTAAAAGAAATGGGACCATTCCTCATTTCTATTTTTCTCTTTAAAATTTTGCAGAGCAAACTGGAGAAGCAGCGTGAAAAAGCAGTGGAAAACACATGGAAGACAATAACAATGACAAAGGAAGAGGCAAACAAGAAGAAGGGAAGAGTAAGACGATCCACAATTGGGAAGATATCTGCAGTCTCAGAAACTTGTAAGATTGAGAGAAGCACCTTTTCTTCCACCAAGAAATGGATATGGCACAAAGCCACTACCTACGGCAAGTCCATGTACCTCAAGTCTGTGCGACGCACTCCACTACCATCAGGAAGACGCCAACTATCACTTTCATAAAACTATGCATACTATGCTCTCTCTTACTCCTTTAACATAAAATCATCTAAAGCAGATAAGCTGTATCAAACTTTTTGTCGACTCATTTTCATGTCATGCCATTTTGGTTCAGAGTCTTCAGACTGATGACTTTATTATCTGAATAAACTTGGGTGGGTACCAGAAATTTTTGTACCCTGTGGTAACAAATAGTGATAGCACAATCCCTTCATGAAAAGAGTATTGCTAGACCAAATTTGTTTATCAAATATTGTTTGAATTTTTCTTTTGTTCAATATGAAGTTATGAACTCATGTAGACATTCAGAACAATATTGATGAGTCTAGCATTATTAATCATTAAATCAAGTCGGCTCAATTATGTGCTTGTGAGATATATATTCCTCCGAATTGATTATACTACTAAATACTTAGTAGGTAAGAAACAAACAACCCAATTTGGAAGACCAAATCAATCAAGTAGCAAAAGAAAGCAACCCAGATGAACACGTTAGAAGACGGGAAAACTAAGCCCACCTAGACCAACCAAACCAAATCAACGGGATTGCACAGTTTCGTTGACAAAAATGCCCGACACTGACCACAAGGTCAATAATGCAATCCAAAATTTTCCAACAAATTCTCTGCTCTAGAACCAACAAACATAAACGACCAAAAAAAAAAAAGCAACAAACATTAGAAACCACTTAAGACAACCTAAACCCACATGATGGAAACCATTGAAATGCAAAATGGAACATATTCGTGCACTACTTTAGCTGCCTAAGGAGGGCGTTTTCTTGGCCATCATCTTCAACACAACAAAAAACTGCAAAATAATAAATTAACATACCCAATTTTGTTGGAGTGTTGAAGCCAACAAAATCTTATAGAGAAATGTATACGTTGTGATGAATTGTTACTTAGTTCCGTCATGCGACTATTATAACCTTAAGGTACATCGTATTAGATTATGGATATGAGTAAATAATTTAGTCAGTTGTTTGGTGTCAATTTGTAATATCTAATTACCTGACTATGTAAACCGGATCGAGTTTTTAATACTCTTCTTACCAGACTAACTAATACAACTCACACATTTAGGATTATATAATACACGCTTAATTATAAAAAATTGAGAAAATAAAAACACGCTGAAAACCAACACACTTTTTTCATCTTCTTCTCCCTAGAGTTATTCTCTGCTATCTTATCTACAGGTTATTCTCTTCACTCTTCTCCGGGTATCTATCTCTCATTTTCTTTCTGTTCTTCTTTCTTCATCTTCGCTTTCTTTATATACTTCCTTGTTTATACATAGTGTTTGATTATTTCTTCTTATCCTTTATTTTTGATTTATTCAATAGATCTTTTTATTACATTTTTTTGAGAATTAGGGTATGATTTTTTCTTCAAAGTTTTACTTAGTATTTTTCTTTAATTTCCACTAAGCTATCAAAAAAATAAATAGTCTGATCTGCTATCCGACGGAACACCAAGTACAGACTGTTTATTCAGAATAGTATCAAACGCCTGATAATTTTCTGAATAAACAGTTAGTACTCTCCGAAACAGATTAATATTATCCGATAAAAATTAGTTAGTACAGTCCAACGTACCAAACGAGCCATTATATTATCACATTTTAAGATTCAAAGGTCAAAATAAGAAGTGAAGCTTTCAGTTCCATTATCAAAATCACTAGCCTAGTTCTCTTTTGCTAATAAAAGCAACAGCATTGTTACTAATGGATTCCCAGAGTATGATTAACACCTCAAATATTGTAAGTGACAACCAAGTAATGAAGGCAGAAGCTCCGAGAAAAAAACTGAAATAACTGCATTAAACATTTTGGCTAGTTAATTACAAAATATCTACAACAATACAATAAATACAACTGCATGTACATGGAGGCTATGGAGCCTAAATATAGTCAGAAATATTTATACTTGAGTTTCGGGCACGCGAGTGATCATCCATTTTGGAAATTCCAAATGATTCACAATCAGTGTGCACTCTCGGATACCCAACCTGACACCATACTCTCGTCCACAGGCTTTGGACCACCACAAGACCTTGAAACAGATTCAAAGAGTTTTTCGATCTCCGGCGCGCACCTTATGAAAGCTCGGTTCCAGAAGTTGTATCTAGGATTCTGAAATATTAACACATACCAATTCAGAACAAATTTGTAGCTCAAAAAATTTAAGTTTCTCCCTTTTGTTTCTTTTTTCATTCCTTGGTGGGGCAGGTGTTTACCTTGATAAGCTCAATGAATGTAATCAGAAGACCCCATGGATGAGGCCGATTAACAATCAGACGTTCCAACAATACCCTTGTGATTTGCTCCTGGATGATTTCCTGCTGAAAGACAAAAGCATATCCACAGTTAACATGCAGTGGAAATATTTCACATATTCATTTAGCTACCCAACTTGAATCATCAAATGTCCCAAGGATAGAGTGCAATAAAAAATTAAAATTCTGTATCCTTAAGAAACCAGGAATCTAAAAGTCATAATTTATTGACCCAAAAAAAACAAAGTTAAAAATTATAGTCTTGACATTATTGAGAATACTAAGAATGATAATCAACACTAAATCAATCTAAAAGCATGCAAACGCATATGCCGTCAAGGTTCCATGGCCATTTCATCATAAGGATCTGCTATAGAATTAATCCTACAGTGGACCTACCCACCCATATGTATGTTATACACCAATCTGCATCTTAAACATCTGATCTCGGTGCTTTAAAATCCAAGACTTGGAATATGAGGCCACAAAAACATTAAAATAAAATGCTCCGACAACCAAGGGGACTAACCAAAAGAACAGGAAATGATATGTTTAGAGCAATGTCAAAACTCTAACTTGTCTCACCTGGTTTGATTCCGCAAACAAGTATAGAACAATGAAGGAAAAGTAATGGGTATGGGTGTTTGGATAACGCAGTTGATTTGCAATCGCATTTAAGAAAAGGTAGCGCCCTTCAGTATCTAGGTCCACTATCAGAGTCTGGAAAATATCCAAAGCAGCACCCACCAAGTACACAGCCAGTGGAACAGTTTGGGTTGACTGTGCATGAGGCGTTCTAGCCTGAAGCTGCTGGATAGCCTGTAAAATAAACCCCAAAGATAAGCATTGACCCATACACTCTACTCAACACCCTCCCCAAACAGAGTCATAAAAATCATAAGATTTATGATCCAGAAAATAATCCCCACTGCGCCTTTCTCACTTTTCTTCATTACAATTACAAAAAGCATAGTTAACTAAAACATGAAAATCAAGAAAATCTTGCATAAGTGAGATTTTTAAAGTGTAGAGCTAAGGAAAAGCAATGGATTTACATGCAACATTTCAACCTTACAGAACAACATTGATCTTAAACAAACAAGCATTAGAACGTAGAGTGGAGGAAAAGCAATGGATTTACATGTGACATTTCAATATTACAGAACAACATTAGTAGAGGCATAATATTAGGCATAAAACAAGTACCTGCATCCCAACATAGAGCACAAGGGAGTTCATCAGGGGTACATTGTAACGAGTACCAGCTGAGGCAGCTTCACTTGGTAAAAGGAGCAATTTTTGCTTCAGTTCAGTCAGAAATGAAGAACCCTGTTGCCTTGTCTGCAAAGTATTTTCAAACAAAATTTATAAAAAATACAGAATGGCAATAAGAAAAGCAGAACAGGAACAAAATAATGCAATTAGAAAGATCAGGATTTTTAATAAAGTAACCACTGTACAAAGAAGAACAATTCAAACCTAACTAGCACAAGGAAAAAACAGTATTATCAGTCCCCGAATAAAAAAGTATTCATACCTTGAGATACTCGTCCACATCGCTTTTCATCTGCTTTGCTTTTAGAGCTGCATCAACCTCAGAAAGAATCCGTGGAGACTGGCTGATTTCAGCAAGCAAATCAATCTGCATATGAACAGGGGAAAACCAGTTCCCACCTAGATCAGTTTTCATAACCAAAAATGTTACAAAGTTAATAAGCAGGATTATCAACAACCTTCAAATTAGGAGTAGATGGATCTGGCAGCCTCATATTACGAGGAAATGCACTGAGGATAATATTTCGCATTTGAATGCAGCTTGGAGGAATAACGTCACAGAAAGTAAAGTTATAATCACAAAGAAACTCGGGGAAATCATGAAGTAGCACTAGCAGCACCCTGAGTGTGCCTTTATACAGAAAATGAACCTGCATAGAGAAAATGATGTGAGAGTGAGACAGAATAAAATTTAAGTTATACTGTGGCTAACAATGAAATCCAGCAGAAAAAAGAAGCACACCGGAACTCCCAGTTCAGCATTCCTCAAAAATGGCTCCATAAATTGAAACAAGTCAACCAGCAAACGTTGGATATAGGGCCAACCCTTCTGACCATTTCCAGCGAGCATTTTTGGCATGAAACTCCTATGACTCACCAACTCGAGCCATGCAAAGCTGATAAAGCATTTCTCAGTATAGGAACACAGAAAGTGCCAAAGATAATTAATATCACAATTATATTCACCTAATCATCAGATCTAGCTTATGTACACCAAGATTAAATTAAAACCTTTCCAAACATGAATGCAAATGATGCACATCCAACAGAGAAAAAAGCAACGACAGAAACAGGAGAGGGAAAGAACAGAAAAGGGGGAAACGAAGAGAGAAAAAAGAGGAGATAGTGATGTTTCACTATTTCAAATTAGGAAAACAAGTCTGCCAACAGAGATACACCATGGACTAGTTATAGGGGCCGGTCTAAAATGAACTCAAATTGAACCCCTAACTAAATCAAATTCCTAAAATTAGGATCTCCAACAGCAAATCATTAATAATGACAGCCAACAATTTCATAATCAGAGAGCCAAAAACATTTTGACAAGCATCAAACAATATACCACTTTAACCAAAGAATTACAATATACCATTTCATTATCTTAAGAACTAACGTTTCACTACCTACCATTGACCAAAGACTAATTAATAGAACCATGATGCTAACCTGAATGTGGGAACTTTAAGGGGCTGCAAAGCATGAAATGTATTTGCAAAGGCTGTCAATATCTGCAACATGGACAACCAAATTAGTAAATCAACATAGAGCAAAATGACAAAGAAAAAGGAAGAAAAACCTGAAGTTCATCTACTTGATCCAGACCTGAAAGTTAGCACCATCAATAACAGGATCCAAAGAACCAAGGTCTAGGAGCCAATTAACAAACAATCTAAAATATGGTCTTGGATTGAAAGATGCTTTCTTCTCCTCTGCATCCTTTTGAATGAATCTCACAGTCACTGCCAAAATCTGCAAAGTGCCAAATAGATAACACAAAACCATTATCGGAAAAACAATAAAAATAAAATTCAATGAGAATCACTGTTTGCTCACCTTAGACAAGAGAAATAGTTTACTTGATCCCTGCTCCATCAGACAATACATGTAAGTTCCATATGAAATTAAGGTCAAGGAATCATAAAGAGCATATAATATAATTACAAAGGAATAATTACCTTCAGAATTGAAAAGACAAGTTTAGCATAGATATCAATCGCAAGGAAGGAGAGACTCTGCCCTTGTTGCGGTGTTTGCAGTGCGCCTGAATTCATCACCTCAGAAGATAGGCAATGTGCAACAGAAAGCTCCTGAAAATGAGAAAATGAAAAGTTGAGCTCTGTGACTCTTAGTACCATTCAGAAAACATACCATTTTAGAAAGTTAGAACTCACTGTAAGGAGGCGGAAAAAACGGTCTGTCATATCATCCCCCTTCAGGAGACCATTTTGATGCAACTGTAAGATGAAATGGGCACAAGCTGCATCATTTGCACCAGGAAGTTCACAAATTCGGTACCACTCTGCAAACAGCATAGATACCTACAGGATATTCACATTAGTAAAAACATCAGGAAACAACTTTACATGTACAATATCTTTTATGTTTTATCTATAAACAGATTTCCATCTGTACTCTAAATACAACATCAACGTTCTAACTGTAGTGAATTAACACCCCTGTGATCTTGTCCTTGATGTATTCTAGAGTTAAAACAGATATAGCAAACAACACACAATATGGCAGCAAAAGTAAACACAAAGAACACCAAGATTTGTTATCGAGGTTCGGCTAACTTTGCCTACGTCCCCGTGTGATCCTTAGAGAATCACAGCTGCACTATGTATAGAATAAGAGTACAAGAACTTATTGAAACCCTAGACTACCCAACTCGCAGCCGCTCTCTTCTCTCTTGCACAAATAGCTCTCTTGTGTTTTTCCCTCTTGAAAAACCCTTCCTTTGAAGTCACTCACCCTTGAGTCTCTAACCCGAGTCTCCCTTTGAGTTTCTTCCCTAGAAGTCTCTAGCTATATATTTTTTATTTATGAGACTTGCAGCAGCCTATTTATAGAGCATAGACTTACCTCTTACAATATGGATTCCTAATCCTAATAGAATTAGGTAATCTACTTATTAGCTAATTCTATTCCCTTGTACACAAGGAAAACCCTTTAGAACTCCTTCCCACACTAGGAAAGTCTTGTGCAAGTCCTATTTGTCTTCCAAAATCGTACCCCACTAGGAAAACAACAAACTACCCCACTGCCCAGTCTCCCTACTGCTCTTGGCCAGAATTGTAGCTTCCTCCAGAAATTTCCGACGAGACAAAACCACAACAATCTCCACCTTGGCGAGTCGGAACCAAAGCCATGAATGTTGTACCTTCGAGATATTCTCTAGTCTTGAAGTAACCTCGAACAAACCTCCAAAACCCCTTCACATTGGCAAAAAACCTATTGCCTCAATGCACCTTAAGTGAGAAGGTGCTCCACCTCAATCAACTAACTTTGAAAATTGAGCAAGCTCAACCCGAGCTTGTACCTTCGAATCTTAATTGCAGCCTCAAGATTCTCTTCGCCTTTTGTTCCATAAACCCATTCATAGCCAACGTTCTCCTTGGATTTAGGAACTAACTTCCAACTGAAGTTCCTTTGTAGAGACAACCTAGCACACCTCCGACGTTCCCATTCCTTACTCTCACAAGCCCCCTTGAATGTAGCCGGATTTCCCTTACTAACACCATAGTAACCTCTGTCCTTTTCCCACCAAAACTTATGAGTTAGCTTGATGGTACTTTTGGGCTTGGACTGCCTTGTGCTCTTTTTCTCCACCTGTTCTTGAACCTTTGTTGATTGTTGTTGCTGCCCAAACTCTTCAACCCTTGTGTTATGCTCCACCAGCTCAGAGTTGGCCTTCTCTTGAACTGGATTTACCTTCATAACCACCTTGATTGCCTTTATGGTTGCATCTTCCTTAACAACAATCAAACCTTCCTCATCTTTATTGACTTCCCTTGCTGCATCCTTGAAGTCAATCTTTGATGAATAACTAACCAAGCAACAATCATGATTTGTTGCTTCTTCTTCCTTAGCCGTAGCACTTATTTGATGAGACTCTTCCTTTGTGAGATGATGCCCTTGCTCTCCCTTGTTACAATGCTCCATGAGCTCAACATCCAAGCTCTTTTTGGTAGACGCAGCTGCTCCACCTATCACTGTAACCCCGGAAAGCTTGTAAAGATTATTAGATTGCACAACTCCCTTTTAGGATCACTCTTGATCCTTTTGAGACTTGGAGCTTCCCTGCTCTAGACTTGAATGCATACCCATTCTTCCCTAGAGTTCCAAGAGAGATAAGATTTCTCTTCAATGTAGGAATATATCGCACATTCCCAAGCAACCTAACAATTCCATCTTGCATCTTCACCTTGACTGTGCCAACGCCATGAACCTTGCACACAGAGTTATCTCCTAACAAAACTTTGCCCTCACTAGATTCCTCATATGTATGAAACCACTCCTTGTTTGCACACATATGAAAACTATATCCGAAGTCCAAATACCAAGCATGTGGAGTAGAATTACCTGAAGATACCACCAAAAGCTCCCCATCGTCGACCACGACGTTACTTGAGTTTTCAGCCCTTTTCTTCTTCTTCTCCAGCCATATCTGGCAATCCCTTTTCCAGTGGTCTAGTGAACCGCACTCGAAGCAACCACCTTCTTCATCGGAATCATTGGACTTCCCCTTTTTGCTAGATCTGCCCCTCCTTTCCTTCCATCGACTCTTCTCTTTGCCCTTAGCGTAAAGGCCTTGTGATGACTGAGTGCCTTCAGTTAAATCATCTAACTTTGCATATGACTGGAGCGCTTGCACCACGTCATCAAGCTTTAGAGTCTCCTTTCCGAACATCAAAGTTGTTCGGAAGTGCTTGAAAGAAGATGGCAGGGATCTCAGCAAGATGATAGCCTTATCATCATCCTTGTAAACTTCTTCGACCTTGTCGAGATTAGCTATGCAATGCTGAAATTTGCATACATGATCCGCTACATCTCCACCTTCTTCTAGTCGAAGTCCGAAGAGTTCATCCTTCAAGAAGAGTTTATTGGACACTGTCTTGCCCATATAAACACTCTCTAACTTGTCCCATGCTTCTTTTGCTGTCATCGCCTCTGTGATGTGAGACCTCACGGATCTTGTGAGGTGGATCTCTATTGAACTCTTGGCCTTCTTGAGAACCTTGTTCCATGTTCCTTCTGACGTGGTTGTCGGCTTCTCACCAAGAAGTGCATCATCCAGATCCTGCTGCACCAGCACGTTCTTCATCATCCGTTGCCAATCTGTGAAATCATCCTTGCCATCATATGGCTTCAAAGCATGCCTTAAATCCCCTAAGTCCATGCTTCGACCTCCTCTAGACATCGCGGACACCTATTAGCCAACCTTGCTCTGATACCAATTGTAGTGAATTAACACCCCTGTGATCTTGTCCTTGATGTATTCTAGAGTTAAAACAGATATAGCAAACAACACACAATATGGCAGCAAAAGTAAACACAAAGAACACCAAGATTTGTTATCGAGGTTCGGCTAACTTTGCCTACGTCCCCGTGTGATCCTTAGAGAATCACAGCTGCACTATGTATAGAATAAGAGTACAAGAACTTATTGAAACCCTAGACTACCCAACTCGCAGCCGCTCTCTTCTCTCTTGCACAAATAGCTCTCTTGTGTTTTTCCCTCTTGAAAAACCCTTCCTTTGAAGTCACTCACCCTTGAGTCTCTAACCCGAGTCTCCCTTTGAGTTTCTTCCCTAGAAGTCTCTAGCTATATATTTTTTATTTATGAGACTTGCAGCAGCCTATTTATAGAGCATAGACTTACCTCTTACAATATGGATTCCTAATCCTAATAGAATTAGGTAATCTACTTATTAGCTAATTCTATTCCCTTGTACACAAGGAAAACCCTTTAGAACTCCTTCCCACACTAGGAAAGTCTTGTGCAAGTCCTATTTGTCTTCCAAAATCGTACCCCACTAGGAAAACAACAAACTACCCCACTGCCCAGTCTCCCTACTGCTCTTGGCCAGAATTGTAGCTTCCTCCAGAAATTTCCGACGAGACAAAACCACAACACTAACCCTTTTATCCACCCAACTACAAAACAACAATACTCCTCCCACTCTTTTCATATCATCCTCCCAGGATTATGTACCAAGCAATTATGTAACAAATTAAATGGATAAGGGGCAACAGAAGAACATAACCGCCCCTCCCCCCTCCTTTTCAAAAGAAAAGAAAAAAAGGAATAGGAACAGGTTGTGTCACGATTAACATCCTTCTCAATTTTATTCGGTTTAAATATTCAAAATGGAATTTTTTTTATTTATCAAATATAGCATAATGTCATCTGCAGTTAACAATGTTTAGTTTAGGAATATAAATAATATGCCTCATGGTACCTGCTCACGAAAACCAGCAGGATCTGGTTCCACAGACTCCACATTACTAAAGTCTTCCCTGTTCACTGGAGAGTGAACAGGAGCCTGTTTCAGCACCAAGTAAAACATATATTTTAGAGTCAGAAGAAAATACGAATAAAGAAGCCCAAAATACTAAGCCACAGACAGTTTCACTGACTTTTTTATCTCTAGATTGTTTGGCCTTGTCCTCCTTTCCAACATTAACACCAGATGGAACAGCAACGTTAGCAGCAGGATTCTTGACCATTTCAACCAGCTGTTGTAGTGACTCAGGAGATCCAGGCTTTGCAGCAAGCTGCGTATCAGAATCAGTGAACAAACAATACAAACAGATATACACAAAGTACAATTTTTTAAACAAACCTTTGCCAGTGCATCAACAAGATTATGAAGTTCTGAGATAACTTTAGATTCTTCAATCACCAAAGTTTGGAGAAGGGAAATGGCAAACTCTGTTGCAGGTTCTGTGCATTTTAAAAAATGAGTAAGTTGCATCAACTGAATTAGTATTAATCATGTGAATAATATATTCATTTGACGTACTATTCCTGCCCCCATCAATAAGTTTTGCCATATGAACATTGTACTCTGCAAGGTTTAACAATTCACTGCGAATAAGGCCGACAGTAATATCTTTGTTAAACTTCCGCTCCTCATCAGAATAAATGACCTGCAAAAAATAGCAAACCAATACATTAATTTAGGAAAAGTGAAACTAGTAGCATGGGAAAAATATCTAGAGGCTATAGGTTACTAAATAATAACTATGAGTGGAAGGTGACACGATATGAAATATCATTAGCACATACAAACTAAAGAAATATTAGAGATGCATATCTTTTTCTCGCCCAGAAAATCTAAACTTTAGTATCATTAAGAAAAACAAATGATTTCATACGAACGAATAAAAAATAGGCAAACTGGGCATGATCGAAATTAAGCAATAATCCTGTTAGAAAAAATGTAAAGACTATCCAGGCAACAATATCTTTCTCAGAACACAAGTACAAAGTGCATACCCAACTAGTGAGCTCCTTAACAACAAGCTTGCAAACATCACGAATAGCAGTCAGGATTGCAAGATGAGCACCAACGTGAATATGGTTTGATGCATTCTCATATAAACCCTTGAAAACCTGGATCAAGATTAGAAAACAAACTTAAGTATAAAATTGTTGAACAAACATATTACCACAGATGAAAGTTTCCACCCACGGCTATTCAAAGCAGTTGTTGAACATCAACATGAGAGACTCAAGAAGCAATCAATCTAACTCTCTTTTTTTTTTTGATCAATCAAGCGAACTCTAATAATTAATTACTCAAGCAAACACACAACACAAAAGCTTCTTGCAAAGGGTAGCACTGACCTTTTGAGCCACAGCCAAGGCAGCCTCATCTCGACTTACACATCTGAGTATAATTTCAGGAACTTCACCAATGACTCCCTGGATAGACATATATGCCAAAAAAAAAAAAAAAAACATTCATTTCGTGCAGAAATATACAGGGCACAGTAGATGTGGGTGTGTATATACATATGCAGGTATGCACTAATACAGAAAGGAAAACACTGCCAAGGTATATTTTGGGCTGAACCAGCAAGTTCCAAAACAGATGCCTATGGAGAACACCTTTCCAGATTTACAATTTGGTGGCAGTATATACCAAAAGGAATAACAAATACAGTACCTGAATTTCAGCTTCTCTAGCATCGTTAGTTACCAGAGGTTCCAACTGAAACAATTACAGAAGATGAGTCAAGCTACAGAAGTTGGCACTAAAAATAATTCATGAGTACCTAAAAAGAAAAACCAAAAAAGATATCTGTACACATAGTATCATCTTATGCAGCTCCCATTTTTGAGCGGCCCAGATATGGCCCCATTATGCAAACTCACAGCCATATACTCTCAAGGGTGCAGCTGTCCAATGCCTTTGGACCTTGTTTAGGGTGTTATAAAAGTCTCACTCCCTCCTCCCCAAATAGAAGAAAATAAAGAGGTTAATGGGCATAAGTAAACCCACAACTCCAAATCAGTTTGAAGATAACGTATATAACATGAAAAGTCTTGATGCCCTAGATATAGGCATCAATCACAGCACTGAACATACTAGTGCTGCAAAAAAAAGATCAAGAACCCATCCCCAATATAAATAAGGACTACACAAACATAAGAAAAAAGGGACAAGCTACAAAGGTCAATTGAAACCTTCTGTGCAACAATCTGGTATTTATCCAATGCATCCCTTGTGTTGAGAGAAGGTTCTGAGATGTTACTTCCAAGACGTTCAGTTACAACAGGTGAAGGTAGTGACTGCGAGGAAACTCCGGATTCCTACAACAAAATGGAAGTATGAGTCAATAGAAAAAGATGAAATGTAAGCATCATAAAATCATGTGATCAAAGTTTCTTCAACCTTTACAGCATCAGATGACTCTACTGAATGCAACTCAGGGGCAGAAGCAGCAGAAGGAAATGAACCAATGACAGAATCATTTTCAGAACTATGCTGGGAAGCACCATCACCCGTCCCAACATGAATTGAGGAAGCACTGAAATATCACACCAAGATTCCAAGAATTGAGAAATTAAAACTCAAAGTACATAAAATACAAAACTAAGAACACATACCTAAGATGCAACGCTGAATTGGATTCCATCGCTTCATCCAGCGGACGAGAAACTGCTTCAAATCCTTTGCTTCCTGAGCCAGGTGAGTAGCCTGTGCTAAGTTGTCCTGTTGCCGAACCGTATGTGCTAGCAAGACCAGCACTGCCAGATGAAGCTGCAGTACCAGCAGGCTGAGTATGCGAACTCTGGCTAGATTGGTTTTGCCAGGGAAGCCGAACAAAGTCCTATATAATAAAAGGGGGAATGTAAGAAGAAAGAAAAACACTTACAATTCTTCTCAGCACTTGACAATATTTCAAGTAAAAGGTAGCACATTACCTCATAAACTCGTTGTTGAGAAAGGGACAAATGACCAGGTTTAGGGCGGAGGGCCTCTGGCACAACCCCCATAGAACCTTGAGTATACATGCTAGCATCAAAAAAGGTTGCACCAACACCTTCTCTCTTCCTTCTTATTGAAAGTTGTTGAGCTATTTCCCCATCAATTGTTTGTATTGCCTGAAAACAATTAAACACCAATGATCAACAAGTAATTTGGGCATCCATTTTGTCTAAAATGGAGAAGATTTTGATTAATTACACATTAGGACTGGTTTGTCTAAATTCAATTTCCAAGATACTCCAAGAGCTAAAATTCATAATAGAACTTGTCAGTTTCATATGGGATTCAATAACAGGTATAAATTGAACTGTTGAAAAATGAACAAAACGTTGAGTCCAAAAAGATTCAGTCTATAAATAAAAATAATAACACACAACAATAAGTGCTACTAGGAACAAACACATGGACGAGAAATGTGAGATGGCTGCAACAATTAAAGAACTATACAGAAATTATTCTATCCATGCAGGATTATTGATTAGAAATTTCCATGCTTAAAGTGAACTTCCATCAGCACTTTTTGTCCTTTAAAATCTATCCCAAAAATGTTTTATACATAAAAATGTAGGGGTTAAATTACAAATTCTCACATATTCACTTGAACCAGAAATTGGTAACCATCAAAATCACCATTCTGTAAAAAAATCTCCTACACAATCCATATTATTATTAATTTATTACCAATATAAAAACTTACTAAAGTTGTTTCATATCATTCCACCATGGTAAACTATTGCAACAAGAAGTGACTGTAACACACAATAACATATATACAACAATAAAAAGCTTTTATTCATCAAAGCAAACCTTATCAGTAGCAGCCTGTTCAATGACTGCACAGCCAAGATCCAGATTGTCATTAGTAACAAGTTGAACAGCTTGTTCTAGAAGTTCACTTGCAATATTTAATCCCTGGAGGGAATTTCTCAGCTGACTTGATATTGAACTGCGCAAGGGTTCCTGTTTGCAGAAAATACAAACCATAGTTGAACACCCAAAAAACAAAATTACTGCATACACGGATATAGGGTAAATACACAACCAAAAAAGACAAAGAAATTGACTGTAAGAGGAAATACCTTGCATGTCACATGAGCTAGACTTCCTGCCAAACTTGCAACCATCAAGTGAGCTGCATTAAATATTCTTGTCTCATCTGATTCCATGGCATAATCCTACCAACACATATAATTGAAGAGAGATGTTATATAAATTACTAGATACAGGAAAGTACTTTATGTAGAGTTTATAGGCTTTCAAACAGACCAGGGTGACAAGTCAAAACAAACTTCCCAAGAATCAGCACTACAGAAATATAATTCCCAAACACCTATAGCAACATTGTACGGAAAAATAACAGAGCAGGATAGAAGGGATGGGATCAGATACATAGACAATTGTATTTTGACACCCACCACATGAAACAATCTTTACAGCACATATACTCCCAAAGCTTGGTGCTTCACGCTCAGCACGGCAAGATATTTTAGAGAGGCTTTTCTAGAATGGTTACTTCGTTCAAATTTTATCTTTGATGTGATTCTAATCTTTCAGAGAAAGACAAGAGAAAAAGATGCTGATGCAATAACCGCAACTAGATCTCACGAACCCCCCATGCATTATACAAAAGAAGCACTAGTTGTATTTTATTTTATTTTTTTTGAGCGGGTACACTTTAATACTATTCGTCATTACTTAAATCAACAAATACAAAGTACAAAGATAGAAGCTAGACTAGTAACAATTGGGGACAAGAAGACAAATTAAAGTCATCAAAGCGCGACAATGGCAAGATAAACATGGAGTAAATAACACAACACAGAGCCTAAAAGAGCCAAATAGCAACATAATTCAAAAAAATGGTCGCAAGTAGTGAGAATTAACTTCAATAATTTGAGTTAACTAACCTTTAAAACAAGCTCCTTAGTTGTCTGAGTAGCTATAGAAACACTGCGCTGAACAATACCAGATACAATCTCTTTGATAGCTCTGTCCATTGCAATTGGAACCACTCTGCAATATATTAAAAGAAAAATGAGTAATCCAACCAAGTACTAGCCAATGCACTAGATAAGAAAGGACTAGCATAGAACCTCTGGAAATGCAGGTGCAAGCCCAAGGCACTGAGCTTCTGGTTGATAATTACGTGAGTTCCAATGTTAGGTATCGGTGTGGGAAGCTGCAAATGACCAGAGAAGCAGCCACGTAGTGAGGATCAGGGGAGGAAAACACTAACTATAAGAGGGAATTAAAAGTTACTAGACAATTACTAGAACCCCGCACCTGACTAACCGAAAATGGTGACTGTGATGGTGTAGCTTGTAACAGTCCTTGAGCAGAAGGGATCTGATCAGACAACCCTAAAGCAGCAAGCTTTTCATCCTCCATCAAGTTACCAGATGAAAGATGAAGAGGAGCAGCATACTAAATAGAAAATATATTATAATGTCAAGGTACAAACTAGCAAAGAAATAAATGGTGTCACAAATGGTATCACACAGCAACAAGGTCTCAAGCAAAATTTGAAAACAAACCTGAGATAGTAGATGTGTATGGCTCCCAGAATTAGATTGAGCAACCTCAAGTGGTAGCTCAATTTGATTTAGTGGAGACATAATTCCAGATTTTACTTCGGCAACCATCTGTGGTTGGGATGCTCCAACATCTTTGTTCGAGAAATCAGGATTCCCTTCAATTTCTCTGTTACGATCCTTGAGAAAAGAAGTTGGTGTTATCTCCTTCAAATCCACAGCAAGGTTCTTGAATAGAACCTGAAAATCCAAAATAATACAGTAGATACACAAGTAAATACAGTAACAATGTTATGTCAGGCAAGCTACAACCAAATAAACATGTATACGTACCTCTATGTCAAACTTCAGGTTCATCTTCAAGTTTGGCATTGAATAAATCTCAGCAAGTAATCCAAGAATACCCATTGTCCAGGGATTAGGTGGTTGATAAGCCAAGCTACTTTGGCATGGTTCCAGAACCTGCAACAGGCAAAAGAACATAAGATCTCCATGCACCTTAGCCTAGAGAAAGGGAAAGCATAACATTAGCATAGGGGCATAACTATACCTTTGAAGTAAAGGGTATAACTGCAATCATCAACCCTTTCTCATATGCCTGTAGAGAGAGATAAGGAGGATGGGAGAGATTAGTATAAACCAAACGGCAACCAATTAGTAGATAGCATAAGACTCTACTCTCACAGGGAAAAACCATATCTAAGAGAACAACATAGGTCGAACTAACACCTCTATAATCAAGGATTTGGGATCTATTTCACGAGCCCTTAAGACTTGATTCCTTCCAATTGTAAGCTTCCCAAGCCAGCTACCTAAATTTTTTAACAGTGAACGCTCTTCTGAGCTTGATTTGATAAGCTCCGATCCAAGAAGAACCTGAGAGAATGCACATACATTAAAAATACTGACACATTTCATATTCAAATGCACAAATAATAAACAAATAAGAAAATAAAACCTTGCAGTTCTCATAAGTGGCTTGAACAATCTCCTTATTCATTGCCTTTGAATTAACTTTGTCCAGAAATTTCAGGTACAAGTCGTGAAAATTCGGCTCAATGCTTGCCCTACCAAGAGGGTAGGTAAATCATATAACGTTAGGACAATAATCAAAAGAAAGGTGCCGCAATCAACATGATATGGTTCGGTAAGTATATCACAACATAAAATCATAACAAAATACAAAAATCTTTCTATAAACATGTATCATTTACATCAAAGTAAAGTTCTCACCTTTTCATAACCATATACTGTGCAAACCAAGGATAGTATTGCTCTTTCAGTATTTCAGTAAACTCTTTTGACTTAACTTCAAGATTAGCAACTGAAATATTATTAATTATAAATGAAATCTTGTCCTGAACCTCTGATGCTGGAGCCTGTAAAAGCAAAAAGACTCAGATAAGCATTAAACTAATAAAAACACCTAACATGAACAAGCCAGGTATTTAGCCCGGAAACTTTAAAATTCTAAAATAACATCAACCTTAGAAAATTAAGAATTCCTCAAAAACACAGAATATAAAAAAACTTAAAAACCCTCTCTCAAAACCATCTAGCACTGCAAACCAATTTATGCACCAAAACTACAAGAGTAGAGAAAGTAGCCATCTTTGATGCTCCTTTCATCGAAGCAAAGACAGGCAACACAAACACTCACAAAACTACCAAAACCATCACCATCACCATTATGCAGAGTGTAAGGGCCGGTAAAGGGAACAGAAGTAAGGCAACTTGTTAACACAAAGAGGGAGTCAAACCCATAAGCAATTGCCCAAAAGATCATCTTGTTTCTAAGGATATGGAAGCATTCTAAGGACTACCAACTCAATAAAATGCATTATAAACCTTGAACCCCAAAAATCAGACATATTGGCTACTAGGGATGTCTCTCACATCAAGCTCACATAGGCCAATCAGTCTATAAGGGCAAATTATCAACAAGAATATCCAGAAAGGGCAAAGAGAAAAAGAAAACAAATGCCAAGACTGACATGGGATATTAGCGGTAAGAAATACAAACATCCTCACACTCTGGGGCCCTCACAAATTGATAATAATATAAACATTCAGTTTCTTTTATTTTTTAATAAGATAAACAATCTATTTCTGATGCATACTTGTGGCAAAGTTCACTTATCCAAATACAACACTCAATAAACATGAACTCAGATCAATCAAATATTTCAATGATGTTTGTGGATCAGATACAGTTAGAAGCTAAAACTCAATAAACTATGTAAGGTTGAAACTGTGGAGTTGATCACCACAAAGTTTAAGAAATCCAGACTGCAATGTGAATATCCACAACAACATAGCATGGCCATTTACTGTAAGTCTATCTAATGGCTGCAGAGCATGTCGGTGAAAAATATTTAAAAAAAAAAAAAAAATCAACGCGTAAAAGCCCACACTATCTTGCATGAGATAGAAGACCTATAAGATGGAACAGAGTACCTCAATAGGAGTTTCTCTCTTCTCAGCAGCAGCAACTAATGTCTCGATGTTCAAAGCAGAGCCAAACCCTGTATTAGTATTGTATAAACAGACATCAGGTACTTAATTATTTAGGAAAAAAGACAATGGCTTGGTGAAGAAATTGAAAATTACTGGTAGAAGTAACTCCTCGTGAAGGACGAACAAAACCAGGGGAAGAGGAAGCCAACATTGCCGGACCACTAACTGCGTTATGTAACTGCAATTTTACAAGAAAATGAAGAGGAATCAAAATTTCATGATACATGGAGCTGATAGCATGTAGTCACAAAACAAACCCCCCGCCCCCAGCCCAAAAAAAAAAAGTTCAACAGGCATGCCTTCTGAATACTAGGAGCATCGCCAGCAGGAACAACTGAAGGTTGCACAGCAGAAGATAAAGGCGGTTTCATGTCATTAGATGTAGAGGTTTTATGATGGTCATCAAGAGAATTCTCATGTCGTTGAAGCTGGAGTGGAGAAGAAAGTTGCTGCCCAGTATGTAAGATGCTAGAACCATTTAACTGCAACGATGATTCAGTACATAAGCATAAAAGGCAACAATAACTCAGATCAATCATATCAATTGAAATAAACGGCATAGTTAAGTTCTATAGATCCATACCTAATGCATGATAATTTACATCAAAAGAATTAGAATATTGTGATAAAAAACTCAAAAAGCAACAGCATCCCACAAATAATCCTAAGAGTGTAGGAGACAATATAGTAATTTAAAGGTATTCAAACTTCCAGTATGATTTCTATCTGATTTTTACATCCAATGAGCCTAAAAAAAAGGGCTTCTGTATGCTTCAAAGGGCAACTCCATTACATTGGTCTGGGATGGAAAAGCTATCCTTAGTGGAAAAGGTATCTGGTACCCATGAAATGCAGGTTGATCAGGTAAGCGATTCCATTTGTTGAAGTCTCATAGATTACTGTTTGAGTGATGTCACATACGCATATGGAAAATAATGACTAAAAAGGCACACATTTGGAAATGGAGGAAGGATCGTAGTGAAAACTCAAACTCTAGAATAGTAATACTTGTAAAACAAAATGAAAAACAGAATTAAATGAGATCTCTATAGCATACTGGTAGGAAGTTAAAGGATCTCACAAATTATTCACTGCTCTATGAAATGACTGAAATTTAAATAAAGGAGAACCTAGATGTGTAAAAGATGTTTGGGTCTCACAATGGTAAAAAGTCCAATTTCATGAGTAGAGAGAAAACATATGCTGTTTATTATTTACAGGAAAAGCTTATAATACCCTTTACAATTATCCTTCTCATATTGATTTGTTAACAAATATGGATAAATGACACAAGACAAGAATCAGCCTACACCCCTTACCTCAACATTTCCTAAGGTAGCTTGACTGAGACCATGGTGATGAACAGCAGAAGCATGGTTGCTTCCATCTGAGTCTGAATGGCCCGATGAAATCCTGGCTAGAGCCTGTTCAATGAATGCCACAAGCTCTGAATGAGTACTACGCAGATGGGATATTTGAAGAATATGATTGCAATACTGTGGCCACTCAATCAGACGATCAACAAACTGCTCCAAAGCCTTAGTTCCAAACACAAACATCTGCAAGTAGAGAGACCATCAGCAATATCATTGATATGGAACATAATGAAAGAAGTTCATAGAGATAATACAAACTTTTGAATCCGCAGGTTTGCGCAATGCATCTAAAACACCACGCAGAGCAATCCCAAGAGTCAGATGAGTTACAAGCTGGTGCTTGATGACAGAGCCTGAAATATGATTGTGGAACATCACATATGGAAAAATTGGAAGTAAATATCAATTTAGATATATAACAGTTCCAATGAAGTAAGAAACTTGCATTTACACCAAAAAAGAATGAACATGCATCTCTAGAGCAAATTATGCTGCTCAACCAAATACATTTAATTCTGTCAGGCTAGAGAAGAAGCATATTCATAGCAATTTCATAAAAAGGCACACACATGACATGGAATATAACAAGAATTTCATATATTGCAAATAACTCGAAATCTTTGAGTTCTTCTACACACACACACACACACCCAAAAGAACACTTAAAATGACCAAAACTCATTTATTTTATTCATTAACAGTTAATACTCTAGGCATGGCAAATAACGACCATCAACTTGACCATACAATTATAAAACTGTAGATATCAAAGAAGTCTATACATAACTGCTTCTCATGTTTTCTCCCTAACTACACTTAACAAAAGAAAATATTATATATGATCTCCCCTACCCACATAGAAGTAATAATCACGATTAATTACACTGAACTTCTGTTTTACATACATTTACTAAGGACAAACTAAAGTTCTTGGGCAAAAGCTAGACATATGATTTCGACTCAGGAGTCGATAACAGCAATCTTACACCAAAACTCACCAAAGAGAACTGCAGCAATTTTGAGCTGTCTTTCAGGGTACTTGGGGAAGAATCTGTACTCTTCAAACAAATTAGCAATCATGCACTCATAAATGGACTGTTCCCTGTCAATTCATGCAGCAAAGACTATAGTTAATTCTCAATTTAAAAGTAGTAAGTGAAAGCCAACCCATTCTAAAGCAATTGCTCAATAAACTTCTAAATCATGTAAAAAGTTTGAATTCAAGAGTACAAATGTCATATCAATATTAAATAAGACACAATGAAGTAATCAAAAAATAGATGGGGTGGGGTGGGGCTGGAGCAAAAAATAGATTATTCATGTATTCAGTTGAAGGAGGTTGAGACATAATACAAAATGTACAAACTCAAAGATTTGCTATTAGATTTTTATAAAAGTCAAAGGTGACTTTGTCCAAGAAAATCCCACCATCATATGTACTTCAACTATTGAAATACAGAATATCTCCGACTTCAATAGAAGAAATTAAAATAGATGCTTGTGAGCCTTCAAAAAATGAGAAGGTAACTATGAGAGAAGAATATAGGAAGTAATATTAAAGTAACCGGATGCAGAGGTTTTAACAGACATACCTTTTTACAGAAGATTCCTTGAATCGGGCAAGCATTTGGACCATTGAATCAATAGTCAACTGACCAGAAAACATTTGATGGAAGTATGAGTTTGCTTCAGCTTCAATATCATCTGCATATCCATCAGTTGATGCCTCTGTAGTCCCACCATTCTGCAGCCTTGGATTAGAATCCATAATTGTTACAGACAGCTTTTCCATCTCCTCAGTAAGTTGGCTAGAGGTAATCAAGCCAACATGAGCTTTAAGAACCTGAATCAACATACACATGATGAAATTCTATATAATAGATGATGAAGCTCAGCATAATACAAAACGAAATTGCATGCCAAGTTGTAGAACCTTCGAGAAGGTTGCAGTACTGTCCACATAAAGATTTGAGACAGCACCGGAATGTTGGAAAGGTCTGGTGGAAAAATCGTGTGATCCACCAAATTGAATCTCTTTCAGGAACTTGAGGCACTCCTGAAAAATTGCATTACACTTATAAGCAGGTGATATGCATGATTCTATAATGTATCAAAATAAAATAAAAATACAATTATATAAGCAGCACCAAAACTTGGTATTCTAATTTGTTGTCTCCTAACTTTACAGCAGGGGATGGGGGGCCAAAACTATATTACCTCAAAGAAAGTATCTTTATAGGTATTCAAATTATTACTCAACCACTTCTCCAGGTCTACAAGCTCTTTTCTGGAAGCAAGGGCCGCCAATCTGATACTAAAAGGAGAAGGAATCATCTCTAAGACTGATGACAGAATCTACAAAACAAATAAAAAAGTGATTACCAAACACACCGAGAAATGAAATAGCAATGCACCAGATCGACACAACATGCACTTTCCTGCTTTTCAGAATATACAGCAACAAGTGCACCAGACAACCAGTAACGAGAACATTCACAAGCTATCAAAAAGTACCTTTAGCTCTTGACAGATATCCAATATTCTAGTCATACTGTCTGGATCACTATTGTGAGCATCCACAAATCCCCGCAGCACCAGGGAGGTGTTAATATGCCAGAGGTGGATAATCATGCCATTGCCCATGGCATTTTTTACAATCATGGGGAAAACAGTAAAAGACACTTCGTATTGCAGCAGGTTGTATGCAGTCTGAAATGACAAATGAAAACTCATCAGCCAAAAGAAATTTCAAGGAGAAAACAATGGTTTAAAACATCAACACACAAATAAGCTTAGAAAGGTACATTTATATGTGCCATCCCAAGAAGAAGAACTTCAGGACAGTGTTTAAGAGGATACTCAAGCATCGATCGAACAGCAAGAGCATGACCCCTCTCAGCTAGTTGGCATAGTACATCCAAAAGGTCAAGACACAACCATGCATGATTTGCATGTCCAAGTTGAAGCTTATGGCCATGCACCGCATCAATATAGGCCTGAAAGGACGTAAGGTAATTCATAACAGTCATATAAATATAACATGAGAAACACAGATAAGCTGGATAAATTTAGAACCTTACCAGCTGCCGAACAGAATGGCCAAAGGTAAATACTTCAGGTGGTGCTGAAACAGCATGTTTAAGAAAAGATAGCTGACCCTCAGTATTCTTCCAAACAGACCCACAGATGGCATGGAGAGGGAATGGCTCCTGCACAGCTCAAGTCCAGAGAGTGGAAATTAATATGGACTGAAACATCACAATTTGCAGATTACTAATCTCAAAATCTTGCAAGACAAAACATACCTGACAGACATGCTGATATACAGACATGAAAAAAGAGAATGCTTCCTGATTAGGAATGTAGAATCCCTCGTGATCCAAATTTTCAATCACCCGTATCCAATTGGTATCCGGAGCCTGTATTCAGCATACATACTTAGGGAGAGAAAAAGGATGCACTTTCCCATCACTACGTCACGAACTAACAACTCATAAGAAAACTGTAAGAAATTAGAAGTAAACTCACAAGTTGCTTGATTGTATCTACAAGGACATCAATATTCCAAGTGTTCAACATAGGTAAGTCAGATGAAGCGTTGTAACCAAGCGCCATACGGAAGGTTGAAAATGTATTCTGACTGTCCTCAAAACCAGCATTAGTACAGGCAATCGTGCCAAGTATTTTTGAGATAGTAATCTCAGTGAGCGGTAAGAAAAGAGATAAAATCTCTTTGCACTGAGATGAATCAACTGTGCATCCATAACCTAATTCCTTCATAAGATCTCCCATGCTCTTTTCCTTCTCCATTTCTGCTAAAATAGCATCAAAATCATTTTCTCCACTTTCATGGAACAAACAGACATTCCTGCAGCAAAAAGCAAAGGCTATTGAGCACAGGATGCATTTCGACATGACAAGGGAATAGAAAAGGCAAGTAACCTAATATCAAATAATTCTATCAGAAGACAACTAGAAAAAAACAATACCTCAAAAAATTGGCCTCATGAAGATCATTTGAAAGCAATGGAGCTATAACATAAAAGCTGTCATCTTTCAGCTGCAGTAAAGACAACATCTGCATAAAGGAATCTACATGCTTGGAAAGGCCTTCAGACCGCTGGAGGAACATAACAATGTTCTGAATTTGCTCAGATGAAGAATTCACAGCAACAGGATTTTCACACAATTTCTCAATCTGAGCCATGCAGAAGTTCTTGCCTGGAAACAAAAAGGTATTAAATTCTACGTTGAAATGGGCAGCAAAATTAGATGATAGCAACAACACAAGAAAAAAAAAACTCATTGGGCAAAAATACTTCAACCCAACAGTCCACCATCATTTAATAACTAAAACTTACCACATATCCTGGTGTCTAGATTTTCAGAATCTGACAATGCAAGACCAATGCCAATTTTCTCAGATACAGACAGGTGTAATGCATTAGAGAAATTCTCTAGAATTCCTTCATTGATCTCTGTATTTCTCACCGACTCACAAAACACCGAACTGAAATTTGGTCCGTCAAGGAGATATTTAAAGACTGAGGCAAGAACCCGTTCCAGTGCCACATTCTTTAAGTCTGTTCTGTGATGATTGAGATGATCCAGGCAGGTTTGGAGCAGCAAAATGCTTCCCTCAACTCCATATTCAATAAACTGCCATGAAACCGCAGACTATATCAGAAAATCCCGTGAAATGCATGATTTAGATAAATTCAAAAAAGCCTCATTCCAACCTATTTGTTATCAGCCACATTAGATATTTTCCTATCCTATAAAAAGACCATAATTTAATAATCCACGATTAGAAAGATTTAAGTTTTTCCCTCAGCTAGACTTAAAAATAGACCTTCAATTGGCCATGTTTAAGAGTTACGTATACTGCACACTGTACTAGATAATAAAACAGAGCTTATGCATAATTAATAGTTCCTTTTGTATTGTGCATTGCCAATCAAGCAATCAACCGCAAACATGAATATCTTAATGCATATCTCATATTGACCCTACTTCAACCTTCTCTGCTTGAGATACAACGAGTGCTACATAATTTCTAACAAAAAAAGATGTGGCAGCTTATGTGGCACTGCCATGTTAGTTCAAGACACACCAGCAGAAGCATCGGATGCTGACTCATACTGCCACTTTAGTTCGTAAACCAAATTTGTACAACACTCAGTACATTAAGCATTGTCCTTTGATCCGTCCATGTCTTCAAACTTGAAAACAGTGATTAAACACAACGCACGCATTGCTTCATATCTACATTAGGGAGCTAAAGTTCAATTTTTTTTAAGAATCAAACGCTAAGCTCACTTATAAACCAAATTGAAAAACACAGCCCAGTCTTAATTTTTCGTCTAGTTTTTTTGTTTTTCTACTTCTATTAGCCACTTCAATCAATTCTCGGCTGGTCTAAATTCAACCAAAATTCCTAAAAATAATAGAGAAAATCAGGCTTCCGAAGGAAGAGTATGGCAAGCAAACAAGGTGAATAAAAAACACAGAAGGCAAGAGCGAGAGAGAGAGAGTACCTGAGAGAGCTCTCGGAGAACAGAGTCGGAGTTGGAATCGTTGAGGCTTTGGAGGAGGAACCGAATCTGGTTCGCGGTGGTCGGCGAAAACTTCAGCATCGCGAAGAGGAAGGAGAGATTGGGAGGGCGCTAGGGTTGGGTGCGAGAGAGAGATTGGGAAGCAGAGGGTTGAGGTGAGCGAGATTTTGGCGAGAAAAGAGGGTATTTGGGAGATTTTGGAAAATCAACGACAAAAGCGAAAGGGGGAGACTTGGCGTCTGATCTGAATGTGAGTGTGTGAGTTATAGTGGTACCCCACACCATGGGTCCTTGCGCTGAAATTTAACTCAATCACCCGCGGGTTCTTTATACCGGCGACCGACTAATGTCGTGCATTTGGGAAAAAAAAAAAAGGATACTACTTGGGTCACTCTTGGGGGTACCCAAAGTCACCCCTCCCCTCAAAATAATAATTTTGGTAATGCTGGCACATGATCGGAACCGTTTACTTTTTAGATCACCTATTATAGATTATCTCTGTAAAAAATCAACTCAATCGGAAATCGTTTGATTATATAAATATTATTGATTAAATAGAAAAAATCAACGGTTTGGTCAAAAAAATCACTCTTTAATTGAAAATCATCAATTTTTTCTACTTAATTGACAACAGTTATATAACCAAACAATTTTCGATTGATTTGATTTTTTGCAGAGATGATCTATAATAGGTGATCTAAAAAGTGAACGGTTTCGATCATGCGCCGACATTACCAAAATTGTTATTTTGGGGGAAGGGGTGACCCAAATATTTTCCAAAAAAAAATTTGTTTTTCGGCTTTTGTTTTTCCTTACGAGCAAGTTAGCAACTTTTTTTTTTTTGACTAAAGTATGACTCAAAATTATAATTTGTGTTTGAGGTTTAACTTTGCAACTTTAGTATTTGTATTTTATATTTTTTACAGTCTTAAAACTTTATGCATCCAACATAAAAAAAATTTCTCTAAATCGAAACAATAACTTGTTTAAACTCGCAAGTTTACTCAAGATTGACCGAATAATATATATAGCTTTAAATTTGATTTTCAAATAAAATAAATCTCAAACTTAAATTTAACCCTTTAAAATTTGTAAGTCTCAATTTCTTTAACAAATAAACATGAAAATAAAAATAAAAATTAGTTTTATAAAGCCCATAAAATGGTCTTTCTATTTTTCAACAAAATTTTACTCAAAGACAAATGAATAATTAATCCCCAAATTGCAAATCTAAATTTAATCGAATAACTAATGAAATTTCAAAATTGTCATAAGGTTGTAAATGACAAAAAACATAATGACCAAAACAAATGAAAAAAAAATATAGTTTACCAAAAAAAAATTAAGTCCATTTGGTAGTTTTTTTTTTTTTACCATTTGGTAGTTTAAGCTACTAATAATCTATTGTATAGAAGTTTTTTTTTTTTTGATGTAGTTATAGTTATATCCCCAACAAAAGAAATTCAAAATTTTAAATTTTAAATCTCATAAATCTTCTAAACCCTACTAAATCATCCTAAATACACTCAAATAGGCATCAATCAATAAAAAACAAGTAGTAAATAGAGAAAAAGTTTGTTACCACTTGTGAGTACTATTGTACTACACTACAATAGTCGATCAATCAACCCTTTCGTTGATTAATCGACACAATTTTAGAACTAATTGCACTTATATCCTTAACCGAAAAAACTCATAATTTTTTATCTAAAACTCATAAGTCTTTTATAACCTAACAAAAATCATATCTAAACACACTAAAATAAGGCATAATGATTTTAAAAAAAAACCAAGTATAATATAAGGAAAACTATAAATTATATATACTAATAGGTTTTTATAAATTAAGTAATTGTACTCATAATCCTATCTATCTCGTAATGTAATAGGTTTTCAATTTCGATTCCAACGTTTGGAACAAAAACACAATCAAAGTTATTAATTAATATCTCCTATTATATTTTTAAATTTGGTAATTGACACATATCAATATAATAGGAAAGATATGTGCCAATATTTCCTATTTCTCAACGTTTGATAATTTTTCCTATTATATTTTCTAATTTTTCAATATTGCCAAATAATAAAATAATATATATGGTAATTTTTACATTCCATATTAACTATGGAATAGAAATATCACCCCCCCCCCTTATGGTATTTCTATTCCTCCTTTTTTATGGAATTGGTTTACAGTCAACTAAGGTCAATTTTCTAGTTTTGTTTCATTTCCAGTCAACCAACATCAAGTGTTCCTATAATATAATACAATTCTCATTCCAAGTTTTAGATTACAGCCAAACAAACATGGCCTAAAAGGCGTGAGGGTGGATCATTGTTCATTACTGAAGCTTAAGAACAGTGATCTCCCTCTTTTGCCTTTTTTTTTTTTTTCTAATTGATTGTCAGTGTACTTAGTGGGATAAGTTGGGCCCGTTTTGGTCATCTCGCTCCCTTTCTCCTTTTGCCCCTGCCCTTTTCCCTTTTTTTACGCCTCTTACCATCACTTTTGTCCTTCTCTGTTTCCCCTCTCAACTTTTTTTTATCTACCTGCCATTGTGAGAATAGTGGGGTTGGGTATGCCCTTTTTGGTCTTTCACCCACTATTCTCACAATCTCTCCAGAAAACTCTCTCTTTCCCATTGTTTCTTGATTATCCACTTGAGAAATTTCAATTAAATAAATATACAAATTTATACAAGGGTGCTGTGTTATTTTTTTTTATGGATTTTTAATAAGCACTATAACAGTGATCCTTGACAGATATTATATTCTTTTAGAAAAATTTAACACAGAGAAATAATCCTTACCAAATTAAAGTAAACTTGCATGAAAATTGATTTTAAAAAGCTCTAAAAAACTTTTAAAATACATGGACAGTTTAAATTTGAATAACATATCAAAGGCCAAATAGTGAGTCGGCAAGTGAAAAAAGAAAAATGATCAATGAGGTAAGTGTTGGTTTTGACAATATGAATAAGAGGGTTTGACCTGCTGGAACAATTTTTTTTTTTTTTAAAGTAAGTAGTGATTTGAAGCATTACTTTTATTATTTTTATGACCTATATTGATTGTTTATAAATATATAACAGTCATTGTTTTTATAGTTTGCTAGATCACATGTACTACTATTAGCTCCATTTCTTATTATTATTACATAATACACTATTATTTTATTATGTTGTTGCAGCCTCAAGTTATCACAGATGTGCTAAAGGTTCACATGCATTGTGATGCATATCTTAACATAATAACCAGTATATAAAACATATTATGAATCCACATTTTGTAACTTCAACTTGGTAAAGAAATATTGATGTTACTATTTATAAATATATTTAGATTTCCATGTATATGTAAAGTCTTATCTTTGCATTAAATTTTTTTTAACTTTCCATCATACTTTTATTAACTTTCTACACATTTTATAGGCTTTTAACATCCGTGGAATCGCGTGCGAGCACAATTGCTAGTACACCTTATACACCATGGTATTGGGAAATGATACAAAATGAGGGCTGCTATCTGCACACATTTTTTTTTTCTTTTTGCACACTCTTTAAAAAAAAAAATCCAAAGGAAAAGATCACCTTGCCCCTCCCCACTTTTCATCTCTTTCTCTTTCCCTCACCTACACACCCCACCCCCACCCTTACCCTTTATCTTCTTCTTCTTCCCCCACCCCGACCACCTCCCTTCAAGCCCTCCCATCCTCTCCGGCTCCTCTCTCCCCGCCGCCTCCCAGGCCCCCCCCAGCCTTTCTCTTCTTCTTCTTCCCCCCACCTCGACCACTTCCCCTCAAGCCCTCCCTTTATTTTCGGCTCCTCTTTCCCCGCCGCCTCCTTGCCCATTCTCTCTCCCCGAAACCCAACCCAGCCCCTTCTATCTCTCCTTCCATCTCTCATCTCGCCCTGCAGATGGCCAAAACTTAAAAAAAAAAATATTGCAGGAAGTTGCAGCTACCGTACAAGACGAAGAGAGGGAAAATGAAAGGGTGGTCGCCGAAGCTGGACAGATAGACAGAGAAAGGGAGAGAGGAAAGAGGGGCAGGGATGGGGTGGGGTGGTCGCCGAGGATGGCGGGCTGCTCGGCGTGGTCGGAGATGAGGTATGTGTCGGAGAGAGGAAATGTGGGGAGGGAGGTGGTCGGGGATAAGGTGTGTGTGGTGGTGGGGGATGGGTGGGTGTTATGTTTTTTTTTTTAGGAAGGGTGTGCAAAAAGAAAAGAAATTGGGGCAAAGTGGTCTTTTCTCTTGGTTTTTTTTTTAAAGGGTGTGTAAAAAAAAAAATAATGTACAAATAGCAACTCTCTACAAAACAAGCCAAAAAAGAAAGAGAACAAAAACCCATGGCCATCAATCGAGGAGCGGGCCGATTGGACGCGATAAAAAGTGAAATAAGGCCTAAAGAACTATCCGTAACCCGGCCCATAAAGACAGCAGCAATTAAGCATTACCACCCGACCCGATTAACTACAACGATTGGCCGGATCCATAGCCATCAACTTCAACGAGCTCGACAATTTGCAGCAAAAGAAAATCAGAGAGTGAACAAGCTCATTTGCATTAGCAATGGCGACGGAACCAGAAAAATCATCACAGGAGAATCCACCCCTATCTTCCAGCGACTCCATAAGCCACAGTGCCCAAGCCCTAGGGCAATCCGCTACGCTGTGGATCGACTATGCGGTCGAGCAGTCTCGGCTTTACCAGAAGACCATCGAAGAGACATTCGAGTCCCTAATGGAAGCTTCTAGGTCACGTTTCTCTGAGATTCGATCCACTTCCGCTGCTCATTTCAGCCAAACCATTGTAAGGACAGATTCCCTCAGTTCTCGTTTTTTCTTTTTTTAATTTTCTGTTTGGTTCATTAGAAAACGTGGAAAAAATGCACAACGAATAAAAATATTTAATCCATTATTTAAGCATATTTTATTTTTAAATTTTACTATTTTAGACTGGTTGGTTCCGAGATAAGTAAAGAAAAAACTTGTGTATTTGTAAGCTCTCATTTTAATATCAAATAGTCACTGCAATTTCAATGTTTAAATTGTTGAATTCTACATTTATTTTCCATGGAGGAAATTTTGAATAAAGAAATTAGGATTGTAATTATGCATTTATTGTGTGTATACTGTTGATTCGGATAATTGGAAATTTATTTGCACCGTGCAAAAAGTAATGTTTTTAGTCATTGTTTTCATGAATGCACACCAAGCACCTTGTTTTCTAGGATATAAAGGTGTCTTTTTAAAAATTTTAATTTTATTTGGATTTAAGCAGTGTGAAATATAAACAATTTCAACATTTTTTTTCCAGCAACCAATTGGGAATAATTTTTTTTTCCTTTTTCAAGGAAATTATCATTAACAATGGGTTTATAGTTATTTGAGTTGGAATATCTGTATGTAGGACTCCTTGGAAGATGTCAAGTCTAATTATAGTGCTTATGAGGATATTTTATTTGCGAAGATTAAAGGTTAGTGTTGATTTATCAATTTATTTTATTTTTTTAAAAGTTGAGTTTCTGGTTTCTGTATGTTTAGAAGTGTCTATTTACACTTATTTGGTGCAGAGGGTGTTCTTGTTGCGGCTTCACATCCAAGGATTACATGCGGAGTTGCTACTGGTTTAGGGTTTGTGGTTCTCAAAAGTAAGGGTTCAAGTTATTTAGCACATTATACCATATTTATCAGTTTTCGAAAGTTGGATGCGTTCAAAATTCAGTTGCTATGTAGACCATTAAAGCTTTAAACATTCTTATAGAAATTCAAAGCTTTGTTTTATTTCCTATTCTACTAGGTAGCTGAGAATTTTTCTTACATAAGAAAAAAAAAAACCCTGAGATGTTGAATCTCTTGGATGTCACTGGTATAGATGACCTGCAAAACCTGCACATGCAAGTTCAGGATTCTATATTAGATTCCATCCTAAACAAATGGACTGCATTGTAGATCTGATCCCAATTTAAGTTGTTAGAAGTTTTCCTAAATATCAAGTTTAAACCCATGTACATTGCCCATAATTACCTTGTTATCTACAGGACCACGGCGCTTCTTGTACCACAAAACCTTGCGCCTTTTTGTGAGTGAAGAGGTAAGCATGGATGCTATTTAAGACACATTCCAGTTGTATTTCTAGCATCACCAACTCCTTTCACAGAGAGAGTGAATGTTCTCATTTAGGGCACGGTGTAGCTATGTAACAATGACCCAAGAGATGAGTGTAGTATTTTATGGGTGTGGTCACTCCTCATTTTAGTATGTATTCTTTAATCACATGTACTATTGTTGCCAGCAGTCTTGGCATTCTTTCACCCAATGTTTATAAAGGTTGATTCATACTTTTTATTTGTAGTGGAGAAAAGAGAACAAGAAAACGATAAGGAATTAAATCTAAACCATGAGGTATATTTTCCTCTAGAGCCAATTGAGCTGATATGATAATATCCCAAAGATTAACAGTATCATGCGCATTTAGATGGATTTAAGAATGGATTTTTTTTTTTTGGTCATGAACTAATTGCTTTGGACTTGTTTACGATGATTCAAGTAATTTGGAATGCTTTCATCCCAACAATTGTGATGTTGTGCTGCTATGTATTTGGTGCTTGATGTTTCTATTTGAGAATGTGGATAATATAGCATAATGTAGCAAGCACATGGCACATAGTTATAATATCATATGTGGAAATTCGCTTCAACACTTGTTTCTGGGTGCAGTCCTTACTTTCCAGAGCTGATGCTAAAGTAAAGGAGTTGAGACATTCCATTGACCTTCTAAAGGCTGAAAGTGAAAAATTAGAGGTAAACTCTCTCTCTCTCTCTCGAGACTCTGTCCCGCCCTCCCGCCCTCCCTCTCATTAGTCTTGATTGACGATTTGGAATTCTTAGATTATGTGATAAAAAACCTGTGGATGCTTTTCTTAGTTTTAGCTCCTCTATTGGTTGGTTGTGACTTATGGGAGGGAATATTTTTAATGATAAGATATATTTTTGGCAAAAACATAGGCACACTCTTGTGCAAAGGACATGTATGAAGATTATTGGATGTCCTTACCAGTTAGCAAAGTATGAATACTAAGTAGAATAAATCAACAAGAATATTCTTTCCTGAAAATAAGTAAGATGTGTTGCCTTTTTTTTCAATATGGAATTTTTGCAGATGTAAAGTTGTCACCCTGACATCACGTCGAGATAATTTGAACTTATCATACATTTTTTGAATTTACTCACACAGTCACACCAAAGGTTTGACAAATGGAACTTATGGGTACCTGTCAAACTGGCTACCTGAGTAACCTTCCTCAACTTTTCAAAAGGTCTGCCACTGGCTCCCACAGAACCTGACACACACTAAACTGGAAAACAATAAAGTTCAAAGGTCTGATGTCACCTGAAAAGTGACAATGGATGAGAAAGATTTTCCTATGGGCATCCAATACAAATTTTAGGTAGAGATCGGATGCCACCTGACAATGAATGAGGAAGATTTTCCTTTGAGCATCAAATACAACTTAGAGGTAGCCTATCAAATTAATGGGCAAGAAAAACTGTTGCTTTAACAAACTGAGAAGGATGGAATCATTCTTCTATTAACATGAGCAAAATTTTGACTACATGATCAAAGTGTAACTTGACTTGAGGAAGAAAATACTGTCAAAAGGCAGACATACACTCTGGTTGATAGAATAACATCTGTACATTAATAAATTGAAATAAAAGACTTTTAAAAAGAAAAGTTAAGTAATTGTTTATATAATGGAAGGTCCTGTTCAATTTTGTGCATCAAGTTTCTTGTCTGTCTAACTTAGGACCTGGAATGGCCGGGGTTGATATTGTAATGTGACAAGTCTATGAAGCTGTTGCTGCAGGACAATATGTCCATTCATGTATTCAGATGGTGATGGTCATATGTGTTTGCTATTTAGTTGATGCCTTGGAGGAATACACCGAAGACTTCATTGGCTACTAAATGTTAGAAGAATTGTTGCGGAGGTTAGTTCTAGCAGTCAGTGTTCATCATCTCTAGTAGTGACATTAGGTGAGGTCTATCTTAGAGAAAAATAAAACCTAGTATTATTTGAAGTTGCTAGAGCTACTTTAAGCCAAGAAGTGAAGTGCTGATTGTGAGAAATTATATTATGTTGCAAATCCCAATATAAACAAATGAGAATGATTGAAAGCTGAGAAACAGGCCTGCAATGAACTGTCACTGTTATGGTTATGTGGCTGAGAACATCTGAATATTGAGAAAGCAGGATTGTGAAAGAACGAAAAGAGAAAAGAAGAAAATGAAAACATATTTGAAGAGAGGGACTAAAATTTTCTTATGCGTAGCTCATTGTTTTAGATGTTTATTTGTCTACTCAACAATCTTCATGATATGTTGATGCTCGTCTATTGTGAGCGACCGATCAACTGGGAAAAGAAAAAAAGACAAAGAAGAGTTTACTCTTTAGACATGACAAATAAGATTAGGTCAGCTGCAAACTTTGATAGATTACAAACTCACTTAAGTGGATTTTAACATAGAATTTTGCCTTATGCCTATTTTGATGTTTCAAGTTATCGCTTGCTATATTGAGCACCATATTTAATCTGAGCAAGAATGCATAAGAATCCAACTCATTGTATAGTTATTGTTTTCAGAAGAGGGCAGTACATGCTGAAGAGGAATTGATACGGGGAAGGACGAAACTCAGGTTTGAATTTATAAAAGCGGAGCTGTTATATTCCACTCCATTTTCCATTCTTCTTACTTTTCATATTCAAACTTTTATTCAATGGCAGACAAACAGGGAAACAAATCCAAAGTGTGATTCACTCAGCTTATAAGATTGAAAGACAAGCTGCAGGTATGCAAATACTTTTAACTCTAGAATTTGTTGACATTAAGCAATTAAAGTGGAGTAAAAATGAACCATTTTGCTTCTGTTGCTTCTACATTGTTTTTCGTTGTATCAGGTTTAAAAGATTCCCTTGGAGAACTTCCTAGAAGAGAAGCATCTCTGTTCCGGTCACAAGTAAGTTCTTGATCATAATATTGCACTTCATTACTTCTTTCTTCTACTGAAGTCAAAAAGATCTAAGTACTTAAACTCATTAATAAGAAAACCACTAATAAAAATGACATTTTAACATGCATCATCTTGGCATGTTACTCACAGAGGACAAAAATAAATCTCCCTGTCCAAGTCCTCTGCTTTTCTGAAGATCCGCTGACTTGTATGAAATATTCCCGGTTAGGAAATTTATGTACACTTTTGTATAGAAGTGCTCATCTTGGGCTGTCTGGCTGGCAGGTTTCCAAACTAGCTTCTGAGGCAAAGAAAGAAAGGAATGATTTGACAAAGGAGGTCACAAAGATTAGCAATTATGGGATCTCAGTCTGAGAATTCTTTTACTGGCATTTCCTCATTAGAATGACATCATCCAAGTGTCAATAAGTGAAAGAAGTAAAGTTCTTGTAACATTTTGCTCATGAGTTTTGTAGAAGGCAGTATTGCTTAAGAATACAAATTTATCGGTTTCTCATTCTCTCCCCCTGGCAGGGAGATATAGGTCATAGAGCAAAAGTTTGAGTTTGTGATTTCCACCACTGGCTGATACTCAACTACAGAACTTACCAAACTTGCTGTATGACGAAAAACTTTCAAGATTTGCACTTGGTGTACCTATTTCAATTCGTAAGATTTTAACTTCTGCTATATTTGGAACCTTGCATTCCAAGAAACTAATGCCTTGGCATAAATTAGTATGCTATAAGTTATGGGCTGAGATTACTATTCGATCCGAAAGGATAACCTGTGAGATACTGCCCACCCATTCTTTTAAGCTTTAAGCTTAAGATCCAAACCTATCCAATGTGGGATTGTACACGACTAAAAGTATACAAATTTTATGTTAGATGCATCTACCCACGAGCGTATGAGTATCTACACGCTAATGTGTCTCTCTCAATCACATGGCCTATCATATGGCGAGAAGGACATATATAATGAATGAATATTACCTCTCAAGTTTTATTCATAATAGGCATAGAAATGGTATGACATATGATTCGTGATTTGACCCCTCCCTTCCATTTTTTCATACCGAGCTTGACTTCATCCACTGTATATCATCTGAATTTAATCGAATAACTAATGAAATTTCAAAATTGTCATAAGGTTGTAAATGACAAAAAACATAATGACGAAAACACATGAAAAATAATATAGTTTACCAAAAAAAAATTAAGTCCATTTGGTAGTTTTTTTTTTTTTACCATTTGGTAGTTTAAGCTACTAATAATCTATTGCATAGAAGTTTTTTTTTTCGATGTAGTTACAGTTATATCCCTAACAAAAGAAAATTCAAAATTGTAAATTTTAAAACTCATAAATCTTCTAAACCCTACTAAATCATACCTAAATACACTCAAATAAGCATCAATCAATAAAAAACCAAGTAGTAAATAGAGAAAAAGTTTGTTAGCACTTATGAGTACTACTGTACTACACTACAATAGTCGATCAATCAGCCCTTTCATTGATTAATCCACACTATTCTAGAACTAATTGCATTTATATCCCTAACCGAAAAAACTCATAATTTTAGATCTAAAACTCATAAATCTCTTATAACCTACCAAAAATCATATCTAAACACACTAAAATAAGGCATAATCATTTTAAAAAAATTGAACAAAACATGTATAATATAAGGAAAATTATAAATTATATATATACTAATAGGTTTTTATAAATTAAGTAATTGTACTCATATTTCTGTCTATCCCGTAATGTAATAGGTTTTCAATTTCGATTCCAACGCTTGGAACAAAAACACAATCAAAGTTATTGGTAATATTTCCTATTATATTTTCTAATTTGGTAATTGACACATATCAATATAATAGGAAAGATATGTGTCATAATTATGTGCCAATATTTCCTATTTCTCAACGTTTGATAATTTTTCCTATTATATTTTCTAATTTTTCAATATTGCCAAATAATGAAAGAATATATATGGTAATTTTTACATTCCAAATTAACTATGGAATAGAAATATCACCCCTCTTATGGTATTTCTATTCCTCATTTTTTATGGAATTGGTTTACAGTCAACTAAGGTCAATTTTTTAGTTTTGTTTCCTTTCTAGTCAACCAAACATCAAGTCTTCCTGTAATGGAATACGATTCTCATTCCAAGTTTTAGATTACGACCAAACAAACATGGCCTAAAAGGCGTGAGGGTGGAGCACTGTTCATTAATGTAGCTTAAGAACATTGCTCTCCCTCTTTTGCTTTTTTTTTTTTTTTTTTTCTAGTTGATTGTCAGTGTAATTAGTGGGATAAGTTGGACCTGTTTTGGTCATTTCCCTCCCTTTCTCCTTTTGCCCCTGCCTTTTCCCTTTTTTTACGCCTCTTACCATCGCTTTTGTCCTTCTCTGTTTCCCCTCTCAGTTTTTTTTTTTTTTTTTTATCTACTTGCCATTGTGAGAATAGTGGGGTTGGGTATGCCTTTTTTGGTCTTTCACACACTATTCTCACAATCTCTCCATAAAACTCTCTTTTTTCCTTTTTTTCTTGATTATCCACTTGAGAAATTTCAATTAAATAAATATACAAATTTATGCAAGGGTGCTGTGTTATTTTTTTCATGGATTTTTAATAAGCACTATAATAGTGATCCTTGACAGATATTATATTCTTTTAAAAAAATTTAACACAGAAATAATCATTACCAAATTAAAGTAAACTTGCATGAAAATTGATTTTAAAAAGCTCTAAAAAACTTTAAAAATACATGGACAGTTTAAATTTGAATCACATATCAAAGGCCAAATAGTGAGTCGGCAAGTGAAAAAAGAAAAATGATCAATGAGGTAAGTGTTGGTTTTGACAATATGAATAAGAGGGTTTGACCTGTTGGAACAATTTTTTTTTTTTTTAAGTAAGTGGTGATTTGAAACATTACTTTTATTATTTTTATGACCTATTTTGAGTGTTTATAAATATATAACAGTCATTATTTTTATAGTTTGCTAGATCACATGTACTACTATTAGCTCAATTTCTTATTATTATTACATAATACATTATTATTTTATTATGTTGTTGCAGCCTCAGGTTATCACAGTTGTGCTAAAGGTTCACATGCATTGTAATGCATATCCTAACATAATAACTAGTATATAAAACATACTATGAATCCACATTTTGTAACTTCAACTTGGTAAAGAAATATTGTTGTCACTATTTATAAATATATTTAGATTTCCATGTATATGTAAAAAGTCTTATCTTTGTATTAAATTTTTTTAAACTTTCCATCATACTTTTATTAACTTTCTACACGTTTTATAGGCTTTTAACACCCGCGGCATCGTGCGCGGGCACAATTTCTAGTACACCTTATACACCATGGCATTGGGAAAAGATACAAAATGAGGGCTGCTATCTGTACATACTTTTTTTTCTTTTTGCACACCCTTTATAAAAAAAAAAAAAACCCAAAGGAAAAGATCACCTTGCCCCTCCCCTCTTTTTATCTCTTTCTTTTTCCCTCACCCACACACCCCCACCCCCACCCTTACCCTTTATCTTCTTTTTCTTCCCCCCACCCCGGCCACTTCCCTCCGAGCCCTCCCCTCCTCTACGGCTCCTCTCTCCCCGCCGCCTCCCAGGCCCCCCACCCTTTCTCTTCTTCTTCTTCTTCTTCCCCCCACCTCAACCACTTCCCCCCGAGCCCTCCCTTTATCTCCGGCTCCTCTCTCCCCGCCGCCTCCTTGCCCATTCTCTCTCCCCGAAACCCAACACATACCTTTCTCTCTCTACTTCCCTCTCTCCTCTTGCCCTGCAGATAGCCAAAACTTAAAAAAATAAAAATTGCAGGAAGTTGCAGCCACTGTCCAAGACGCCAAGAAGAAAGGGAGAGAAGAGAGGGAAAATGAAAGGGTGGTCGCCGAAGCTGGATAGACATACAGAGAAAGGGAGAAAGGAAAGCGGGGCAGGGATGGGGTGGGGCAGTTGCCAGGGATGGTGGGCTGCTCGACGTGGTCGGATATGAGGTATGTGTCAGAGAGAGGAAAGGTGGGGAGGGAGGTGGTCGGGGATGAGGTATGTGTGGTGGTCGGGGATGGGTGTATGCAGTGTTTGTTTTTAGGAATGGTGTGCAAAAAGAAAAGAGATGGGGGCAAAGTGGTCTTTTTCCTTGATTTTTTTTTTTAATGTGTGTAAAAGAAAAAACATGGTGTACAAGTAGCGGCCCTCTACAAAACAAGCCAAAAAAGAAAGAGAACAAAAACCCATGACCATCAATCGAGGAGAGGGCCGATTGGACGCGATAAAAAGTGAAATAAGGCCTAAAAAACTATCCGTAACCCGGCCCATAAAGACAGTAGCAATTAAGCATTACCACCCGACCCGATTAACTACAACGATTGGCCGAATCCATTGCCATCAACTTCAACGAGCTCGACAATTTGCAGCAAAAGAAAATCAGAGAGTGAACAAGCTCATTTGCATTAGCAATGGCGAAGGAACCAGAAAAATCCTCACAGGAGAATCCACCCCTATCTTCCAGCGACTCCATAAGCCACAGTGCCCAAACCCTAGGGCAATCCGCTAGGCTGTGGATCGACTATGCGGTCGAGCAGTCTCGGCTTTACCAGAAGACCATAGAAGAGACATTCGAGTCCCTCATGGAAGCTTCTAGGTCACGTTTCTCTGAGATTCGATCCACCTCCGCTGCTCATTTCAGCCAAACCATTGTAAGGACAGATTCCCTCAGTTCTCGTTTTTTCTTTTTTTAATTTTCTGTTTGGTTCATTAGAAAACGTGGAAAACAATGCACAACGAATGAAAATATTTAATCCATTATTTAAGCATATTTTATTTTTAAATTTTACTATTTTAGACTGGTTGGTTCCGAGATAAGTAAAGAAAAAACTTGTGTATTTGTAAGCTCTCATTTTAATATCAAATAGTCACTGCAATTTCAATGTTTAAATTGTTGAATTCTACATTTATTTTCCATGGAGGAAAATTTGAATAAAGAAATTAGGATTGCAATTATGCATTTATTGTCTGTATACTGTTGATTCGGATAATTGGAAATTTATTTGCACCGTGCAAAAAGTAATGTTTTTAGTCATTGTTTTCATGAATGCACACCAAGCACCTTGTTTTCTAGGATATAAAGGTGTCTTTTTAAAAATTTTAATTTTATTTGGATTTAAGCAGTGTGAAATATAAACAATTTCAACATTTTTTCTAGCAACCAATTGGGAATAATTTTTTTTTTTCCTTTTTCAAGGAAATTATCATTAACAATGGGTTTATAGTTATTTGAGTTGGAATATCTGTATGTAGGACTCCTTGGAAGATGTCAAGTCTAATTATAGTGCTTATGAGGATATTTTATTTGCGAAGATTAAAGGTTAGTGTTGATTTATCAATTTATTTTATTTTTTTAAAAGTTGAGTTTCTGGTTTCTGTATGTTTAGAAGTGTCTATTTACACTTATTTGGTGCAGAGGGTGTTCTTGTTGCGGCTTCACATCCAATGATTACATGCGGAGTTACTACTGGTTTAGGGTTTGTGGTTCTCAAAAGTAAGGGTTCAAGTTCTTTAGCACATTATACCATATTTATCAGTTTTCGAAAGTTGGATGCGTTCAAAATTCAGTTGCTATGTAGACCATTAAAGCTTTAAACATTCTTATAGAAATTCAAAGCTTTGTTTTATTTCCTATTCTACTACATAAGAAAAAAAAAAAAAAAAAACCCTGAGATGTTGAATCTCTTGGATGTCACTGGTATAGATGACCTGCAAAACCTGCACATGCAAGTTCAGGATTCTATATTAGATTCCATCCTAAACAATGGACTGCATTGTAGATCTGATCCCAATTTAAGTTGTTAGAAGTTTTCCTAAATATCAAGTTTAAACCCATGTACATTGCCCATAATTACCTTGTTATCTGCAGGACCACGGCGCTTCTTGTACCACAAAACCTTGCGCCTTTTTGTGAGTGAAGAGGTAAGCATGGATGCTATTTAAGACACATTCCAGTTGTATTTCTAGCATCACCAACTCCTTTCACAGAGAGAGTGAATGTTCTCATTTAGGGCACTGTGTAGCTATGTAACAATGACCCAAGAGATGAGTGTAGTATTTTATGGGTGTGGTCACTCCTCATTTTAGTATGTATTCTTTAATCACATGTACTATTGTTGCCTGCAGTCTTGGCATTCTTTCACCCAATGTTTAGAAAGGTTGATTCATACTTTTTATTTGTAATGGAGAAAAGAGAACAAGAAAACGATAAGGAATTAAATCTAAACCATGAGGTACTATTTTCCTTTAGAGCCAATTGAGCTGATATGATAATATCCCAAAGATTAACAGTATCATGTGCATTTAGATGGATTTAAGAATGGATTTTTTTTTTTGGTCATGAACTAATTGCTTTGGACTTGTTTACGATGATTCAAGTAATTTGGAATGCTTTCATCCCAACAATTGTGATGTTGTGCTGCTATGTATTTGGTGCTTGATGTTTCTATTTGAGAGTGTGGATAATATAGCATAATGTAGCAAGCACATGGCACATAGTTATAATATCATATGTGGAAATTCGCTTCAACACTTGTTTCTAGGTGCAGTCCTTACTTTCCAGAGCTGATGCTAAAGTAAAGGAGTTGAGACATTCCACTGACCTTCTAAAGGCTGAAAGTGAAAAATTAGTGGTAAACTCTCTCTCTCTCTCTCTCTCTCTCTCTCTCTCTCTCTCTCTCTCCCTCTCTCCCGCCCTCCCGCCCTCCCTCTCATTAGTCTTGATTGACGATGAGGAATTCTTAGATTATGTGATAAAAAACCTGTGGATGCTTTTCTTAGTTTTAGCTCCTCTATTGGTTGGTTGTGACTTATGGGAGGGAATATTTTTAATGATAAGATATATTTTTGGAAAAAACATAGGCACACTCTTGTGCAAAGGACATGTATGAAGATTATTGGATGTCCTTACCAGTTAGCAAAGTATGAATACTAAGTAGAATAAATCAACAAGAATATTCTTTCCTGAAAATAAGTAAGATGTGTTGCCTTTTTTTTCAATATGGAATTTTTGCAGATGTAAAGTTGTCACCCTGACATCACGTCGAGATAATTTGAACTTATCATACATTTTTTGAATTTACTCACACAGTCACACCAAAGGTTTGACAAATGGAACTTATGGGTACCTGTCAAACTGTCTACCTGAGTAACCTTCCTCAACTTTTCAAAAGGTCTGCCACTGGCTCCCACAGAACCTGACACACACTAAACTGGAAAACAGTAAAGTTCAAAGGTCTGATGTCACCTGAAAAGTGACAATGGATGAGAAAGATTTTCCTATGGGCATCCAATACAACTTTTAGGTAGAGATCGGATGCCACCTGACAATGAATGAGGAAGATTTTCCTTTGAGCATCAAATACAACTTAGAGGTAGCCTACCAAATTAATGGGCAAGAAAAACTGTTGCTTTAACAAACTGAGAAGGATGGAATCATTCTTCTATTAACATGAGCAAAATTTTGACTACATGATCAAAGTATAACTTGACTTGAGGAAGAAAATACTGTCAAAAGGCAGACATACACTCTGGTTGATAGAATAACATTTGTACATTAATAAATTGAAATAAAAGACTTTTAAAAAGAAAAGTTAAGTAATTGTTTATATAATGGAAGGTCCTGTTCAATTTTGTGCATCAAGTTTCTTGTCTGTCTAACTTAGGACCTGGAATGGCCGGGGTTGATATTGTAATGTGACAAGTCTATGAAGCTGTTGTTGCAGGACAATATGTCCATTCATGTATTCAGATGGTGATGGTCATATGTGTTTGCTATTTAGTTGATGCCTTGGAGGAATACACCAAAGACTTCATTGGCTACTAAATGTGAGAACAATTGTTGCGGAGGTTAGTTCTAGCAGTCAGTGTTCATCATCTCTAGTAGTGACATTAGGTGAGGTCTATCCTAGAGAAAAAAAAAACCTAGTATTATTTGAAGTTGCGAGAGCTACTTTAAGCCAAGAAGTGAAGTGCTGATTGTGAGAAATTATATTATGTTGCTAATCCCAATATAAACAAATGAGAATGATTGAAAGCTGAGAAACAGGCCTGCAATGAACTGTCACTGTTATGGTTATGTGGCTGAGAACATCTGAATATTGAGAAAGCAGGATTGTGAAAGAACGAAAAGAGAGAAGAAGAAAATGAAAACATATTTGAAGAGAGGGACTAAAATATTCTTATGTGTAGCTCTTGTTTTAGATGTTTATTTGTCTACTCAACAATCTTCATGATATGTTGATGCTCGTCTATTGCGAGCGACCGATCAACTGGGAAAAGAAAAAAAGACAAAGAAGAGTTTACTCTTTAGACATGACAAATAAGATTAGGTCAGCTGCAAATTTTGATAGATTACAAACTCACTTAGGTGGATTTTAACATAGAATTTTGCCTTATGCCTATTTTGATGTTTCAAGTTATCGCTTGCTATATTGAGCATCATATTTAATCTGAGCAAGAATGCATAAGAATCCAACTCATTGTATAGTTATTGTTTTCAGAAGAGGGCAGTACATGCTGAAGAGGAATTGATACGGGGATGGACGAAATTCGGGTTTGAATTTATAAAAGCGGAGCTGTTATATTCCACTCCATTTTCCATTCTTCTTACTTTTCATATTCAAACTTTTATTCAATGGCAGACAAACAGGGAAACAAATCGAAAGTGTGATTCACTCAACTTATAAGATTGAAAGACAAGTTGAAGGTATGCAAATACTTTTAACTCTAAAATTTGTTGACATTAAGCAATTAAAGTGGAGTAAAAATGAACCATTTTGCTTATGTTGCTTCTACATTGTTTTTCATTGTATCAGGTTTTAAAGATTCCCTTGGAGAACTTCCTAGAAGAGAAGCATCTCTGTTCCGGTCACAAGTAAGTTCTTGATCATAATTATATGTGGAATATCATATGTGGAAATTCGCTTCAACACTTGTTTCTGGGTGCAGTCCTTCCTTTCCAGAACTTATGCTAAAGAAATGGAGTTGAGACATTCCATTGACCTTTTAAATGCTGAAAGTGAAAAATTATTGGTAAACTCTCTCTCTCTCTCTCTCTCTCTCTCTCCCCCTCTCTCCCGCCCTCCGCCTTCCCTCTCATTAGTCTTGATTGACAATGAGGAATTCTTAGATATTGTGATAAAAAACCTGTGGATGCTTTTCTTAGTTTTAGCTCCTCTATTGGTTGGTTGTGACTAGACCTGGCAAACGGGTCGTTTTTTGCGGGTATGCGTCAAACACGACACAACTCGTTAAGCTGAATAGGTTAACACGACATGATCCGTTAAGCAACGGGTGACAAAAACCTCAACACGAACACGACACGAATTAAAACGGGTGAACACAACACGACCCGTTTAACCCCTTAAAAATTACTATTTTTTAAACACACTTATAATTAATATATATCTTACAATAAATCAGAAATTATAGCCTAAAATTCAATCCAAAGTTTCAAAATAAATAATAGGCTTAACAACCCAAAATTCAAAACAAAGTTCCAAAATAAATAACAACCCAAACTTTAATACAAATTATACAATGTTCCAAAATTAAATACAATGTTCCAAAATTACAGCAAAAGAGAAAACAAACAAGTAAATGAAATTATGAAATATCTGATGCACATGAAGACTCAAAATGTTCTAGGCTTCCAGCCATAATGTAAATATTTTCATTCTTCCAGACTTCCACACCAATAACTTCTCTAATTCTTTCCTGAAACAGAACACATATGAGATTGGATACAATACTTTTCAATTGCATTAATCATCAATAGAAATATTACAGCCACAACAATAGAAATACAGGCTATACAGCACCTTTCATCAATCAATAGAAATGCTATTAGAGCATTGTCCAGATCTGGTTCCACTATCCTCATTAGTCAAATTTAAAACATCTTCAGTAAGTTGTTCCAAGTCAGCACATTCTTTATCTAAAACTAAGCATAAATAAAAAAACCAATTACAAATATTACTTATGAGAATAAAAAAGAAACATACTAGTATAATGATACATAAAATTTACCTCCCTTGCCAAAAATCCAATCTCGAGTACATAACAAAGCTTGAACAGTTTCAGGCAATAATGAACTACGATATTGATCTAGTACTCTACCACCAATACTAAAGGCTGATTCGGATGCAACAGTGGAAATAGGAATTGTTAGCACATTGCGAGCTAAATGAGAAAGAATAGGATAACGAAATTGCTCCATTTGCCACCAAGAAAGAACATCCAACTCTTGCTTTCTATCTAGCCTTTCTTCATCAAAATACTTATCCAATTCGGTTTTTGTACTTGAAGCTACACCATTGTTATAACTATTATCAAAATCCTACAAAGGTTTATAAAAAACATGAAATTATCAAACAAGCACTTATAAAAAAAAAACAAACAATTATCAAACAAGCAATTACCTCAAAAATGATGTCTCCATCTTCTGTATGACTAGCTGTCTCATTCCTTGGACGAGTTGAATTAACAAGATGAGGCAGATTTTGTACATACAAATCAAAAAGAGAAGACAATGTGTCACTAACACTTTTGAATTCATAAGAATCTTGACCATAAAGCTTGGTATAAGCCCATTCTACGAACTGCAATTTATAATGAGGATCCAAAATAATTGCAATTGCAAGAATAAAACTGTAATCTGACCAATACTTTTGAAACTTTAAGTTCATAGAAGTTCCCAGCCTTCTCATGAAATCATCCCTATCTTCCATGGTTGATTTAATACTGTGTTGGATTATGAACACTTTAGGGAAGAATAAATTTGATGTGGGGTACTTTGTTCCAGAAAATAAGCAAGTAACTTCATAAAAATACTCCAAAAATTTTGAAATCTTCCCTATTTTATCCCACTCTTCTGTAGAAGGGCAAAAAATGAAACTTGAATCACTTAACCTTAGATTGATAAAAGCACACTGATAAACAAGTGCATTATCAAGCATGGTGTAGGTTAAGTTCCACCTAGTAGGCACATCTTGTCTTAAGCCTCTCCTATTACCTACTATCCCTACTTGTGCAACACAATCAAAGAACTTTTGTTTTCTCCCAGCTAAACCCTTTATATATTTGATGCACTCACGAATCTTTATCACAGAGGGATCAATTTCTTTAAGTCCATCTTGAACAATCAAGTTTAAAATGTGAGCACAACAACGAACATGAAAGAATTTACCATTCATTAATAGTAGACCTCTAAAGTTCAATTGATTCTTCAAATGTTCAACAAAACAATCATTTGCAGAAGCATTATCCAAAGTAATAGAAAATAATTTCTTCTCAATCCCCCAATCAGTTAATAATGAATTAATTTTTTCACACAAAGCAACACCAGTATGTGGAGGGGGCGTACGACAAAAGTTTAAAATCCTTTTATGCAATCTCCATTCTTGATCAACAAAGTGGGCTGTAAGAGTTAGGTACCCATCAGTGGTCACAGAGGTCCATAAATCAGATGTTAAGCAAATCTTTCCTGGAACCATACTTAACAAATTATCAAGTTTAAGTTTTTTCCTTTTGAACATTCTTAAAACACATGCCTTTACAGTATTTCTACAAGGCAGCTTGATATCAGGGGATATATATGCAAACAAAGCTCTAATGCCCTCATATTCAACAAAGCTAAAAGGCAAATCATGTTTGATAATTGCTTCTATCAATAAATCCCTAAATTTCTCATGCTCAAATTTTGGGGATCGCAATCCAGATTGTGATAGCATTAATTGCTGCAAATCACCATGTGTTTTCTTAGGACAATTTTTCATGTGCCTCAACATATTACCCGTCCCACATTGACTATCACAGATATATATCACACCACATTGTCTACATTTAGCACGCTTCTTTTTATCTGGACTCATAGGCAGTAGTTCAAACAAAGTCCAAGCATGAGATCTTAATTTACGCTTACTTACTGCTATGCCTCTACCCCTTTTGTTTGTAGGGCTTGTATCTGTTGTCGTAGCATCTACATTTGCAGCACTTTCATCCACATTGTTTCTCACTGAAACTTCACTAGACTCTTCATCAATATTACTTGTGGGATTCATCTGCAATAAACATTTAATAGTTATATGTAAAAACAAGAATATCAAGCTAAGCAATATTACTCTTAACTCGCAGCAAATGAACTCTGCTATAGCTAAGCATGAAAGTATTTCACTTGATATATGAAAGTCTAACACACACATACAAATCACAATTCACAAATAGTCAAATACACAGTGATGTGAGATTACTTCATAACATATTTCACTTGATTTAACATAATAGAAATGTGAGATTACTTCATAAATCATAGGTATTGATGTACTGGTTCGAAGTACCTTTGACTCTTTGAGGGTTTGAGTCTTTGATTTGCAACGAGAGAAATGAGAGACCAGATGATGTTGCTGAGAGCTGGAGGGATTGACTGAGACAGAGGGAATCGATCAATCAAGAGTCGAGACTCCAGAGATCAGTGAGAGGCTGAGAGCTTGAGAGTTGAGAGATTGACTGAGAATCAAAGAGGGTTTCTGCCTTATGATGTCGAGAGAGAGAGAGAGAGAGAGAGAGAGAGAGAGAGAGAGAGAGAGAGAGAGAGAGAGAGAGAGAGAGAGTTGCGTGACTGTGTGAGACAGTCACAGAGAGTGATTCTGGGTTTGAGGATTTCTGCCTTATGATTCTAGATTTGTCGAGATTGAGATCGAGAGTGAGACATAGAGTGATTCTGGCCTGGGTTTGAGGGTTTCTGCCATTTGGTTCGCCGACGGCTCGTTCTTCTTCTCCGAGTCTATCACATCTAGGCTCCAGTCTAGACCTTCGACACCCGAAGCCTCCGATCCGAGCTCCAGTGAGAGGCTAAGACTGAGAGCTTGGTGCTTGTACTGAGAAGTCTGAGAATGAGTGAGAATGAATGTGACTATGTGAGATTGTGCTTTGTGAGAGAAAGATTGAGAGAGATTAGCTTTAGAGAGTGAGTGTGAGTCGAGGGGGGGGGGGGGGGGAGGCGGCTGAGTGCTGCAGTGCTGAATGAGTGAATGAATTAGGTTTTCAGGTAGGCTGGAACTTTAGTTTTGTTAAGTGTCTAAAATTACCTAAATGCCCTTATGCTTAACGGGTCTAATGGGTTTCGCGGGTTGGCACTGACACGACCCGTTATCTTAACAGGTTGTTATTGGGTCAACACGTTTTTGACACGACCCGCTAACCTCCAACCCAAACCCTCAAATTTACGGGTCGTTCCGGGTCGTGTTAACGGGTCGTGGGGTATTTTGCCAGGTCTAGTTGTGACTAATGGGAGGGAATATTTTTAATGATAAGATATATTTTTGGAAAAAACATAGGCACATTCTTGTGCAAAGGACATGTATGAAGATTATTGGATGTCCTTACCAGTTAGCAAAGTATGAATACTAAGTAGAATAAATCAACAAGAATATTCTTTCTTGAAAATAAGTAAGATGTGTTGCCTTTTTTTCAATATGGAATTTTTGCAGATGTAAAGTTGTCACCCTGACATCATGTTGAGATAATTTGAACTTATCATACATTTTTTGAATTTACTCACACAGTCACACCAAAGGTTTGACAAATGGAACTTATGGGTACCTGTCAAACTGTCTACCTGAGTAACCTTTCTCAACTTTTCAAAAGGTCTGCCACTGTCTCCCACAGAATGAAGTGGATTAACACCCCCTGTGATCTTGTCCTTGATGTATTCTAGAGTTAAAACAGATATAGCAAACAACACACAATATGACAGCAAAAGTAAACACAAAGAACACCAAGATTTGTTATCAAGGTTCGGCGAACTTTGCCTACGTCCCCGTGTGATCCTTAGAGAATCACAGCTGCACTATGTATAGAATAAGAGTACAAGAACTTATTGAAACCCTAGACTACCCAACTCGCAACCGCTCTCCTCTTTTGCACAAATAGCTCTCATGTTTTTCCCTCTTGAAAAACCCCTTCCTTGAAGCCACTCACCCTTGAGTCTCTAACCCGAGTCTCCCTTTGAGTTTCTTCCCTAGAAGTCTCTAGCTATTCTTATTAATTTCTATGAGACTTGCAGCAGCCTATTTATAGAGCATAGACTTACCAATTACAATATGGATTCCTAATCCTAATAGAATTAGGTAGTCTACCTATTAGCTAATTTTATTCCTTTGTACACAAGGAAAACCCTTTAGAACTCCTTCCCACACTAGGAAAGTCTTGCGCAAGTTCTATTTGTCTTCCAAAATCGTACCCCACTAGGAAAACACCAAACTACCCCACTGCCCAGTCTCCTTATTGCTCTTGGCCAAACCTGTAGCTTCCTCCAGAAATTTCCGACGAGACAAAAAAACACAACAATCTCCACCTTGACGAGTCGGAACCAAAGCCATGAATGTTGTACCTTCGAGATATTCTCTAGTCTTGAAGTAGCCTCGAACAAACCTCCAAGAACCCCTTCACATTGGCAAAAAAACCTATTGCCTCAATGCACCTTAAGTGAGAAGGTGCTCCACCTCAATCAACTAACTTTGAAGATTGAGCAAGCTCAACCCGAGCTTGTACCTTCGAATCTTAATTGCAGCCTCAAGATTCTCTTCGCCTTTTGTTTCATAAACCCATTCATAGCCAACGTTCTCCTTGGATTTAGGAATCAACTTCCAATCGAAGTTCCTTTGTAGAGACAACCTAGCACACCTCCGACGTTCCCATTCCTTGCTCTCATAAGCCCCCTTGAATGTAGTCGGATTTCCCTTACTAACACCATAGTAATCTCTGTCCTTTTCCCACCAAAACTTGTGAGTTAGCTTGATGGTACTTTTGGGCTTGGACTGCCTTGTGCTCTTTTGCTCCACCTGTTCTTGAACCTTTGTTGATTGTTGTTGTTGTCCAAACTCTTCAACCCTTGTGTCATGCTCCACTAGCTCAGAGATGGCCTTCTCTTGAACTGAATTTACCTTCATAACCACCTTGGTTGCCTTCATGGTTGCATCTTCCTTAACAACAATCAAACATTCCTCATCTTTCTTGACTTCCCTTGCTGCATCTTTGAAGTCAATCTTTGATGAATAACTAACCAAGCAACAATCATGGTTTGTTGCTTCTTCTTCCTTAGCCGTAGCACTTATTTGATGAGACTCTTCCTTTGTGAGATGATGCCCTTGCTCTCCCTTGTTACAATGCTCCATGAGCTCAACATCCAAGCTCTCTTTGGTAGACGCAGCTACTCCACCTATCACTGTAACCCCGGAAAGCTTGTAGAGATTATTAGATTGCACAACTCCCTTCAGGATCACACTTGATCCTTTTGAGACTTGGAGCTTCCCTGCTCTAGACTTGAATGCATACCCATTCTTCCCTAGAGTTCCAAGAGAGATAAGATTTCTCTTCAATGTAGGAATATATCGCACATTCCCAAGCAACCTAACAATTCCATCTTGTATCTTCACCTTGACTGTGCCAACGTCATGAACCTTGCACACAGAGTTATCTCCCAACAAAACTTTGCCCTCACTAGATTCCTCATATGTATGAAACCACTCCTTGTTTGCACACATATGAAAACCACATCCGGAGTCCAAATACCAAGCATGTGGAGTAGAATTTCCCGAAGATACCATCAAAAGCTCCCCATCGTCGACCACGACGTTACTTGAGTTTTCAGTCCTTTTCTTCTTCTTCTCCAGCCATATCTGGCAATCCCTTTTCCAGTGGTCTAGTGAACCACACTCGAAGCAACCACCTTCTTCATCGGAATTATTGGATTTCCCGTTTTTGCTAGATCTGCCCCTCCTTTCCTTCCCTTCCCTCGACTCTTCTCCTTGCCCTTAGCATAAAGGCCTTGTGATGACTGAGTGCCTTCGGTCAAATCATCTAACTTTGCATATGACTGAAGCACTTGCACCACGTCATCAAGCTTTAGAGTCTCCTTTCCAAACATCAAAGTTGTTCGGAAGTGCTTGAAAGAAGATGGCAGGGATCTCAGCAAGATGATAGCCTTATCATCATCCTTGTAAACTTCTTCGACCTTGTCGAGATTAGCTATGCAATTCTGAAATTTGCATACATAATCCGCTACATCTCCACCTTCTTCTAGTCGAAGTCCGAAGAGTTCATCCTTCAAGAAGAGTTTATTGGACACCGTCTTGCCCATATAAACACTCTCTAACTTGTCCCATGCTTCTTTTACTGTCATCGCCTCTGTGATGTGAGACCTCACGGCTTGTGAGGTGGATCTCTATTGAACTCTTGGCCTTCTTAAGAACCTTGTTCCATGTTCCTTCTGACGTGATTGTCGGCTTCTCACCAAGAAGTGCATCATCCAGATCCTGCTGCACCAGCACGTTCTTCATCATCTGTTGCCAATGTGTAAAATCATCCTTGCCATCATATGGCTTCAGAGCAGGCCTTAAATCCCCTAAGTCCATACTTCGACCTCCTCTAGACATCGCAGAAACCTTCTAGCCAACTTGGCTCTGATACCAATTGAAGTGAATTAACACCCCCTGTGATCTTGTCCTTGATGTATTCTAGAGTTAAAACAGATATAGCAAACAACACACAATATGGCAGCAAAAGTAAACACAAAGAACACCAAGATTTGTTATCGAGGTTCGGCGAACTTTGCCTACGTCCCCGTGTGATCCTTAGAGAATCACAGCTGCACTATGTATAGAATAAGAGTACAAGAACTTATTGAAACCCTAGACTACCCAACTCGCAGCCGCTCTCTTCTCTCTTGCACAAATAGCTCTCTTGTGTTTTTCCCTCTTGAAAAACCCCTTCCTTGAAGTCACTCACCCTTGAGTCTCTAACCCGAGTCTCCCTTTGAGTTTCTTCCCTAGAAGTCTCTAGCTATTCTTATTAATTTCTATGAGACTTGCAGCAGCCTATTTATAGAGCATAGACTTACCAATTACAATATGGATTCCTAATCCTAATAGAATTAGGTAATCTACCTATTAGCTAATTCTATTTCCTTGTACACAAGGAAAACCCTTTAGAACTCCTTCCCACACTAGGAAAGTCTTGCGCAAGTTCTATTTGTCTTCCAAAATCGTACCCCACTAGGAAAACACCAAACTACCCCACTGCCCAGTCTCCTTATTGCTCTCGGCCAGACCTGTAGCTTCCTCCAGAAATTTCCGACCGAGACAAAAAAACACAACACAGAACTTGACCCACACTAAACTGGAAAGCAATAAAGTTCAAAGGTCTGATGTCACCTGAAAAGTGAATGGATGAGAAAGATTTTCCTATGGGCATCCAATACAACTTTTAGGTAGAGATCGGATGCCACCTGACAATGAATGAGGACGATTTTCCTTTGAGCATCAAATACAACTTAGAGGTAGCCTATCAAATTAATGGGCAAGAAAAACTGTTGCTTTAACAAACTGAGAAGGATGGAATCATTCTTCTATTAACATGAGCAAAATTTTGACTGCATGATCAAAGTATAACTTGACTTGAGGAAGAAAATACTGTCAAAAGGCAGACATACACTCTGGTTGATAGAATAACATTTGTACATTAATAAATTGAAATAAAAGACTTTTAAAAAGAAAAGTTAAGTAATTGTTTATATAATGGAAGGTCCTGTTCAATTTTGTGCATCAAGTTTAATGTTTGTCTAACTTAGGACCTGGAATGGCCGGGGTTGATATTGTAATGTGAAAAGTCTATGAAGCTGTTGTTGCAGGACAATATGTCCATTCATGTATTCAGATGGTGATGGTCATATGTGTTTGCTATTTAGTTGATGCCTTGGAGGAATACACTAAAGACTTCATTGGCTACTAAATGTGAGAAGAATTGTTGCGGAGGTTAGTTCTAGCAGTCAGTGTTCATCATCTCTAGTAGTGACATTAGGTGAGGTCTATCCTAGAGAAAAAAAAAAAAAAACCTAGTATTATTTGAAGTTGCTAGAGCTACTTTAAGCCAAGAAGTGAAGTGCTGATTGTGAGAAATTATATTATGTTGCTAATCCCAATATAAACAAATGAGAATGATTGAAAGCTGAGAAACTGGCCTGCAATGAACTGTCACTGTTATGGTTATGTGGCTGAGAACATCTGAAAATTGAGAAAGCAGGATTGTGAAAGAACGAAAAGAGAGAAGAAGAAAATGAAAACATATTTGAAGAGAGGGACTAAAATTTTCTTATGTGTAGCTCATTGTTTTAGATGTTTATTTGTCTACTCAACAATCTTCATGATATGTTGATGCTCGTCTATTGCGAGCGACCGATCAACTGGGAAAAGAAAAAAAGACAAAGAAGAGTTTACTCTTTAGACATGACAAATAAGATTAGGTCAGCTGCAAACTTTGATAGATTACAAACTCACTTAGGTGGATTTTAACATAGAATTTTGCCTTATGCCTATTTTGATGTTCCAAGTTATCGCTTGCTATATTGAGCATCATATATAATCTGAGCAAGAATGCATAAGAATCCAACTCATTGTATAGTTATTGTTTTCAGAAGAGGCAAGTACATGCTAAAGAGGAATTTATGCAGGGATGGACGAAACTCAGGTTTGAATTTATAAAAGCGGAGCTGTTATATTCCACTCCATTTTCCATTCTTCTTACTTTTCATATTCAAACTTTTATTCAATGGCAGACAAACAGTGAAACAAATCCCAAGTGTGATTCACTCAGCTTATAAGATTGAAAGACAAGCTGAAGGTATGCAAATACTTTTAACTCTAAAATTTGTTGACATTAAGCAATTAAAGTGGAGTAAAAATGAACCATTTTGCTTCTGTTGCTTCTACATTGTTTTTCATTGTATCAGGTTTAAAAGATTTCCTTGGAGAACTTCCTAGAAGAGAAGCATCTCTGTTCCGGTCACAAGTAAGTTCTTGATCATAATATTGCACTTCATTACTTCTTTCTTCTACTGAAGTCAAAAAGATCAAAGTACTTAAACTCAATAATAAGAAAACCACTAATAAAAATGACATTTTAACATGCATCATCTTGGCATGTTACTCACAGAGGACAAAAATAAATCTCCCTGTCCAAGTCCTCTGCTTTTCTGAAGATCCGCTGACTTGTATGAAATATTCCCGGTTAGGAAATTTATGTACACTTTTGTATACAAGTGCTCATCTTGGGCTGTCTGGCTGGCAGGTTTCCAAACTAGCTTCTGAGGCAAAGAAAGAAAGGAATGATTTGACAAAGGAGGTCACAAAGATTAGCAGCAGGCTAGAATCTCAGTCTGAGAATTCTTTTACTGGCATTTCCTCATTAGAATGACATCATCCAAGTGTCAATAAGTGAAAGAAGTAAAGTTCTTGTAACATTTTGCTCATGAGTTTTGTAGAAGGCAGTATTGCTTAAGAATACAAATTTATCGGTTTCTCATTCTCTCCCCCTGGCAGGGAGATATAGGTCATAGAGCAAAAGTTTGAGTTTGTGATTTCCACCACTGGCTGATACTCAACTACAGAACTTACCAAACTTGCTGTATGACGAAAAACTTTCAAGATTTGCACTTGGTGTACCTATTTCAATTCGTAAGATTTTAACTTCTGCTATATTTGGAACCTTGCATTCCAAGAAACTAATGCCTTGGCATAAATTAGTATGCTATAAGTTATGGGCTGAGATTACTATTCGATCCGAAAGGATAACCTGTGAGATACTGCCCACCCATTCTTTTAAGCTTTAAGCTTAAGATCCAAACCTATCCAATGTGGGATTGTACACGACTAAAAGTATACAAATTTTATGTTAGATGCATCTACCCACGAGCGTATGAGTATCTACACGCTAATGTGTCTCTCTCAATCACATGGCCTATCATATGGCGAGAAGGACATATATAATGAATGAATATTACCTCTCAAGTTTTATTCATAATAGGCATAGAAATGGTATGACATATGATTCGTGATTTGACCCCTCCCTTCCATTTTTTCATACCGAGCTTGACTTCATCCACTGTATATCATCTGAATTTAATCGAATAACTAATGAAATTTCAAAATTGTCATAAGGTTGTAAATGACAAAAAACATAATGACGAAAACACATGAAAAATAATATAGTTTACCAAAAAAAAATTAAGTCCATTTGGTAGTTTTTTTTTTTTTACCATTTGGTAGTTTAAGCTACTAATAATCTATTGCATAGAAGTTTTTTTTTTCGATGTAGTTACAGTTATATCCCTAACAAAAGAAAATTCAAAATTGTAAATTTTAAAACTCATAAATCTTCTAAACCCTACTAAATCATACCTAAATACACTCAAATAAGCATCAATCAATAAAAAACCAAGTAGTAAATAGAGAAAAAGTTTGTTAGCACTTATGAGTACTACTGTACTACACTACAATAGTCGATCAATCAGGCCTTTCATTGATTAATCCACACTATTCTAGAACTAATTGCATTTATATCCCTAACCGAAAAAACTCATAATTTTAGATCTAAAACTCATAAATCTCTTATAACCTACCAAAAATCATATCTAAACACACTAAAATAAGGCATAATCATTTTAAAAAAATTGAACAAAACATGTATAATATAAGGAAAATTATAAATTATATATATACTAATAGGTTTTTATAAATTAAGTAATTGTACTCATATTTCTGTCTATCCCGTAATGTAATAGGTTTTCAATTTCGATTCCAACGCTTGGAACAAAAACACAATCAAAGTTATTGGTAATATTTCCTATTATATTTTCTAATTTGGTAATTGACACATATCAATATAATAGGAAAGATATGTGTCATAATTATGTGCCAATATTTCCTATTTCTCAACGTTTGATAATTTTTCCTATTATATTTTCTAATTTTTCAATATTGCCAAATAATGAAAGAATATATATGGTAATTTTTACATTCCAAATTAACTATGGAATAGAAATATCACCCCTCTTATGGTATTTCTATTCCTCATTTTTTATGGAATTGGTTTACAGTCAACTAAGGTCAATTTTTTAGTTTTGTTTCCTTTCTAGTCAACCAAACATCAAGTCTTCCTGTAATGGAATACGATTCTCATTCCAAGTTTTAGATTACGACCAAACAAACATGGCCTAAAAGGCGTGAGGGTGGAGCACTGTTCATTAATGTAGCTTAAGAACATTGCTCTCCCTCTTTTGCTTTTTTTTTTTTTTTTTTTTTTTTTTTTCTAGTTGATTGTCAGTGTAATTAGTGGGATAAGTTGGACCTGTTTTGGTCATTTCCCTCCCTTTCTCCTTTTGCCCCTGCCTTTTCCCTTTTTTTACGCCTCTTACCATCGCTTTTGTCCTTCTCTGTTTCCCCTCTCAGTTTTTTTTTTTTTTTTTTATCTACTTGCCATTGTGAGAATAGTGGGGTTGGGTATGCCTTTTTTGGTCTTTCACACACTATTCTCACAATCTCTCCATAAAACTCTCTTTTTTCCTTTTTTTCTTGATTATCCACTTGAGAAATTTCAATTAAATAAATATACAAATTTATGCAAGGGTGCTGTGTTATTTTTTTCATGGATTTTTAATAAGCACTATAATAGTGATCCTTGACAGATATTATATTCTTTTAAAAAAATTTAACACAGAAATAATCATTACCAAATTAAAGTAAACTTGCATGAAAATTGATTTTAAAAAGCTCTAAAAAACTTTAAAAATACATGGACAGTTTAAATTTGAATCACATATCAAAGGCCAAATAGTGAGTCGGCAAGTGAAAAAAGAAAAATGATCAATGAGGTAAGTGTTGGTTTTGACAATATGAATAAGAGGGTTTGACCTGTTGGAACAATTTTTTTTTTTTTTAAGTAAGTGGTGATTTGAAACATTACTTTTATTATTTTTATGACCTATTTTGAGTGTTTATAAATATATAACAGTCATTATTTTTATAGTTTGCTAGATCACATGTACTACTATTAGCTCAATTTCTTATTATTATTACATAATACATTATTATTTTATTATGTTGTTGCAGCCTCAGGTTATCACAGTTGTGCTAAAGGTTCACATGCATTGTAATGCATATCCTAACATAATAACTAGTATATAAAACATACTATGAATCCACATTTTGTAACTTCAACTTGGTAAAGAAATATTGTTGTCACTATTTATAAATATATTTAGATTTCCATGTATATGTAAAAAGTCTTATCTTTGTATTAAATTTTTTTAAACTTTCCATCATACTTTTATTAACTTTCTACACGTTTTATAGGCTTTTAACACCCGCGGCATCGTGCGCGGGCACAATTTCTAGTACACCTTATACACCATGGCATTGGGAAAAGATACAAAATGAGGGCTGCTATCTGTACATACTTTTTTTTCTTTTTGCACACTCTTTATAAAAAAAAAAAAACCCAAAGGAAAAGATCACCTTGCCCCTCCCCTCTTTTTATCTCTTTCTTTTTCCCTCACCCACACACCCCCACCCCCACCCTTACCCTTTATCTTCTTTTTCTTCCCCCCACCCCGGCCACTTCCCTCCGAGCCCTCCCCTCCTCTACGGCTCCTCTCTCCCCGCCGCCTCCCAGGCCCCCCACCCTTTCTCTTCTTCTTCTTCTTCTTCCCCCCACCTCAACCACTTCCCCCCGAGCCCTCCCTTTATCTCCGGCTCCTCTCTCCCCGCCGCCTCCTTGCCCATTCTCTCTCCCCGAAACCCAACACATACCTTTCTCTCTCTACTTCCCTCTCTCCTCTTGCCCTGCAGATAGCCAAAACTTAAAAAAATAAAAATTGCAGGAAGTTGCAGCCACTGTCCAAGACGCCAAGAAGAAAGGGAGAGAAGAGAGGGAAAATGAAAGGGTGGTCGCCGAAGCTGGATAGACATACAGAGAAAGGGAGAAAGGAAAGCGGGGCAGGGATGGGGTGGGGCAGTTGCCAGGGATGGTGGGCTGCTCGACGTGGTCGGATATGAGGTATGTGTCAGAGAGAGGAAAGGTGGGGAGGGAGGTGGTCGGGGATGAGGTATGTGTGGTGGTCGGGGATGGGTGTATGCAGTGTTTGTTTTTAGGAATGGTGTGCAAAAAGAAAAGAGATGGGGGCAAAGTGGTCTTTTTCCTTGATTTTTTTTTTTAATGTGTGTAAAAGAAAAAACATGGTGTACAAGTAGCGGCCCTCTACAAAACAAGCCAAAAAAGAAAGAGAACAAAAACCCATGACCATCAATCGAGGAGAGGGCCGATTGGACGCGATAAAAAGTGAAATAAGGCCTAAAAAACTATCCGTAACCCGGCCCATAAAGACAGTAGCAATTAAGCATTACCACCCGACCCGATTAACTACAACGATTGGCCGAATCCATTGCCATCAACTTCAACGAGCTCGACAATTTGCAGCAAAAGAAAATCAGAGAGTGAACAAGCTCATTTGCATTAGCAATGGCGAAGGAACCAGAAAAATCCTCACAGGAGAATCCACCCCTATCTTCCAGCGACTCCATAAGCCACAGTGCCCAAACCCTAGGGCAATCCGCTAGGCTGTGGATCGACTATGCGGTCGAGCAGTCTCGGCTTTACCAGAAGACCATAGAAGAGACATTCGAGTCCCTCATGGAAGCTTCTAGGTCACGTTTCTCTGAGATTCGATCCACCTCCGCTGCTCATTTCAGCCAAACCATTGTAAGGACAGATTCCCTCAGTTCTCGTTTTTTCTTTTTTTAATTTTCTGTTTGGTTCATTAGAAAACGTGGAAAACAATGCACAACGAATGAAAATATTTAATCCATTATTTAAGCATATTTTATTTTTAAATTTTACTATTTTAGACTGGTTGGTTCCGAGATAAGTAAAGAAAAAACTTGTGTATTTGTAAGCTCTCATTTTAATATCAAATAGTCACTGCAATTTCAATGTTTAAATTGTTGAATTCTACATTTATTTTCCATGGAGGAAAATTTGAATAAAGAAATTAGGATTGCAATTATGCATTTATTGTCTGTATACTGTTGATTCGGATAATTGGAAATTTATTTGCACCGTGCAAAAAGTAATGTTTTTAGTCATTGTTTTCATGAATGCACACCAAGCACCTTGTTTTCTAGGATATAAAGGTGTCTTTTTAAAAATTTTAATTTTATTTGGATTTAAGCAGTGTGAAATATAAACAATTTCAACATTTTTTCTAGCAACCAATTGGGAATAATTTTTTTTTTTCCTTTTTCAAGGAAATTATCATTAACAATGGGTTTATAGTTATTTGAGTTGGAATATCTGTATGTAGGACTCCTTGGAAGATGTCAAGTCTAATTATAGTGCTTATGAGGATATTTTATTTGCGAAGATTAAAGGTTAGTGTTGATTTATCAATTTATTTTATTTTTTTAAAAGTTGAGTTTCTGGTTTCTGTATGTTTAGAAGTGTCTATTTACACTTATTTGGTGCAGAGGGTGTTCTTGTTGCGGCTTCACATCCAATGATTACATGCGGAGTTACTACTGGTTTAGGGTTTGTGGTTCTCAAAAGTAAGGGTTCAAGTTCTTTAGCACATTATACCATATTTATCAGTTTTCGAAAGTTGGATGCGTTCAAAATTCAGTTGCTATGTAGACCATTAAAGCTTTAAACATTCTTATAGAAATTCAAAGCTTTGTTTTATTTCCTATTCTACTACATAAGAAAAAAAAAAAAAAAAAACCCTGAGATGTTGAATCTCTTGGATGTCACTGGTATAGATGACCTGCAAAACCTGCACATGCAAGTTCAGGATTCTATATTAGATTCCATCCTAAACAATGGACTGCATTGTAGATCTGATCCCAATTTAAGTTGTTAGAAGTTTTCCTAAATATCAAGTTTAAACCCATGTACATTGCCCATAATTACCTTGTTATCTGCAGGACCACGGCGCTTCTTGTACCACAAAACCTTGCGCCTTTTTGTGAGTGAAGAGGTAAGCATGGATGCTATTTAAGACACATTCCAGTTGTATTTCTAGCATCACCAACTCCTTTCACAGAGAGAGTGAATGTTCTCATTTAGGGCACTGTGTAGCTATGTAACAATGACCCAAGAGATGAGTGTAGTATTTTATGGGTGTGGTCACTCCTCATTTTAGTATGTATTCTTTAATCACATGTACTATTGTTGCCTGCAGTCTTGGCATTCTTTCACCCAATGTTTAGAAAGGTTGATTCATACTTTTTATTTGTAATGGAGAAAAGAGAACAAGAAAACGATAAGGAATTAAATCTAAACCATGAGGTACTATTTTCCTTTAGAGCCAATTGAGCTGATATGATAATATCCCAAAGATTAACAGTATCATGTGCATTTAGATGGATTTAAGAATGGATTTTTTTTTTTGGTCATGAACTAATTGCTTTGGACTTGTTTACGATGATTCAAGTAATTTGGAATGCTTTCATCCCAACAATTGTGATGTTGTGCTGCTATGTATTTGGTGCTTGATGTTTCTATTTGAGAGTGTGGATAATATAGCATAATGTAGCAAGCACATGGCACATAGTTATAATATCATATGTGGAAATTCGCTTCAACACTTGTTTCTGGGTGCAGTCCTTACTTTCCAGAGCTGATGCTAAAGTAAAGGAGTTGAGACATTCCACTGACCTTCTAAAGGCTGAAAGTGAAAAATTAGTGGTAAACTCTCTCTCTCTCTCTCTCTCTCTCTCTCTCTCTCTCTCTCTCTCTCTCCCTCTCTCCCGCCCTCCCTCTCATTAGTCTTGATTGACGATGAGGAATTCTTAGATTATGTGATAAAAAACCTGTGGATGCTTTTCTTAGTTTTAGCTCCTCTATTGGTTGGTTGTGACTTATGGGAGGGAATATTTTTAATGATAAGATATATTTTTGGAAAAAACATAGGCACACTCTTGTGCAAAGGACATGTATGAAGATTATTGGATGTCCTTACCAGTTAGCAAAGTATGAATACTAAGTAGAATAAATCAACAAGAATATTCTTTCCTGAAAATAAGTAAGATGTGTTGCCTTTTTTTTCAATATGGAATTTTTGCAGATGTAAAGTTGTCACCCTGACATCACGTCGAGATAATTTGAACTTATCATACATTTTTTGAATTTACTCACACAGTCACACCAAAGGTTTGACAAATGGAACTTATGGGTACCTGTCAAACTGTCTACCTGAGTAACCTTCCTCAACTTTTCAAAAGGTCTGCCACTGGCTCCCACAGAACCTGACACACACTAAACTGGAAAACAGTAAAGTTCAAAGGTCTGATGTCACCTGAAAAGTGACAATGGATGAGAAAGATTTTCCTATGGGCATCCAATACAACTTTTAGGTAGAGATCGGATGCCACCTGACAATGAATGAGGAAGATTTTCCTTTGAGCATCAAATACAACTTAGAGGTAGCCTACCAAATTAATGGGCAAGAAAAACTGTTGCTTTAACAAACTGAGAAGGATGGAATCATTCTTCTATTAACATGAGCAAAATTTTGACTACATGATCAAAGTATAACTTGACTTGAGGAAGAAAATACTGTCAAAAGGCAGACATACACTCTGGTTGATAGAATAACATTTGTACATTAATAAATTGAAATAAAAGACTTTTAAAAAGAAAAGTTAAGTAATTGTTTATATAATGGAAGGTCCTGTTCAATTTTGTGCATCAAGTTTCTTGTCTGTCTAACTTAGGACCTGGAATGGCCGGGGTTGATATTGTAATGTGACAAGTCTATGAAGCTGTTGTTGCAGGACAATATGTCCATTCATGTATTCAGATGGTGATGGTCATATGTGTTTGCTATTTAGTTGATGCCTTGGAGGAATACACCAAAGACTTCATTGGCTACTAAATGTGAGAACAATTGTTGCGGAGGTTAGTTCTAGCAGTCAGTGTTCATCATCTCTAGTAGTGACATTAGGTGAGGTCTATCCTAGAGAAAAAAAAAACCTAGTATTATTTGAAGTTGCGAGAGCTACTTTAAGCCAAGAAGTGCAGTGCTGATTGTGAGAAATTATATTATGTTGCTAATCCCAATATAAACAAATGAGAATGATTGAAAGCTGAGAAACAGGCCTGCAATGAACTGTCACTGTTATGGTTATGTGGCTGAGAACATCTGAATATTGAGAAAGCAGGATTGTGAAAGAACGAAAAGAGAGAAGAAGAAAATGAAAACATATTTGAAGAGAGGGACTAAAATATTCTTATGTGTAGCTCTTGTTTTAGATGTTTATTTGTCTACTCAACAATCTTCATGATATGTTGATGCTCGTCTATTGCGAGCGACCGATCAACTGGGAAAAGAAAAAAAGACAAAGAAGAGTTTACTCTTTAGACATGACAAATAAGATTAGGTCAGCTGCAAATTTTGATAGATTACAAACTCACTTAGGTGGATTTTAACATAGAATTTTGCCTTATGCCTATTTTGATGTTTCAAGTTATCGCTTGCTATATTGAGCATCATATTTAATCTGAGCAAGAATGCATAAGAATCCAACTCATTGTATAGTTATTGTTTTCAGAAGAGGGCAGTACATGCTGAAGAGGAATTGATACGGGGATGGACGAAATTCGGGTTTGAATTTATAAAAGCGGAGCTGTTATATTCCACTCCATTTTCCATTCTTCTTACTTTTCATATTCAAACTTTTATTCAATGGCAGACAAACAGGGAAACAAATCGAAAGTGTGATTCACTCAACTTATAAGATTGAAAGACAAGTTGAAGGTATGCAAATACTTTTAACTCTAAAATTTGTTGACATTAAGCAATTAAAGTGGAGTAAAAATGAACCATTTTGCTTATGTTGCTTCTACATTGTTTTTCATTGTATCAGGTTTTAAAGATTCCCTTGGAGAACTTCCTAGAAGAGAAGCATCTCTGTTCCGGTCACAAGTAAGTTCTTGATCATAATTATATGTGGAATATCATATGTGGAAATTCGCTTCAACACTTGTTTCTGGGTGCAGTCCTTCCTTTCCAGAACTTATGCTAAAGAAATGGAGTTGAGACATTCCATTGACCTTTTAAATGCTGAAAGTGAAAAATTATTGGTAAACTCTCTCTCTCTCTCTCTCTCTCTCTCTCTCCCCCTCTCTCCCGCCCTCCGCCTTCCCTCTCATTAGTCTTGATTGACAATGAGGAATTCTTAGATATTGTGATAAAAAACCTGTGGATGCTTTTCTTAGTTTTAGCTCCTCTATTGGTTGGTTGTGACTAGACCTGGCAAACGGGTCGTTTTTTGCGGGTATGCGTCAAACACGACACAACTCGTTAAGCTGAATAGGTTAACACGACATGATCCGTTAAGCAACGGGTGACAAAAACCTCAACACGAACACGACACGAATTAAAACGGGTGAACACAACACGACCCGTTTAACCCCTTAAAAATTACTATTTTTTAAACACACTTATAATTAATATATATCTTACAATAAATCAGAAATTATAGCCTAAAATTCAATCCAAAGTTTCAAAATAAATAATAGGCTTAACAACCCAAAATTCAAAACAAAGTTCCAAAATAAATAACAACCCAAACTTTAATACAAATTATACAATGTTCCAAAATTAAATACAATGTTCCAAAATTACAGCAAAAGAGAAAACAAACAAGTAAATGAAATTATGAAATATCTGATGCACATGAAGACTCAAAATGTTCTAGGCTTCCAGCCATAATGTAAATATTTTCATTCTTCCAGACTTCCACACCAATAACTTCTCTAATTCTTTCCTGAAACAGAACACATATGAGATTGGATACAATACTTTTCAATTGCATTAATCATCAATAGAAATATTACAGCCACAACAATAGAAATACAGGCTATACAGCACCTTTCATCAATCAATAGAAATGCTATTAGAGCATTGTCCAGATCTGGTTCCACTATCCTCATTAGTCAAATTTAAAACATCTTCAGTAAGTTGTTCCAAGTCAGCACATTCTTTATCTAAAACTAAGCATAAATAAAAAAACCAATTACAAATATTACTTATGAGAATAAAAAAGAAACATACTAGTATAATGATACATAAAATTTACCTCCCTTGCCAAAAATCCAATCTCGAGTACATAACAAAGCTTGAACAGTTTCAGGCAATAATGAACTACGATATTGATCTAGTACTCTACCACCAATACTAAAGGCTGATTCGGATGCAACAGTGGAAATAGGAATTGTTAGCACATTGCGAGCTAAATGAGAAAGAATAGGATAACGAAATTGCTCCATTTGCCACCAAGAAAGAACATCCAACTCTTGCTTTCTATCTAGCCTTTCTTCATCAAAATACTTATCCAATTCGGTTTTTGTACTTGAAGCTACACCATTGTTATAACTATTATCAAAATCCTACAAAGGTTTATAAAAAACATGAAATTATCAAACAAGCACTTATAAAAAAAAAACAAACAATTATCAAACAAGCAATTACCTCAAAAATGATGTCTCCATCTTCTGTATGACTAGCTGTCTCATTCCTTGGACGAGTTGAATTAACAAGATGAGGCAGATTTTGTACATACAAATCAAAAAGAGAAGACAATGTGTCACTAACACTTTTGAATTCATAAGAATCTTGACCATAAAGCTTGGTATAAGCCCATTCTACGAACTGCAATTTATAATGAGGATCCAAAATAATTGCAATTGCAAGAATAAAACTGTAATCTGACCAATACTTTTGAAACTTTAAGTTCATAGAAGTTCCCAGCCTTCTCATGAAATCATCCCTATCTTCCATGGTTGATTTAATACTGTGTTGGATTATGAACACTTTAGGGAAGAATAAATTTGATGTGGGGTACTTTGTTCCAGAAAATAAGCAAGTAACTTCATAAAAATACTCCAAAAATTTTGAAATCTTCCCTATTTTATCCCACTCTTCTGTAGAAGGGCAAAAAATGAAACTTGAATCACTTAACCTTAGATTGATAAAAGCACACTGATAAACAAGTGCATTATCAAGCATGGTGTAGGTTAAGTTCCACCTAGTAGGCACATCTTGTCTTAAGCCTCTCCTATTACCTACTATCCCTACTTGTGCAACACAATCAAAGAACTTTTGTTTTCTCCCAGCTAAACCCTTTATATATTTGATGCACTCACGAATCTTTATCACAGAGGGATCAATTTCTTTAAGTCCATCTTGAACAATCAAGTTTAAAATGTGAGCACAACAACGAACATGAAAGAATTTACCATTCATTAATAGTAGACCTCTAAAGTTCAATTGATTCTTCAAATGTTCAACAAAACAATCATTTGCAGAAGCATTATCCAAAGTAATAGAAAATAATTTCTTCTCAATCCCCCAATCAGTTAATAATGAATTAATTTTTTCACACAAAGCAACACCAGTATGTGGAGGGGGCGTACGACAAAAGTTTAAAATCCTTTTATGCAATCTCCATTCTTGATCAACAAAGTGGGCTGTAAGAGTTAGGTACCCATCAGTGGTCACAGAGGTCCATAAATCAGATGTTAAGCAAATCTTTCCTGGAACCATACTTAACAAATTATCAAGTTTAAGTTTTTTCCTTTTGAACATTCTTAAAACACATGCCTTTACAGTATTTCTACAAGGCAGCTTGATATCAGGGGATATATATGCAAACAAAGCTCTAATGCCCTCATATTCAACAAAGCTAAAAGGCAAATCATGTTTGATAATTGCTTCTATCAATAAATCCCTAAATTTCTCATGCTCAAATTTTGGGGATCGCAATCCAGATTGTGATAGCATTAATTGCTGCAAATCACCATGTGTTTTCTTAGGACAATTTTTCATGTGCCTCAACATATTACCCGTCCCACATTGACTATCACAGATATATATCACACCACATTGTCTACATTTAGCACGCTTCTTTTTATCTGGACTCATAGGCAGTAGTTCAAACAAAGTCCAAGCATGAGATCTTAATTTACGCTTACTTACTGCTATGCCTCTACCCCTTTTGTTTGTAGGGCTTGTATCTGTTGTCGTAGCATCTACATTTGCAGCACTTTCATCCACATTGTTTCTCACTGAAACTTCACTAGACTCTTCATCAATATTACTTGTGGGATTCATCTGCAATAAACATTTAATAGTTATATGTAAAAACAAGAATATCAAGCTAAGCAATATTACTCTTAACTCGCAGCAAATGAACTCTGCTATAGCTAAGCATGAAAGTATTTCACTTGATATATGAAAGTCTAACACACACATACAAATCACAATTCACAAATAGTCAAATACACAGTGATGTGAGATTACTTCATAACATATTTCACTTGATTTAACATAATAGAAATGTGAGATTACTTCATAAATCATAGGTATTGATGTACTGGTTCGAAGTACCTTTGACTCTTTGAGGGTTTGAGTCTTTGATTTGCAACGAGAGAAATGAGAGACCAGATGATGTTGCTGAGAGCTGGAGGGATTGACTGAGACAGAGGGAATCGATCAATCAAGAGTCGAGACTCCAGAGATCAGTGAGAGGCTGAGAGCTTGAGAGTTGAGAGATTGACTGAGAATCAAAGAGGGTTTCTGCCTTATGATGTCGAGAGAGAGAGAGAGAGAGAGAGAGAGAGAGAGAGAGAGAGAGAGAGAGAGAGAGAGAGAGAGAGAGAGAGAGAGAGAGAGAGTTGCGTGACTGTGTGAGACAGTCACAGAGAGTGATTCTGGGTTTGAGGATTTCTGCCTTATGATTCTAGATTTGTCGAGATTGAGATCGAGAGTGAGACATAGAGTGATTCTGGCCTGGGTTTGAGGGTTTCTGCCATTTGGTTCGCCGACGGCTCGTTCTTCTTCTCCGAGTCTATCACATCTAGGCTCCAGTCTAGACCTTCGACACCCGAAGCCTCCGATCCGAGCTCCAGTGAGAGGCTAAGACTGAGAGCTTGGTGCTTGTACTGAGAAGTCTGAGAATGAGTGAGAATGAATGTGACTATGTGAGATTGTGCTTTGTGAGAGAAAGATTGAGAGAGATTAGCTTTAGAGAGTGAGTGTGAGTCGAGGGGGGGGGGGGGGGGAGGCGGCTGAGTGCTGCAGTGCTGAATGAGTGAATGAATTAGGTTTTCAGGTAGGCTGGAACTTTAGTTTTGTTAAGTGTCTAAAATTACCTAAATGCCCTTATGCTTAACGGGTCTAATGGGTTTCGCGGGTTGGCACTGACACGACCCGTTATCTTAACAGGTTGTTATTGGGTCAACACGTTTTTGACACGACCCGCTAACCTCCAACCCAAACCCTCAAATTTACGGGTCGTTCCGGGTCGTGTTAACGGGTCGTGGGGTATTTTGCCAGGTCTAGTTGTGACTAATGGGAGGGAATATTTTTAATGATAAGATATATTTTTGGAAAAAACATAGGCACATTCTTGTGCAAAGGACATGTATGAAGATTATTGGATGTCCTTACCAGTTAGCAAAGTATGAATACTAAGTAGAATAAATCAACAAGAATATTCTTTCTTGAAAATAAGTAAGATGTGTTGCCTTTTTTTCAATATGGAATTTTTGCAGATGTAAAGTTGTCACCCTGACATCATGTTGAGATAATTTGAACTTATCATACATTTTTTGAATTTACTCACACAGTCACACCAAAGGTTTGACAAATGGAACTTATGGGTACCTGTCAAACTGTCTACCTGAGTAACCTTTCTCAACTTTTCAAAAGGTCTGCCACTGTCTCCCACAGAATGAAGTGGATTAACACCCCCTGTGATCTTGTCCTTGATGTATTCTAGAGTTAAAACAGATATAGCAAACAACACACAATATGACAGCAAAAGTAAACACAAAGAACACCAAGATTTGTTATCAAGGTTCGGCGAACTTTGCCTACGTCCCCGTGTGATCCTTAGAGAATCACAGCTGCACTATGTATAGAATAAGAGTACAAGAACTTATTGAAACCCTAGACTACCCAACTCGCAACCGCTCTCCTCTTTTGCACAAATAGCTCTCATGTTTTTCCCTCTTGAAAAACCCCTTCCTTGAAGCCACTCACCCTTGAGTCTCTAACCCGAGTCTCCCTTTGAGTTTCTTCCCTAGAAGTCTCTAGCTATTCTTATTAATTTCTATGAGACTTGCAGCAGCCTATTTATAGAGCATAGACTTACCAATTACAATATGGATTCCTAATCCTAATAGAATTAGGTAGTCTACCTATTAGCTAATTCTATTCCTTTGTACACAAGGAAAACCCTTTAGAACTCCTTCCCACACTAGGAAAGTCTTGCGCAAGTTCTATTTGTCTTCCAAAATCGTACCCCACTAGGAAAACACCAAACTACCCCACTGCCCAGTCTCCTTATTGCTCTTGGCCAAACCTGTAGCTTCCTCCAGAAATTTCCGACGAGACAAAAAAACACAACAATCTCCACCTTGACGAGTCGGAACCAAAGCCATGAATGTTGTACCTTCGAGATATTCTCTAGTCTTGAAGTAGCCTCGAACAAACCTCCAAGAACCCCTTCACATTGGCAAAAAAACCTATTGCCTCAATGCACCTTAAGTGAGAAGGTGCTCCACCTCAATCAACTAACTTTGAAGATTGAGCAAGCTCAACCCGAGCTTGTACCTTCGAATCTTAATTGCAGCCTCAAGATTCTCTTCGCCTTTTGTTTCATAAACCCATTCATAGCCAACGTTCTCCTTGGATTTAGGAATCAACTTCCAATCGAAGTTCCTTTGTAGAGACAACCTAGCACACCTCCGACGTTCCCATTCCTTGCTCTCATAAGCCCCCTTGAATGTAGTCGGATTTCCCTTACTAACACCATAGTAATCTCTGTCCTTTTCCCACCAAAACTTGTGAGTTAGCTTGATGGTACTTTTGGGCTTGGACTGCCTTGTGCTCTTTTGCTCCACCTGTTCTTGAACCTTTGTTGATTGTTGTTGTTGTCCAAACTCTTCAACCCTTGTGTCATGCTCCACTAGCTCAGAGATGGCCTTCTCTTGAACTGAATTTACCTTCATAACCACCTTGGTTGCCTTCATGGTTGCATCTTCCTTAACAACAATCAAACATTCCTCATCTTTCTTGACTTCCCTTGCTGCATCTTTGAAGTCAATCTTTGATGAATAACTAACCAAGCAACAATCATGGTTTGTTGCTTCTTCTTCCTTAGCCGTAGCACTTATTTGATGAGACTCTTCCTTTGTGAGATGATGCCCTTGCTCTCCCTTGTTACAATGCTCCATGAGCTCAACATCCAAGCTCTCTTTGGTAGACGCAGCTACTCCACCTATCACTGTAACCCCGGAAAGCTTGTAGAGATTATTAGATTGCACAACTCCCTTCAGGATCACACTTGATCCTTTTGAGACTTGGAGCTTCCCTGCTCTAGACTTGAATGCATACCCATTCTTCCCTAGAGTTCCAAGAGAGATAAGATTTCTCTTCAATGTAGGAATATATCGCACATTCCCAAGCAACCTAACAATTCCATCTTGTATCTTCACCTTGACTGTGCCAACGTCATGAACCTTGCACACAGAGTTATCTCCCAACAAAACTTTGCCCTCACTAGATTCCTCATATGTATGAAACCACTCCTTGTTTGCACACATATGAAAACCACATCCGGAGTCCAAATACCAAGCATGTGGAGTAGAATTTCCCGAAGATACCATCAAAAGCTCCCCATCGTCGACCACGACGTTACTTGAGTTTTCAGTCCTTTTCTTCTTCTTCTCCAGCCATATCTGGCAATCCCTTTTCCAGTGGTCTAGTGAACCACACTCGAAGCAACCACCTTCTTCATCGGAATTATTGGATTTCCCGTTTTTGCTAGATCTGCCCCTCCTTTCCTTCCCTTCCCTCGACTCTTCTCCTTGCCCTTAGCATAAAGGCCTTGTGATGACTGAGTGCCTTCGGTCAAATCATCTAACTTTGCATATGACTGAAGCACTTGCACCACGTCATCAAGCTTTAGAGTCTCCTTTCCAAACATCAAAGTTGTTCGGAAGTGCTTGAAAGAAGATGGCAGGGATCTCAGCAAGATGATAGCCTTATCATCATCCTTGTAAACTTCTTCGACCTTGTCGAGATTAGCTATGCAATTCTGAAATTTGCATACATAATCCGCTACATCTCCACCTTCTTCTAGTCGAAGTCCGAAGAGTTCATCCTTCAAGAAGAGTTTATTGGACACCGTCTTGCCCATATAAACACTCTCTAACTTGTCCCATGCTTCTTTTACTGTCATCGCCTCTGTGATGTGAGACCTCACGGCTTGTGAGGTGGATCTCTATTGAACTCTTGGCCTTCTTAAGAACCTTGTTCCATGTTCCTTCTGACGTGATTGTCGGCTTCTCACCAAGAAGTGCATCATCCAGATCCTGCTGCACCAGCACGTTCTTCATCATCTGTTGCCAATGTGTAAAATCATCCTTGCCATCATATGGCTTCAGAGCAGGCCTTAAATCCCCTAAGTCCATACTTCGACCTCCTCTAGACATCGCAGAAACCTTCTAGCCAACTTGGCTCTGATACCAATTGAAGTGAATTAACACCCCCTGTGATCTTGTCCTTGATGTATTCTAGAGTTAAAACAGATATAGCAAACAACACACAATATGGCAGCAAAAGTAAACACAAAGAACACCAAGATTTGTTATCGAGGTTCGGCGAACTTTGCCTACGTCCCCGTGTGATCCTTAGAGAATCACAGCTGCACTATGTATAGAATAAGAGTACAAGAACTTATTGAAACCCTAGACTACCCAACTCGCAGCCGCTCTCTTCTCTCTTGCACAAATAGCTCTCTTGTGTTTTTCCCTCTTGAAAAACCCCTTCCTTGAAGTCACTCACCCTTGAGTCTCTAACCCGAGTCTCCCTTTGAGTTTCTTCCCTAGAAGTCTCTAGCTATTCTTATTAATTTCTATGAGACTTGCAGCAGCCTATTTATAGAGCATAGACTTACCAATTACAATATGGATTCCTAATCCTAATAGAATTAGGTAATCTACCTATTAGCTAATTCTATTTCCTTGTACACAAGGAAAACCCTTTAGAACTCCTTCCCACACTAGGAAAGTCTTGCGCAAGTTCTATTTGTCTTCCAAAATCGTACCCCACTAGGAAAACACCAAACTACCCCACTGCCCAGTCTCCTTATTGCTCTCGGCCAGACCTGTAGCTTCCTCCAGAAATTTCCGACCGAGACAAAAAAACACAACACAGAACTTGACCCACACTAAACTGGAAAGCAATAAAGTTCAAAGGTCTGATGTCACCTGAAAAGTGAATGGATGAGAAAGATTTTCCTATGGGCATCCAATACAACTTTTAGGTAGAGATCGGATGCCACCTGACAATGAATGAGGACGATTTTCCTTTGAGCATCAAATACAACTTAGAGGTAGCCTATCAAATTAATGGGCAAGAAAAACTGTTGCTTTAACAAACTGAGAAGGATGGAATCATTCTTCTATTAACATGAGCAAAATTTTGACTGCATGATCAAAGTATAACTTGACTTGAGGAAGAAAATACTGTCAAAAGGCAGACATACACTCTGGTTGATAGAATAACATTTGTACATTAATAAATTGAAATAAAAGACTTTTAAAAAGAAAAGTTAAGTAATTGTTTATATAATGGAAGGTCCTGTTCAATTTTGTGCATCAAGTTTAATGTTTGTCTAACTTAGGACCTGGAATGGCCGGGGTTGATATTGTAATGTGAAAAGTCTATGAAGCTGTTGTTGCAGGACAATATGTCCATTCATGTATTCAGATGGTGATGGTCATATGTGTTTGCTATTTAGTTGATGCCTTGGAGGAATACACTAAAGACTTCATTGGCTACTAAATGTGAGAAGAATTGTTGCGGAGGTTAGTTCTAGCAGTCAGTGTTCATCATCTCTAGTAGTGACATTAGGTGAGGTCTATCCTAGAGAAAAAAAAAAAAAAACCTAGTATTATTTGAAGTTGCTAGAGCTACTTTAAGCCAAGAAGTGAAGTGCTGATTGTGAGAAATTATATTATGTTGCTAATCCCAATATAAACAAATGAGAATGATTGAAAGCTGAGAAACTGGCCTGCAATGAACTGTCACTGTTATGGTTATGTGGCTGAGAACATCTGAAAATTGAGAAAGCAGGATTGTGAAAGAACGAAAAGAGAGAAGAAGAAAATGAAAACATATTTGAAGAGAGGGACTAAAATTTTCTTATGTGTAGCTCATTGTTTTAGATGTTTATTTGTCTACTCAACAATCTTCATGATATGTTGATGCTCGTCTATTGCGAGCGACCGATCAACTGGGAAAAGAAAAAAAGACAAAGAAGAGTTTACTCTTTAGACATGACAAATAAGATTAGGTCAGCTGCAAACTTTGATAGATTACAAACTCACTTAGGTGGATTTTAACATAGAATTTTGCCTTATGCCTATTTTGATGTTCCAAGTTATCGCTTGCTATATTGAGCATCATATATAATCTGAGCAAGAATGCATAAGAATCCAACTCATTGTATAGTTATTGTTTTCAGAAGAGGCAAGTACATGCTAAAGAGGAATTTATGCAGGGATGGACGAAACTCAGGTTTGAATTTATAAAAGCGGAGCTGTTATATTCCACTCCATTTTCCATTCTTCTTACTTTTCATATTCAAACTTTTATTCAATGGCAGACAAACAGTGAAACAAATCCCAAGTGTGATTCACTCAGCTTATAAGATTGAAAGACAAGCTGAAGGTATGCAAATACTTTTAACTCTAAAATTTGTTGACATTAAGCAATTAAAGTGGAGTAAAAATGAACCATTTTGCTTCTGTTGCTTCTACATTGTTTTTCATTGTATCAGGTTTAAAAGATTTCCTTGGAGAACTTCCTAGAAGAGAAGCATCTCTGTTCCGGTCACAAGTAAGTTCTTGATCATAATATTGCACTTCATTACTTCTTTCTTCTACTGAAGTCAAAAAGATCAAAGTACTTAAACTCAATAATAAGAAAACCACTAATAAAAATGACATTTTAACATGCATCATCTTGGCATGTTACTCACAGAGGACAAAAATAAATCTCCCTGTCCAAGTCCTCTGCTTTTCTGAAGATCCGCTGACTTGTATGAAATATTCCCGGTTAGGAAATTTATGTACACTTTTGTATACAAGTGCTCATCTTGGGCTGTCTGGCTGGCAGGTTTCCAAACTAGCTTCTGAGGCAAAGAAAGAAAGGAATGATTTGACAAAGGAGGTCACAAAGATTAGCAGCAGGCTAGAATCTCAGTCTGAGAATTCTTTTACTGGCATTTCCTCATTAGAATGACATCATCCAAGTGTCAATAAGTGAAAGAAGTAAAGTTCTTGTAACATTTTGCTCATGAGTTTTGTAGAAGGCAGTATTGCTTAAGAATACAAATTTATCGGTTTCTCATTCTCTCCCCCTGGCAGGGAGATATAGGTCATAGAGCAAAAGTTTGAGTTTGTGATTTCCACCACTGGCTGATACTCAACTACAGAACTTACCAAACTTGCTGTATGACGAAAAACTTTCAAGATTTGCACTTGGTGTACCTATTTCAATTCGTAAGATTTTAACTTCTGCTATATTTGGAACCTTGCATTCCAAGAAACTAATGCCTTGGCATAAATTAGTATGCTATAAGTTATGGGCTGAGATTACTATTCGATCCGAAAGGATAACCTGTGAGATACTGCCCACCCATTCTTTTAAGCTTTAAGCTTAAGATCCAAACCTATCCAATGTGGGATTGTACACGACTAAAAGTATACAAATTTTATGTTAGATGCATCTACCCACGAGCGTATGAGTATCTACACGCTAATGTGTCTCTCTCAATCACATGGCCTATCATATGGCGAGAAGGACATATATAATGAATGAATATTACCTCTCAAGTTTTATTCATAATAGGCATAGAAATGGTATGACATATGATTCGTGATTTGACCCCTCCCTTCCATTTTTTCATACCGAGCTTGACTTCATGCCTTTACAAGTCAATGGCTTTATATATATATATTTTTTTTATCGTTAAATGTTGAGCCTTTTAAAAACCCCAATTTGTGCTTTGGATTCATTACAGATGCCCAACTGGCTCTTGCAAGCTTCCATTCATCGAATGCCAATGCCCCAATCACCTGAATCTCTGATCTAATCTTTCCTTTTTAGCAAGAGAAATGTGAAGGAACCGTAACAAAAGAAAAGAAAAGAAGGAGAAATGTGAAGTGTGAAGTGTGAAGTGGTTCAGAGAAGAAAAGATAGAGAGAATATTCGGTCAGCCTCATCTGCCGCTTTATCACGTGCAATTCCACCCCCATCACGCCGGCTGCGTTTAAAAAAAAAAAAAACAGCAAGGCATTGGCATTGGCATTGGCATTGGTAGTTGAAATTTGAACGTATTTAAAACCCCCCCCCACCGGCCCACCCCAAAGTTCAATAAATAAAATTAAATACATTTAATTTAATTTATACTCAACAAAAAAAACTTTTGAATTTTGATAAAACAACCAGAGATGTAGTAGAAATGTTACTATCCCATCCCAATTTCACATTCAAGACCCGTCACTGATACACCGACACGTGTGTTACACGTCAGCAGACTTGAAACCCATTGTGGTGAAGATAGAATTGCTGCTGCTCTTGCTCTTGTTGCTGTTGTGGCTCTTCTCGGTGGTTGTGTGGCCGCGAAAGCTCTTTTTGGCGACGGAGCTCCATGACCTTGCGGTGCGAGTTCGAGTGCTGAGTCAGCACGAAAGTGGGGCTCGCGGCGGGTCGGTATTCGGGCACGAGCCGACCCGACTTGTATCTCACGCCGCAGGCATTGCAGAGCGTCTTCGGGCCCATTGGGCCGGCCCGCCACTGCGGGGTTTTCTCCGACGCGCAGTGCGCGCACCTGCGCGTCGTCGTGGAAGCTTCCGCTGCTTCTCGCTTGGGCTTGGGCTTGGGAGAGTTGGGCTCGGATGGGCCGGCCCAGGTTGAGTCGAAATTGGCAGCACTGGCTGGTTTGGAGCGCTTGGTGCGGACTCGGCTTGTGGTGGAAAACGACTTGTCGTTTTGAGGGAAGGAGAGGGATCCGGAGAGCTCGGCGGTGGGGAAGTCGGTGAAGGAGTCGTCGACGAAGCGTGACAGCCACTCCAGCTCCGCCACATCATCACTCTAGAAATCCACCCAAAAATAAATAAATAAATATCCCAAAATTAAAAATAAAAAAAAATTACAACAAAAAACTCAATTTTTGTAAAAGGGGAAATGTGGGCATACGGGGAGACAGAGGTCGTTGGAGAATAAGTCGGTGGAGGGAGGGAGAAAGAGGGTGGGGTTTGGATGGTGTTGAGGCGGTGGAGGGTGGTGGTGGTGGTCGGAGTCGGTGGAGGAAGTGGAGGAGGAGAAGAGGTCATCGTTGGACAAGTCGAGAAGGTCGTCGATGGGAAAGTAGTCTTGCCCAGCTGATCCGTACATGCCCTCCATTATTCTTGATTTCTGTATTTCAAGTTTTTGGGTATACACAGACAGACAAAAAAAGTGAGAAAGTGAAAGAAGAAAATGGGTCTCCGGCTCTCAGCTCTCTAGCAAACTCAGAAGCCCAGAGAGAGAGAGAGAGAGAGAGAGTGAAGAGGGATTGATATATTGAGGGAGGAGGGAGCAGAGGAACGTGAAGTGAGAGTGAGAGGGAGTGATTGAGGGGGTTTTTAATTCGTGTCTTCTGCCATGCTCTGCTGCAGTGACTGCACTAGTGACTAGTGCTGCTGCAACCCTCCAAAGCCAGTATGGATAATAAGTTAATGACATTGCAATGCATTGTTTATTATATTCATCATGATGCTGATGCTGATATGGAAACCGCCAAGTGCATGGACGATTTCATGCAATCATAGACACATGGCTACTTCATGCAAACCCAACACTGTGCCACTGTGCCAATAGTGAATTTACTGTAGTGTTAGTTTATGAGTTTTGAGAAATGTGTGTAAAAGGAGTGCCAGATTTATAATTCTTTTTGAAAAATTCTAACAATATGATGTAGACACACTGTGTGTGATACCAAAATTCTAAGTGCTAGCTAAGTAACAAATGTTCTTATTAGATAGTAGAGGAGAAAAATTCTCTCTCTCTCTCTCTCTCATATATATATATATATATATTTCATCCATAATTTCATACTCTGCTCATAAATGTTTAGATGACTACTTAAATTTCAATTCAAAAATTCTTTTATATGTGCTTAAGCGATAGTGGGAGAGGGGCTGAGAATCGAATACAAGACTTTAGGTGTAAGAATAAATACTCTTAATTACTGAGCTACTATACATTAATTTCAATAATCAAAATTTAATGAATAATTAGTAGCTAATTACACTAAAGCATAGTTGGAAGTTAATAAATAAGTATCAAACATAATTTTTTATATTGAAAAAAGGATAAAGGAATTCAATTCATTTACCAGATGCTACCAGCTGAATAAGAGGAAAGATACATGGGAATTCCCTCAAGTCAAGCTGAACACATACTTCGAAGCTTATTCCCAGTACCTTAAATTGATGAAAACCATCAATGATCAATCTTGGTAGAGCCAAAAGTTTAATAAATAAATGTTAAGCAAAAAAATTAAAGTAAATAGCTGGAAGTAAATCCACAATCATCGTACTTATGTCAATACCTTCCTCTCGAATTGAGTAACAATAAATATTTTTGTACTGTATTTATGAATCACAACGTAATCTATTTACGAGCAATGTTAGAAGCCATATATTTATTTTATAAATTAATATCACGACTCATCAATTTGTTATGTCATAAAATCTCATCACATGCTTATATAGAAAAACCATATAAATATAAGGTCCATTGATTTTAGGTACCAAATTATAATGTTTTTTCATTTTAACTACCAAAACATTTATGTTATTTTACTTTAGGTACTAAATTTCAATTTAGGTACCAATTTTAAAAAACATAGTTATATCGAACTGTGACTGTCTAACAGTTATAACTTTTTTATTGATTTGTTGTTTTTTCAATATTTGCAAGGCTTAAACTTTAATGTTTAGTCTTTGAATTATATGACTTTATCCCCCAAGCCTAAATAAAAAAGATTAAACTTTTAAAAATTTTGAATTTTTATAAATTTGAAACAGTCACAGTTCAATCACAACTGTGACTGTTCGACAATCACAACTATATAACAAACTGATTTGTAATCTAGTCCAAAATGTCTTACTCTAAGTTAGTACCTAAACTAAAACAAATTAGTGTCTTGCTATTTTACTGAAAAACTATTGATATTTGGGATTTAATCCTAATTTTCTAATAAATATACCCATGACAAAACAAAAATTAAAACAAAATTGTATGAATTGGCCAAAAATATGTCATCCACCCGCAAGAGATGGATATAGATTGAGGATTCCAATTCCCAAACATGTAATAAGGGTCCACGCTTTAAATATTTATAAATTATATATAGTGGATTAAAAATTGTAATTGATATGGGCTAGCTAGTAACATGTGTAGGTCAACTTTTGTATTTATTTATGTTTTCATGAGCCTCGTATACTCCAATTTTATTCAGGTTTTATTATCAAATTATGTGATAATGTGAAATGAGTTTTGTAATTATATATATGTGACCTGTCACAACTCACAAACTTTGTTAGTACCAACCGGCTGCATTTCATAAAATAATCAATCGGCTAAGATTTTGGGATTGGTAATGAGAAGTATTATAAGTTTAAATCCTCCAAAGTATTGATTTGATACACATGTATATGTTTATCACATCTCGATATATATGTTTATTTACATATATACGAGATGAGCACAATCTAATATGTCTCTTTAAATTACCTTTCAATTACTTATTAGTTATTACCCTATTATAATTAAGTCACATCCAATATCATCCTCTAAATATTTAAAGAACTGGTTCGAAAGGAGGAATTAAATCAGACTAATTTGAATGGTCGCATGAAGAGAGAGAGAGAGAGAGATAGACATAGGTGAGGGGCTCATAGGCTCATAGAACATAAAAATTCAGCATAATAAATGAGAAATGGACAGGGAATGGCGTAGAAGAATGTGAAACAAAGACTAACAAAATAGATTGAGACGTCTGTTTCCATTTTTATTATCCCTCTGACGCCACCCCAACTACTTCTCTCTCTCGGGCTCAGCTCATCCCATAGCTGCTGCTATTACTTCACCAAGGTACACCGACAACTTTTCCAGCTGTTCATTTTATTTTATTAATTTGAATTATATAAACACACAACAATATGTCCAATAAAAAATTCTACAGTTCAGAGCTAAAGTATGTTATGACTTATGACTTGCGGCTGGTATTTCTCACCGATCAATCGAAAAAAATCGCCTCTGCCACCGATTCGAACTAATTGGTTCAGTTATTTTCTTACTTTGTCGGTTTATGTCGGCGGAAAGGATTGAACTGCCACCATTGGTGGTCAAAATTGACAGCCTCCCTCCTGCGATTCAGTCATCGATATTGAGAAATCGGTTCAGTTCGGTTACTTATGAGGATCATTCTTAAAAACGGATTCACATTTTTATTCTTAGTGTATAAATCATTTTTCTATAAATTTGTTTATATAACATGCGGTAATTGCATGTATATAATCTCCTAATAATAATAACGTGTGTTGTGCCTTGGATGATTGCAAAGTAATTGGAAATCTCACAAAGGCATAAGCATTCAATTTTTTTCCTTGGAAATACATTCAAATTTAAGACCTTGCAGTCAATGAGAATGTAGATTATGAGAGTTTTCGTTGCCAACTAAAAAAAAAAAGGAATGATGTGTGTGGGATATATATAAGAGTCATTCTAATTTTCCCTGCTAACTATCAATATATTTAGGTATATGATGCTTAATCCACGGGCTAATAAGGTTATTCTAGTGTATCGAGCTTAGTGTTTTGAAAAATGGGTACGATGAAAATAGTAGTATAATTACATATCAAGAATACATCTTAAGTGTGTGAGACTCGAACACTGAGACATAAACTTTTTTTCATTGTAGATTTTGAATCAAAGGGATAATATTAGAGACATTAATTATTATCTCAATTAAACAATATATACGTAAGTAAAAGTTTATCATATCATTTTAGTGAACAGAAATTAAAATAATAATAGTTGTCTATAATATTATTGGAATCAAAATTTCTTGCTAGGAAGCCTACAGATTTATACTTGGCATTGGAATCAAACATTCTTGGATAGTTGGATGATTTCAGATTAGTTGAGGCTCTTTTTGATCAATTGTTATTAGTGCGATGATATATAAATAATGGATTAATAACTTTTGAGTTAGAATTAAAATAAGCACGTGTTTGAAGCAGAAGGTGAGGGTGGTGGAGAGGCAGTAGGCAGTGGGCAGTGGGGTAGGTTTAGATTTTTGTATACCCTAGCCATTAGGTGGGTTGCATATGAGAAAGAAAACCAAGATTTTGCAGGCCGTACGGTGCGTCACTTCTCTTTGAGAAAGTACGTCTCTCCTTTTCCTTAATTTTGCTGTCCATTCATTCATTGATTGATTTGTTCGATACGTACATATCTGACGTGTAATCTATCTTGGCCTCACTGTCCATAATAACTCCTTTTTTGTTTCCACATCAGCATAACTAGTTTTCGAGAGTGACTTTTGCACAGATTTGATTGATTGGTTAGGGTCTTACAATTTTTATAAATTCTTTTGTAAATTATAATGATTTTTGTGAGACAGACTCATTCAAGTGGAGTAAAATTTTGTAATTAGCGAGAGCTCAGTACGGATTTATTGATGTGTATATTATAATTTAGTTTAAAAATTTGCTTAAAATTATGAAGCTAAATTTTAACATAATACATTTATTAAGTTTATTTTATTTTCTAAAAAAAAATGAGGTGAAAAAATGAAAATTTATTCTTAAAATATTGCATAACATTCGGTAACAGGTGTACATGTTGGTTGGTGTACACCTGATCAAATATGTTATGTGAGAATTATTGAACAAAACTAAAATGAGATGAGCTTTGTATAAAGGTTAAATAAACTTACTTTTATGATTTATTTTGGATCCACAAAATCTATGCTGTTTTTGCTAATTTACTTTTCTATTAGAGTGAGGGTTCAGTGCATTGCATATTTAAAGAAATTGTATTCATTATACAAAGATAAGCGAAAACCATGAAGTATAACCCAACTAATAGGAGGGGAAGTACTAGTACGAGGAATTATCCCTTGGTGTGTCGTGCATAAGATCTTGTTTTCCATGCGCACACAATGTGATCAAATTTATAAATTTTCTTATAAATAGAGAATTTTAATGCAAATTATCTTGTTTTCCATGCACATACATTGTGAACAAAATCGTAAATTTACCTATTCATAGAGAATTTAAATGCAAATTATTCTCTTCTTTAGTGAATTTTTTTTAATAAATATCTATTCTCATGCTTATATATGCCTAGCTTTCTCATTCTTATAATAGAGTTTATACTTTTTTCTTTATTTCATTTTCTTGTGATCCTTACCATGAACTTCGAAGATATCAACTCTTCTATACATTAACGTAACAAATTTGACTGGAACAACAAGAGTATACATGTTGCTTAACAATAACTTAATATGTGAGGAGATAGTGTGATAATAAAAGTGAAGAACATATACCCTATTTACAACCAAGCTTTTATGATGCATTGACATTAAAATGCTGGGAAATTGAAATTAAATTACTAAGATTTTTGGCATTAGTGAGAGAGGCACCTCGAATCACGTGACAATGACAGAAAAAAATGGTGATCCCGAAGTAACGCATCATTGCATATTTGCATGTGCATGCTCATGTGCTCATTAAACGTGATCGACAATTAAAATAATACGATAATTATTATTAATGGTTTCCATTAATATTCCTATTTAATTTTTTTAATTGCAAATCCATTCATTCAGCTGATCAACTGATTATTCTGAAGGTTTTTGGCTGCAGAAGTGATTCTGATTCTCTGAAATACCAAGTGGAATATCAAATATGTACTTAAAGAAAAAAAAAAAAGAAGAAGAAGAGAAAATCACGATAGTATATTAATTGGGCTTTGTCGGTGGATATGGGCTGTGGGCCAGGCTTGCCACCATGTATAATAAAGTGAGATTTTTGTCTTCATCACATGGACTCTGCATAGGTGATAGGAGACACTTCTCTTTTACCAAACGACCCTTTGCATGCAAATGGACTTGCATCTTCTTAAGTGTTCTATTTTTATTGGTTGTAATTTCTGAAAAGAAAAATGGTCACGTAGTGACAATGGCGTGATTGCCATAAGATAAGATAGAGATCGATTTGAAACTTTTTTTCTTTTGGCCATTAGAGATTTGAAACAATTTAGAAAAAAGCCTACCTATTTCTTGTTGTATACAATATGTAAGACACAAATAGGTTATAATATACACAACCATCACATGACCATGTGTATGTATCATATATTATATACAATAATGTAAGTTTTGTTATTTGCACTCCAAACTCTTTATCATTTTTTTTTTTTTACTAGCATTGATGAAAGTGCATGAAGTATCAAATTTTAATCATAAATACAAAATTATAATGGAAAATTTTACGAGTGTGGATACAACATGTTAAGCGGACACATTTTTTATCATTATTTATATAAATTCACTTTTTATCAGAGGATATAGATTATTCACCTCTAAATACGTTTGCTACGAAAATTGTGTCTACACTATATATATATATATATATATATATATATATATAGATGTTCTCTATCACAAAAAGTGAATTGTGTTTGATTAGAAAAGGCAAGTCATATATAACAACTCTTTTCATATAGTTTTGGGGGTGAGACTTAGGAGGGCACATGACTTGGTGAGTAGTCCGTACAATAATTAGTGAGGCAGTGTATGCACATGCACGTACGCCCATATGTGAAGTCACATGCCTAGCTTGGGGTTTCTATTATATATATGTAGAGATGATCGAACTCACATTCATGATGATCATGTGCTCATGAAATTCAGAAGCCCACAGAATCATTTAACACAATTCTCAAAATATTAGCAAAAAAGATTTTGTTGACCGTAATCATTTAATAACAAATTAAAGAAAATGTGGACAAAAGGCCCCCGGCTACAGACAAAACCATATGATACAAATTAATGCTACATACATATCTACTCACCATATATATCCACCTTATTTTGTTTGGGCTCAAGTCCTCATTCTACTAAATTTGTACCCTCATTAATAATTTCAAGAGCTCTTAAATCTTTTAAGAGAAATAAATTAAAAGAGAATACATCCAGCTGAGTGTCATAGAGCAGCTCCTTTTCATCTCACCCAATCCACTCACCTTTAATTGAAAGCCAATTCCTAAACAAAACATGAACAAGTCATAACTCATATTCAATGCAAAGTTTGGACCTCAGAAAGATTTGGGCCAAATCTTTGGATGACAATGGACGTGCCACTAATCGGCCCTAAAGTAATTTTGTAAGCTAATAATCTAAACTTTTCAACAAACGATTATAGCCAAGCAAGGAAAACTTCTCGGCCGGAACTTCTTAATACTTGAACATTAGAAGTTAATCATCATTGAAAAGAAAAGGGTAAATTTTAGCTATGATACTTGAACTTTGGGGGTTGTCCCAGTTCAGACTTCAGAGTATGAACTAGTTTGTGTCATTGTGATACTTAGGCCTCGTTTGAGATTGCGGTGGAAGACTCAAAAGTTGCTGTGAATGACAATTTTCAATTATTTACAACAGTTTTGGTGTTTGGTAAAAAAAAATTAAAAATTGCTTTTCTCCATAATTCTCAACTTCCCACGACAAAAACAGAAAGCCGATTTTTACATGCTTTTGAAAACTGCTGTGAATCAAAGCAACAATTTTTTGTAATTATACACAGTCACAACACTTTGATACTGTTTTTTGCATTTACAACACTTTTGAAAACATAGTTTACCAAACACTCAATTGCTTTGCTTTACTTCACAGCTGTTTTATTTTACAGCTGTTTTTCCTCACAGCAATACCAAACTAACAGTTAAAACTTTGATTTTGTGCCAAATGGTACATGTCCCATTTTTCTTCTCTTGCTCCAATCAAGCCCGTTACGCCTACGGCCCACCAAATTCCTGACTTTCATTTCTATCACTGTGGGCCTCATCATGGGCCCTTATATAGGGCCCAAGCCCAACTGCGATAAACGACCCGAAAATGCCTTCGTCAAATATCAACCGCCAATTTCCCAGTTCACAAAAAAATCAACTACCAGCCAGGCAGCCACAGCCATGAACTCCAAACCTCAAACCTTCAAGTCCAAGCCACTCACCACTCACCACTTACAAAACCCCAAATGGCGATGTGTCTCGCCTTCAACACCATTCCCTTCAAACCCCACTTCACCCGCACCGCCAAAATCACCTGCTCCTCCGTCACCTCCCAATCACAGCTCGCCAAGCAAGACCTCCTCAGCCTCATCTCCGACCAGGACCGAGGCCTCAAGACCCAGAACGACCCGGAAAAGCGAGCCTCGATCGTCAAGGCCATCGACGCCTTGGCCGCTCTGGGCAGAGATAGCGTCACCACCGGTACCTCACTCTCGGCCACGTGGCGGCTGCTCTGGACCACCGAGAAGGAGCAGCTCTTCATCGTCCAGAACACGTCCTTGTTCGGAACCAAAGCTGGCGACGTTTTGCAGGTCATCGATGTCGGCGAAAGGGTCCTCAACAATGTCATCACTTTTCCTCCAGATGGGGTCTTCTTCGTTCGCTCCGATATCGATGTTGCTTCAAAGCAGAGAGTGAATTTTAGGTATTGATATTGAACTTCGAATTTCAATGTATATATGTAACTGTGAACACAAAAACAAATTTGCAAACTTGGTATTAAAGAAAAACTAATTGGAAATTTTGGGAACTTTATATATTTTTTTTCTCTGTATCAATATTTATATTTTTTCTTTTTTGGGTTTTAATGAATGATGCTGGTTGTGTTAGATTTACAAGTGCGGTTCTACGAGGGAAAAACTGGGAGATTCCGTTGCCACCGTTCGGGCAGGGTTGGTGAGTGCTTTGTTTTGTGACATTAATCAATAACAAGTAATTGCTGGTTGTATAGCACAAATGTTATAAATTTCATATGTACTGTGGCAACCTTGCAAATATTCTCTCTGATTGTCAATGCCTTTTTATATTGCATCTTTAACCTTGAAACTTACTATAATGGGTTGGCATCAATCTCATGAAGGCATGATCAACTGATTTTAGAGTCTCATTAGTTACCTTGTTAAATCAGTGTTATCCATGGTTGTCTCCACTTGATTTTAGAGTTTCATTAGTCCTCATGATATTTCTGTTTATGAAAGCTAACTTCTGATAGCTGCTTCTTGTTTTAGTTTAGTCTCAATTTTGGAAATGATTTTCACAAGTTGCTTGGTTCGATTGGAATACAGTTGGAAAGTCCCTCTTTGTTTTTCTGTATTTTGAATTCTCATTCATGGGCTTTGAGGTGCGGCTTAGAGATGCTTGGGAAAAAGATGTAGGCTTCCCCTTTAGCTTGGGATTTTATACAAAGGAGTATTGATGGGGATCCATTTTGCTTGGTATTGAGGAAGTGGGTCTGCTTGTTCATCTATGGAACATGTGAGTGTTCCGGGTGTTTGAATCCTGCCTCTTGTTGCGCTTCTGAATGAATGCTCTTGTTATTTGGGGAAGGTTAGCTTTTGCTTCCCAAGTGATAGATGAATTTAAACTACCTGGAAGCCTACTCCATTTATGAAACAACAGCGTGATTGGTGTGATTAATGGCCCAAGAGTATTGAATTTTTTCACCTTTGTGAACTTTCAGAACCTTTTAGTTACCATCAAATCAGGTTGTTGGTTTGTACTTTCAGAAACTATTTGTTGCAGATCATCTAGAATTTGTTTAGGCCCTTGGTCTAAGTTGTGTGACTAATTGTGGAATTCAGCTTTATTGTACAGCAAGGATTTGCTAAACACTCATTTTCTGAGACCATTGATTGTAGGGCAATGATTTTATTTTTCCCAAGTGATTCATAATTACTTCTGGTAAAAAGCTGCCGATTCAACTCTTGAATTGTTTATTTATCAAAATAGAAATAAAGAAATGTGAATACCTTGGAACCTGGCTTATTTCTATTTACCCATGAAAGTTAGAATAGGAACACATGTGATAGGAAATATTACCTGCCAAGAAGTCATCTTTACTGTACAAAATCTAATGCTTCTAGGTGCCATTTAACATTTTCGAGGCCTGTTTTTTTCTGCTCCAGACAATTGGAGGAAATTTTGTTTATAATATGGAAAATATTTTTTGCATTTTTATTCATGTCTTTGGAATCTGTAAAGACATTTCATGTCTTTCTTGCTATCTCATCCAACATCCTTGCTAACTTTTTCTGGAACTGCTCCATGCCTTCTTATGGTTTTTTGGTTTTGCCTCCAAATGGTAAGGAATGGATTTGTTGGACTTCAATCATTGTAATATAGTACATTCAGTCATTTTTATAGTATGGTAAACTATTGTTGGAGATTATTCTTTGATGGAAAAGGTGCCGGTTTTGAGATTAATTCTTCTGTGTATATGTAGTATGTTGTTTATCAACTTTAGAGAAAATGGAAGGGCCATTGATAAACAAACTGGTTTTGAGATGTTTTCTCTTATTTTCCATTACTGACTTTCATCTTTGTATTTTTAAGATAAATCTTGTTCGTCACTTTTGATTATGTTGTCTCCCTCTCGAAAACAAACATGTGCACAATTGAGCATATCCACATGCCTGCATGCATCCTCTTGTTTCTCTATAACGATATACTGATATTAGGGTAGGTGCCTCCTTTATTTTGACTTCTGTGTTTGAATTTATATGGTAAGGAAATCTTGTTTTATATAGGTTTGAGTCTGTGTACATTGATAACGAGATTCGAGTTGTGAAGGACATCAGAGGAGACTATTTGGTTGTCGACCGTGCTCCATATACTTGGACAGAATGAAGAGATAAAGTTTTCCATTGGCTTCGTTGTTGCTATTAGTGGGACATTATGTGAGTTCACTTATTCAAAAGCCAATTATTTGTTGATCTCTGAATGTTACTGCTTTCTCATAATATTCCAGATCTGACCTATTTGCATAATTTTGGTTTGTTACTTGCAAATTTAGAGGATGTTTTGAAGAAAACAATCACTTTCTGGTGTGTCCTGCCCTTTAAACATATCTTTTACTTTCATTTTGCTCATGATGTTTGTTGAATATCATATAACATGTTTGACACTGGCATTCTCTACCCTTGGTTCGACTACTATCCTTTGTGGTTTTTATTTATTTTTGCACAACTAAATTTTTTAACAAAATGATAGAAAGAAAAAAACACCCGAGTTTCTGTGCCTTTGAACCTGTATTATCTAGATGACAATCTTAGAGTTGCAAAGGACATCATGGAGATTACTTAATTGTTGATTAGGCCTCCTTATATTTGGAAAGAGTGAGGTGCAAGGACTTGGTACTTTACCAAGCCTCCAAATTCAAATATCTTTATTCTAAATCCAAAGTAGGGTGTTCATCTAACTTAAGTTTGTTAAGTGCTTTAAAGTAGTCCTTTTTATTGGGTCATTTTACCTCTCCCTCTTTTATATTATTCATAAATTAGTCATCTGTATCTATCCATAATGTAATCGTCTACTATTTTGTTTGAACACAGACTTTTGTGAGAGTGGTTGAATTTGGAGGCTAAGATAATCTTATTTAACATCCCACCGAAGTAAAGAGTGAAAGAGGAGATGATGTAAGCACAAGAGCAAGATCAGGAAAGCAATATAAAAAGGTGATTAAGCATTAATTAGTACCTACGCGTGCAAACTGCAAGTACCGCTTCCCATGGATTTGCTTTGGATCATCACTTCTCCCCTGTGGTTGTGGATTGGCTTCTTCTTGTTTATGATTTCCCCAATCTCTTTTTATAATTATAATTTGTGAGGTTGTGAATTTGTCACATCACATGACAACAAGAGGATAAATCTTTTTTGAAACTTATAATAGTTGTGAATTGTGATATTTTGGTCGCGTTCGGCTCCAAAGCATAAACTTACTGGATTCTATACTTAGGGTCGGTGGAGTTTTTGAAATTAGCTCGAGTGGTGAGAGAGAGAGAGTGCGAAAATGAGTTGACTCAATTTAAGAGAGTGCGGGAATGAGTTAACTCAATTTAAGTCAATGGTGAAATTCGTAAAAAAAATTTAGTGAAGTTTCTAGTTTTAGAGATTAGAGACCTATGACAAGAGTTTGATTCCTATCTTTTTTTTTTTTTTGGGCAAATGAGTTTGATTCCTATCTTAACTAAAAAAGTACAACAATTCCAAAATGGGTGTTTATATTTTCACTCCCTGTTTTATTTCTATACCCACTATTAAATTTGAAAAAACTATAAAAATACTTTTCTCACCTTTTATTATTCCTATAATATCCTTTAATATACTAATTCAAACACCCATCTACTAAACATTTTTCCCACCCCCTTTAACTATTAATCCACCCACCCATTTTTTTCCAAATAGCAAAAGAATCCTATACCCATCTTATAATTCATCCATAAATTTCAAATTAAATTCCTAAAATTAATATTCAATTTCCAAATCAAATGAAACACTAAAATAAAATGAATTCTTGATCTAAAACTATAAATAAATAAAAAGGGCTTAGGGGAATAATCATACACTTTAATAGATGTATGTGCATTAATCAAATAGTATCATCGATTTTAAGTTTTGGTGACATAGTATAATTAGGGTTTAAGGAAGAAAATAATTATAAAAAAAGGAGGGTGGGTAGGACGATTGTTAAGGAGGGTGGGTGGTTGAGTTAATGTATCAAATAGTATTATATGAATAATGAGAAGTGTGAAGAGTTTATATATATATTTTTAAATTTAATTGTGGATGTAAAAATAAAGTGGGTGGGGAAATAGAAGAGGGGTCGAGAATATAAGCACTCGTCCAAAATAATCAATCCAAGTTTGAATTTCAAAAAATGAGAAAAAATATCTTAAAAAAGAAAAAGAAAAAGAGGAAGTTGCTTAGAATTGGAACTATCTGGGTCACAAAGATGGCCCTAGACTGTATATAACAAGGTAAGAATTGTTATTTAGACCATTTTAATTGAATAACTGATTATGTATTGTACTATATTTCAATAGAGGTCCGTATAGGTGGACACTATTTCTATTAATACACCATATAGTCCAATTAGTTTTATTCGGTTAAATAACACATGCATGTAGTTTGTTTGTGTTTTCATTTTTTTCTCTATAGTTTAAAAACATACATATTATAATACAATTGTTGCATTGAAGCTCAAATTCACGTTAAACGTGTCAATGAAATGGATGGAATATTGAAACAATCTCTTAATTTTTTATGAACCAGAAAAATCTCTTCCAAATTTATGTTTATGGTGAGTTATTGGTTGGGAGGTTTCTAAAGACACGTGAAAGGACAAAAGTATCCCTATTCATGACAAGCAGGCGATGACCACGTCATCATCCTGTCTGTTTCATTGAAGAGTTCAAAGTTTTAGGCTTAATTGTAACCTAATGTGAACTACAACAATATGATTATACGATTTTACACTATAACAACTAAATTATAAATCTTAGCAAATTAAATGGATCAAAAGTGTCATTTAGTCTATATTTTACTTTGATCAAATATGTTGACCGATTTTTTTTTTTCATCTGAGAAGAAAATTATGGTTAAATACTTAAATCTACGTGAATTGTTATCAAACATCATTGTTTGAGTAATTCAGTTAAAAAGTTATATAATTATTCTCGTTGCACCCAAATTTCATCCTCTATCTCCCTAATATAAAAATATAAAAAAACCTATGTTGATTGTTTGTCTTCTTTCATGTGGAGTAGACCGGATTGTTGGGAATTCTTACAAGTCGTACACAAAATCTTGTCGTACCCAAGTCTTACCTCACCCAAATCTTGTGAGCCCCACGGTTTGGTGTGAATCACATGTAACGTGGGCCATGGGCCCAAATTGATCATGAAATTACATAATATAAAGAACAGTCAGGTCAAAATCTGATGGTGGATGAATATGCATGCCTGGACCCTACTACTTGTACTACTAGACTAGTACTACTATTAAACCCTAAACTCTATACTCTAAATCTTAAATTTTAAACTCTAAATCTCAGTGAGTGTATATATAATTTTTAAAATCTCAGGAGATATATGTGAAAAGACGATAAACCTCATAGAGTATAAGTGTAATTAACTCTTCTATTTTCCCCATAAATGGAAAATGGTGCTAGCTCTGTACGGAATCCTCCCCTCAAATTGCATAGGCAAAAACGGTAATGAGGACCGAGAATGTGAGAAAATTTGTGTATAACTGTAATAACAGTAATAATATTAATTCATGTATTATAATATAAGTAAATGATGTATTTTATATTTTTAAATTATAATATTAATAAATATATGCGTATTATAATATAAGGTTTTTATAACACTATATGGCAGTGTTACAACTATACTAAAAAATTACTCGAGAATTTGAGATTGATGGTTCTCAAAAAAAAAAAAAGAGGAAATTACAGATTTAGTCCAGTTATTTTATACCTAGTTCAATTTTGGTCCACAATCTTTTTTAAGTTCTGTTTTGGTCCACTAATTGTTTCACTTGTTCAATAAAGGTCCAGATTTGTTTTCTCAAATTTGGCCGACTTTTTACCCTATCAAATCTCACCCAAATTCAGCAAATATATACTTGTTTTAAAGCTATGCATTTCTTCTTTACAACCATATAAAGATCATTCAAATTGGAGTTCTAAAACTCAAGATAATTGACCCTAAAGTAGGGTACCCAAAACTGCCAATTTTTCAAATTTCACCAAATCTCAATTCTCTTAGATTATAATACTCCAAATTTGTTTTTATGACTAAGAAATGATGAAATATAACTTATACTTCAATTATAATTGAAGAAAACACAACCCAAAAGATTTAAAGTCACAAATCTGGACCTTTATTGAACAAATGAAACAATTAGTGGACCAAAACAGAACTTAAAAAAGATCGTGGACCAAAATTGAACTAGGTATAAAATAAGTGGACCAAATCTGTAATTTCCTAAAAAAAAAAAGCTTTCTTCTTATGGCTTTATATATTTTATGTGTTTATATTTATTATTAATGTTAATAATTATAAACCCCCTAGTTAGAGATAAAATCTTTCATAACCTCCACCCAAAATCTACCTCTCCTATAACCCCCAATCTTACACTTAATATTTTCCTAAACCCCCTAGTCAACTAATACCCAGTCAAGTTTGACTCCCCATCTTTTAATTTTCCAGTTTTACCCTTTTTTTTCCAATTATAACCCTCCAAAAAAATATCAAGCCCACATTTCTGAAATTTCTCTCTCTGTGCGTGCTTTCTCTCTCTCTCTCTCTCTCTCTCTCTCTCTCTCTCTCTCTCTCTCTCTCTCTCTCCCCCGCGGTTGTCGTCGGCGCGTGCGCCGCCGTCCGGCGACGGTTGCCGGCGATACCAGTCCCATCACGCTCACCTCTCCCCCCTCATCCTCTCCCTGCCCTCCACTCTCCGCGAAACTGAACGTCGACACCGGATCGGGTCTAGGCAGACCCGAGCTCCCCGCCGGAGATCTGCCAGTTCCGGCGACGACGAGGTGCCGGACCGCCATGGATGGCTTCCTCTCGTCGCGACGAACACGGTGGTGCCCACCGATCATCCAACCGACCCTCGACGGCGATGGAACGACGCCAAACAGCAGCGAAGCCTCCGCCGGCGATCTCCATTTTCCGGTAGCGTCGCGGTCTAACTCTGGCACCAATAGCTTCCTCTCTTCGCGACGAACACGGTGGCGCCCACCGATCATCCAACCGACCCTCGACGGCGATGGAACGACGCCAAACAGCAGCGAAGCCTCCGCCGGCGATCTCCATTTTCCGGTAGCGTCGCGGTCTAACTCTGGCACCAATAGCTTCCTCTCCTCGCGACGAACACGGTGGTGCCCACCGATCATCCAACCGACCCTAAAAGCTCAATTCGAGGTCCGAGAATATTTTTGGGTGAGTTCTGTAATTTTCTGTGTGTTGATTGGGGCTGGGCAGCCACCGTGTGTGGTGGTCACCGCCCGACTCGGCCGTTGAACAATCAATTTTATGAACCCTGTTTGATTTGTTGAACTGTCTGGTCTTAAACAGGTACCTCGGCGATTAAAAAGTGCAACTGAATTCAACAAATTCAGTTTCAGTTTCTAGCTTAATTAGTGTAACTGTGTAAATTCAGTTTCAGTTCTAGAAAATTTAGTTTCACTTTCTGAAAATTCAGTTTCACCCCAAATTCAGTTCTAGCTTAATTATGTTAATCGGATAGAAATGTGAGTTTTTTAATTGATTTATAAGTATATACAAATTTACTTAATTTATTGATTAAACAGTTTCAGTTCGTGAAACAGTTTCAGTTCTTGAAACAGTTTCAGTTCGTGAAACATGAGTTTTAAATGAACTTTGAATGAAATTATGGTTCTGAAATATGATGAATCAAATTTGCAGGTAGAAACAGATCGAGGCAATGGCGACTGTCGTGTACTCGTCGCGTGTGAGGTGATCGGACGACGTTGTATTGTTGACTACTCCTCTCATCTCAATGACTTGTTGTATTGTTGGTTTTTTTTTGGATAAGGTTGCTGTGTTCTTTTTAGTGAAACGGAATTCAGTAAAGGTGTAACTGTTTTAGTGAAGTGTAATTGTTTTAGTAAAGGTGTAATTGTTTTTTAATTAAGATGTAATTGCATTTTAGTCGAGGTGTAATTGTTTTATCACTTAATTCAGTTTCAGTAAGTGAATTCATAACTGAATTCTTCAATTTAGTGTATCTGAAATTCAGTTTCAGTGTAATTGAATTCTTGAAATTCAGTTTCAGTGTAATTGAATTCTTGAAATTCAGTTTCAGTGTAACTGAATTTTTGAAATTCAGTTTCAGTGTAACTGAATTTTTGAAATTCAGTTTCAGTGTAACTGAATTTTTTAAATTCATTTTTAGTGTAATGAAATTCAATTTCAGTGTTTGATTTTAGTTTTAGTGAAATATTGAGTTTTAGCAAAAAAAAAAAAAAAAAAAAAAAAAAACAGTTTCACCAAAATACAGTTACAGTGACGTCAGCATGCGTCAGCGCGCGTCAGCATGCGTCAGAAGGGTAATTTAGGATTATAAGTTTTAGGGGGTTTTGAAAGAGTTTATAGATGGGTGGGGGTTTAGACAAATTTTTTTGGTGAGTAGGGTGTTTAAAATTAGGCACTATTATTATTAAGTGTCTAATACGTGATAAGAAAAATAAAATACAACAAATATATATACCCAAAACATAAAAGTTCGTCATAATCAAAATTCAAAAGTACTCGAGAAAGAATTACAGTTGAGAGAAATAGGGATGAGATTGAAATGGTAGCGGATGGATGAATGATGATGGATGTGGAGCCCTTAAGTGGGCATTTGGGCCCTCCATGGATAGGGCCATTTTTCTTGTGATCCATACATAGTTGGTTCACTCTTGGAAGAGACTCCATTTTCCACATGACAGTTGTACTGATATTGCAGATCCACCAAAGACCTGAGTTTGGATGTATTGCTCTCAGCCTCTCAAGCAAGTACGGTTGATTCAACTTCAGGCTATGTCAATGTGTTTGGATGTTAGATTTCAGGTTGTACAAGATCGATTTCATAACTTAGTTGGTAGTTGGTAGTCTGCTACCTACATTTCTCTTTTAAAGAGTAATGTTATGATATATATCCTCATTTCTAAAAATGTTACATCTGCAGGCAATGATATATATATCCTCATTTGTGTTCATTTCATGGATAAATTTTTTCAGGTAATATAACACCATAGTATGTTGATGTGGTGTTACACATCTATATATTAGAATTATAACATGTATACAATCAGTAATATTTAAAATCATAAACTTTAAACTCTTACCATATACGTTATAATATGAATAAATACGTAACATCACATCAGTATGTCACATAATATTACCGTTACATTAAAAATAAATTTCATTTTATGTAGTCTTATAACCTCTTTACAAGAATGCAAATAGCTCCTATGTGGATGTTATTTTGCACTCCCACACGTGAGTGAATTGTGAGAGTTGTCAACGTTTTCATAATTGTGTAGAATGTTTAAAATCCAAAGTAAATAGACAAAATTAAGAGATCGAATCCAATCTAATCAAATTTTACTTGGAATTTCTACTTAATTAGATTGGGCTCTTATTTTGAAAACCAATGTAATTGGATTGGTTTACATTTTTTTGAGTATCAAAAACCGACCCAATTAGATTGCTTTTAATTAAAATTCTATACCACGTCTCGTGTTGTGATGAAATTTTATGTTATGGTAGGGTGGTTTACAATTTTTAAATCGTTATAACCTTATATAATATGATAGAACTGTGTAACTTAATTTAAATTTGGGCCATTACAATGTTTATTTTAGTTGACTTGTATTGTAATCCAAACAAACCAAAGAAACCCCAATCATTCAAAACAAGAAAACAAATAAAAAGCTCATTAGTCAAAAGAATTCAAGCATGCCTGAAAATAAGCAATAAAATGTTGAAAAAACTTGAGTAATATTGTTTTTTAATAAGGAAAAATCAATGAGTTAAAAAAGAAGTACGCAAGATGAATACGTTAGGATGATAATGTCGTTTTTGTATTGAGACAAATGGTAATATATAGAAGCACTCTTAATATATTCAGTTATGAACTCAAATATATATCTTTCAGAATATGAGTTAAAGTGCACGAATTTATTTATATAATTGTCAATTCGAACGACTATGATTTTTTTTTCTCTTAGTTAAAGTGGACGAACCATATTCAAACATAAGGTTTTAGAATATTTAGCCTAACCTAGCTTGTTTTATTAGCGATTAGTTTCAGTCTTCAAATCTACAAAAGAAACTAGTACTTTTGTTCAATTTATTTGAAGACGTTTTAGTTTGAATGGCCTCTTATATAAAAAACAAAAAATCTTAAAAACAAAAAATATAATATAAAATGAGGTTATATAAAAGAAAAAGAATAAGTTTTCAACCAAAACGGATCTTCCACCATTTTAAGTGTCTTTTTACTCTTGATTTCCTTATGGGATGTCTTTTCACATGACATTCATTCTAGTGATGGATGCATATGTATATTTTTAAGAGATAATTAGACTTAGGACTTTTAAAAAAATAATTTTTAGATAGAGACCGAGAGTGTTTTAAAATTTATAAAAAAATTCTTTTAATTTATAATAATTTATAAGAAAATCATTTTAATTCATAATAAAGTCCTTCTCTAATTTGAAGGGTATTTTCCTCTATTTGAAGGGTATTTCCCTTTCTAGGATGTATAGTGAGTTTTGTAGAGGCTGCATGTTAGGTTTTAACTCTGAGATTTTAGGCGGAGTCCAAAATCTTGGAGTTAAAACCTAACATAAAGCCGTCAAAGAAAAAAAAAATAAAAAGACTTAATTAAAAATCCTAAATCACTACTGGTCTTAATCTAAGAAAAACTCATAAAATGAAATAGACTCTAAGTCTCCCTATTTTTAATTCAAAATAATAAAATGGAGCTTTTGGATTTGTAAATTAAGCAATGATTTTTTGTTTTTCTATTAATTGAGAAAGAAAAGAATCAAAAGAAAATAGTGAGGTGTTTACATCACGCTAGTAGTTACTAGTTAGTACGTATTTGGCTTCGAAATTCCACATCTAATAGCGACATTAACCTATATTTTATGCGAGGCTGTTGTCATTCACCTCTTTACTCACGCATGGTTTCACTACTCAGTCCCACAATTTTTTTTTAATTAAAAAAGAACTTAATTTACACAACTATAATTTAAGCTCAACATTCTTAAAATACTCCAAAACTAGAAATTTAAACCCTTTATTTTTTAAATTTGAAAGACAAAGGTGGCGACTGCCATTGCTATCCTCCGAAAAGAGGAATGAAGCCAACCATAGGTTGGGCTACACTGAAACTTGGGGCTGAGAGGATAGGGGGTGGGGGTTATGGGCTAAACTAGGTAAGAGTAGGTTTTTTTTTTTTTTTTTTTTAAATATGAGTTTTATTAATCTAGTGGTATTTCTTCTATAAAATTGATTAATGTTACTGAGATATAAAAATTGAATTCCCCTTTCATCAGTTAAAAAAAAAGGGGAGTGCTAAAACGTACCCCTACAATCCTTTTAAATGCTTTCGTCACTAATGGAGAAACCCTTGCAATGTAAGGATGCCTTAATGCATCAAAGGATCATATTGCAAATTATAGTATTGTAATAAGTGTTTATAAGGATCTTGAACCTCTACTTTTATCGTCATTAATTTTGAGATAGCTAGATATTTAAATTTCCTTTAACAACAAAGAATGCAACAAGTGGGGTGTTAATTACCAAATGCCCTAATGAAAACGCTTAATCTTTAAACTCAAAATAATATACATAAATACAACATCAATATATAAAAACAATGATCAGCATAGGATCTTATTAACTTTGAAATGTAACATAAAAAATGTAAGTTTCTATTGCCACATACACGTACGTACGTGTCATGCAGTCATAGACACATAAGAAAACATGATAATCTGTAATTAGGGTGCGTAGGCACGTAGGTGGGGGGTTGAAAGTGTGTGTGGAACTGAAGAATGTCTGCGCAATGGAGACTGTAGAATTGCCCAGACCACAATATCAAATATGAAATATGAAGGTTTCTGGTGCAAATCTGAGGTGGTCCCAATGATCTGATTCATTCATGGTTTAATTTCTAGGGGTCACCAAGGCAATTAAAAGTGGTTCTGCACTTCTGTCAATGTGTCTTGCTTTTGGGAAACACTTGAGTGTGCTTGACGTACTCCAAACTTTTCCCTTTTGTTTGTCCACTCTCTCCCTTTTCGATTAATTGTGTTTGTGGGAAAATCCACATCAATCCGAACAGCCAATAACGGCTCGACACGTGGCTGGTCAACACCCACCTCGGAGTTGACTCTCAGTGATCAAACTTTGACCTCCACATCATCACTGCTCAGCACTTCCTCCCCCAGCTCGGACCGGGGCTCCGCGTCGGTCCTCCATGACCGGTCCGAGCCGAACCGATGATCTTCCAAGGGATTGAGTGCCCTTCTTTCCACGGTCATCCCGGTTCGGCTCGGCTCGGCACCGAAGTGACCTCCTTTCGAGTTCTGGCGTCGGCCAGTCAGGGCTCGGAGGGGGCCCCTATCTCTTGGATCGGCTCGGTCTGGGATCCCATGTCCGATCCGATCACATATGGACTTCATGCACACGCGTAAGGACATCTGTTCGGTTCGGCTCGACTCTCCGCCGCCATTCCCAGGAAGATCACGTTGGGATGAACCGCCACACATAAATGCATCTGACACAAATCCCCTGACAGATGGAATATCCAGCCTGCATTCATGACTGTTGAGGCAATCTACCTGAACCTTCCAACCTTGCATTTAATGGAGCATTCAATGCAACATTGAATGCTAAGGAGGTGAGCAGCTGTACATGCAATTAGTTCTGACCAGGCACGTGGGTCACTGGCAACCATTCATTCACATGCAGGTATCTTACTCACCAAGACTTCCTTTGCTTATATATATCAACTCATATGTGCAAAACCGGGATCTACGCATCTACCCACAAAACACTCTCACAAAAATTCTCATCCACAAAAGAGCCTATCCAACTTGCTGAGAATAACCCAGAACATTTGCCTTGTTCTTCCTATTCTCCCAAGTTCATCCTCTGTTCTTCCTCAACCACCATCAAACACCATCACTGATTTCATCATCGGAGTGTGTTTGGCTGGTACCACACCGGTCCATCTCCTTTGATCTTGTTTCTTTTGCAGGAAGATCTCAACCAACATCCACTTCATCATCCAGCAAGACATTTGATCAGCCAGATCAGCTATTCTAAGTTGTTGCATCTACCTTACGAGAATTTGCATCAACAGATTGGCGCCGTCTGTGGGAAGATCATCTTCAGCCACTGTGTTCATCACCGCAAGTGCTGAGCTCTTCTTCCAAACAAGTCATCATGACCACCATCTTTCGCGATAGTAGCTCTTCCTCAGAAGCATCTCAGAATGATGAACAACATCAGCCTGAGACACCTGAGAAGAGGAGGGGAGCACAACTCTCCAGGACATCAAAGTCCAAAGGTCCCTCGAAAATCCGGGCTGCTCACAAACTCCTTAAGGAGAGCCAACGACATCTAGCCGCTGAAAATGCACTCCTGAAGCAGAATAATGAGCTGCTCGCAAAACAGGCCGAGCTGGCCAGGGAACTTGCACGCCACCGTGCTCAGCTTGAGAATAGTGGGGGATCGGGTTTCCGATCCCGACGGACCCGAACCGAGCAGGAGGTCCTTTCGCCGTCTCCTTCTCGGCAGAGCACTCCCGCCGAGCCGAACGACCAGACCGATCGGGAGGATATGGATCACGTCTTCCCGGGCTTCGAGGACATGCCCCCGGCCGAACAGGCCGAATGCCTAAACGCCCACCGTCTTCTTCAGCAAAAACAGGCGGCTTTCGGGAAGCGTGTCCCCAGGAATTCGGGCGGAGACCGTGCCGACCCGAATACAAACCGACGACCCCCGGCCCAATCAAGGTTAGGGACCAACAGTCCAACCGGTTCGGCCGAAACCCGGGTCCCGATTAGGAATAGGCTCGGCCCTATCGCCAGCCAAGATCCTTCCCCATCAGGAGCCCATTCAGGGAGACGATCGGTGAGCGATCGACTGGGATCGACTATGATCATGTCGGATCGACAACCGGTGAGCGAGAGGATCACTCGTCAGCCGGTGAGTGAGAGACTCGGCAACCAGGCCGAGTGCTCAGGGGAAAATACAGCCGAGCCGACCCCACCCAATGTGGAAAATCTTGTCCGGACTTTGGTCCAGGACCAAATCCGGAGCGTCCACGATCGGCTCGGCCAAGTCGAGGTCTCCAGGGGGCACACCGGTAGAGCCGACCACGGAGAGGAACTCCCCCTCTCGTACACCAGCAGAATCATGGATGCTGAGGTCTCCCGCGACACCAAGCCCCCCAAGATGGATCAGTACGATGGGGCCAAGGATCCCTACGACCATCTTGACAGCTTCAGATACGCCATGGAGGCCCGTCAGGCATCTGAAGCTACTAAATGCCGAATCTTCCCCTCAACCTTGAAGGGATCGGCTCGGGGTTGGTTCCGAACTCTCCAACCGAACTCCATCGACTCCTTCTCCGACCTCCGGAGGGCCTTCCTGGCGAGATATCGGGTTGTATCCGAACGACTCTACAACTTGAACGATATGTCGCTCATTAAACAGCAGGAAGGGGAGAGCCTCAAGGCCTATCTGATCCGCTTCAACATCGAATATACGAAGTGCGACGATTGCGACGACAGGTCAGCTAAGAACGCCCTCATGCAAGGTCTGCATGCCGGGGGACTCCGCTCCCACCTGATGAGGAATCCTCCCTCCACTTATGATGAGCTTTCCGCCGAAGCCACTAAGTGGGCGCGGGCTGAGGAGTGGGATGCTCAGGTTGAGGCCCTGAATCCCAGGCCGACCTCGGCCAAGAGGAAGGAGGGAGAGGTTGCAAGTCCCAAACCCCAGGTCCAATCCAAGAAGACCAGGACCGAGGAGCCACGCCAACTTCTAGGCAAGGGACCCAAGTTCATCCAGTACATGGAGTACACTCCTCTCAACGCCGGTTTGGAGACGATCTTCTCCAAGATCAAGGACCAACTCCCAGCTGCCAGGGAGATCAAGGGACCACCCCCGGACAAAATCAGGGAGGGCGTCTTCTGCAAATACCACTCCAATCACGGCCACGTCACGGGTGATTGCTACGCTCTCCGCGACGGGATTGAGACTCTTGCCCGGGCGGGTAAAATCAATCAATTCCTTGCCGGTGGGCCTAGGGTACCCAAGGCCACGCCGAAGAAGCCCACCAACACGGTCGAGGTCCAGGATGCTGCCATCGGGTCGATCGGCGGGGGGCCAACCTTCGTGGGAAGCTCTAACCGATCCCAGAAGGAGTATGTCAGACAGGCGGCTCAAGCTCACGAGTCCCTGTCGATCCAAGCGGGTCAGCCCAGCACTTCCAAAAGACAGCGGAAAGACTGGGCACCGGTCACCTTCGAGCCTAACGAAGCAAATGAGATCATCTTCCCCCACTATGATCCGGTCGTCATAGTGGCTGAGGTGGCCGGAACTACCATTGCACGCTCCTTCGTCGACGGAGGGAGCTCAGTCAACATCCTCTACCACTCTGCGTTCGCGCAGATGGGCATCGGCGAGGATAAGCTGGAGACCGATACACCTGCCTTGGTCGGATTCGGGGGAGAAGTGGTTCAGCCCCTCGGACACATTTACCTTCCCCTTTCGCTCGGGAAAGGACCGATCAAGAAGACCTGCATGACGTACTTCATTGTCGTCAAGCGGCCGTCAGCCTACAACATCATTCTGGGCAGACCGGCTCTGGTCGACCTTGACTGCATCGTCCATTACGCCAACCTCCTCATCAAATGTCCGGTAGGCGACGACTGCATCGTCATTCAGGGAGACCAGTGCTCGGCTCGGTCTTGCTACGCCGCTTCGATCAAGCAGAAGGGTCAGCTGCTGAACTCACAGGAACTTGACTCCATCGCTGATTCAGGCAGGTGGCCGAGGGCGGAAACATTCGACTTCACTTCCGAGCCGAACCCAGACACTCGGCCCCTTCCCGCCGAGGCCTGGGAGGAAGTGCCGATCTCGGCCGAGACACCGGATCGGCTCGTCCGAGTGGGGACTCAGATCAGCCCCGAACAACGTTCTGCCGTAATCGACTTCCTCCGCGCCAATGCGGAAGTGTTCGCCTGGTCTTACGATGACATGCCAGGCATATCGTCTGACGTGATCACCCACAGGCTGAACACCGACCCGGGATGCAAACCGGTCCGTCAGAAGAGGAGGTCATACGATCCGGTCCGATACGCCGCCATGGCTGAAGAGGTAACCAAGTTGCAAAACAACGGGTTCATCCGGGAGGTCAATTATCCCGACTGGCTTGCCAACGTGGTCATGGTGAAAAAGAACAACGGGAAGTGGAGGATGTGCGTAGACTTCACCGACCTGAACAGGGCATGTCCCAAGGACAGCTTTCCCTTGCCCAGAATAGATCAGCTCGTCGATGCAACAGCTGGACATCAGCTCCTCAGCTTCATGGACGCCTATTATGGGTATAACCAGATCCTCATGCACAAATCCGACCAGGAGGGCACATCTTTCATAACTGATCGCGGCATGTACTGCTACAAGGTCATGCCCTTCGGCCTCAAAAACGCCGGAGCCACCTATCAAAGGCTGGTCAACCACATGTTCAGATCTTCCATCGGCAAATCCGTAGAGGTTTACGTGGATGACATGCTGGTTAAAAGCATCAAGGCGGACGATCACGTCAAGGACCTCTCAGACATGTTCGGAATCCTAAAAGAGTATCAGATGCGGCTGAACCCAGCCAAGTGTGTCTTTGGAGTTCGGTCCGGCAAGTTCCTTGGCTACCTGGTCAGCCAACGGGGGATTGAAGCCAATCCGGAGAAGATCCAGGCTTTGATCAACATGAAGTCCCCAAGGACACGCAAGGAAATACAGAGTCTGACTGGAAGAGTCGCCGCCCTGAACCGGTTCATCTCGAAATCCACCGACCGGTGCCTCCCTTTCTTCAAAGCCTTAAGGGAGCAGGGAAGAGCATAGAATGGACCCCCCAATGCGAGCAGGCCTTTCAAGATCTGAAAAGGCACATGGGGGAACCTCCCATCTTATCCAAACCAGAGGAAGGTGAAGAACTTTTTTTCTACCTCTCTGTCTCTGACTCGGCTCTCAGCTCAGTTCTAGTGAGAGAGGTCGGCGGTGTACAACACCCCGTCTTCTATACAAGCCGAGCCCTCGCCGATGCCGAGACCAGATATCCAAAATTCGAGAAGATGGCTCTCGCCCTGGTCAGCTCGGCTCGGAAATTGAGACCCTACTTCCAGGCTCATTCAATCATCGTCTTGACGGACCAGCCGCTCAGACAAATCCTGGCAAAACCCGAGACCTCGGGTCGGCTCATCAAGTGGTCAATCGAGCTCGGCGAGTTTGACATTATCTACCGTCCCAGGACGGCCATCAAGGGTCAAACTATGTCAGACTTCATCTGTGAGTCGACCACCTCGACGGAGGACCCACCGCGCACCGACGCTACGCCAACGGCGTCCGATCTGAGCACAATCGACGAACGCGGCCAGGCTGACCTTCTCACCTGGACCCTCTACGTGGACGGATCTTCCAACGCCATGGGAAGCGGAGCCGGGCTTGTTCTGATCTCCCCAGAACAAGTTGTGATGGAGTATGCTCTTCGCTTCAAATTTCAAGCATCCAACAATGAGGCAGAGTATGAGGCGCTCATCGCCGGACTCAGATTGGCAAAAGAGCTCGGCGCAACCAAACTAAACATCTTCAGCGACTCCCAACTCATCGTCAATCAAATATTGGGAGAGTATGAGACTCGGGAGCCCAGCATGACCGCCTATCTCGAGAAGACCCGCTTGCTGCTCGGGAACTTCCACGAATACAAAATATCCCAAATCCCAAGGGCAGAGAACTGCAGAGCCGATGCCTTGGCACGTCTGGCTTCGGCCACGGACACCGGATCCGCAAGACATGTTCCAGTTGAAATCTTGGACAGACCCAGCACTGCAGAAAACGAAGCCGTCGTTATGCAGACCGAGGCCGAGCCGAGCTGGATGACGCCGATCACTAACTATCTAGCCTCCGGGACACTTCCCCCAGAGAAGGACAAGGCGCGTCTCATCAAAACCAGATCAGCTCGGTTCAGTATCATCGATGGTCAGCTCTACAAGAGGAGTTTCTCCCTGCCCTACTTGCGATGTGTCACTCCCCAAGAAGGTCAGGATGTGCTAAGAGAAATCCACGAGGGGATATGCGGAAACCATTCTGGAGGAAGAGCCCTTGCCTACAAGACGATTCGACATGGTTACTTCTGGCCAACGCTGAACAAGGACGCAGATCATCTGTCTCGCGCCTGTATCAAATGCCAGCAATTTGCCGCGGTCCCCCATCAACCTCCCCAGTTGCTGACCTCCATATCCAGTCCCTGGCCGTTCGCGCAGTGGGGACTCGATCTAATCGGCCCTATGCCGAAGGCAAAGGGGCAAGTCACCATGGCAGTGGTAGCAGTCGACTACTTCACTAAGTGGGCCGAGGCCGAGCCCCTAGCCACAACCACAGCCGAACGGATGGAGACCTTCGTCTGGAAGAACATCATTTGCCGATTTGGCATGCCACACACCATCATTGCGGACAATGGCAAACAGTTCGACTGCAAGAAGTTCAGGAGTTTTTGTTCACGTCTGAACATCAACTTGCGCTTCACCGCGCCTTACCATCCGCAGTCGAACGGACAGGTCGAGGCCATCAACAAGATCATCAAGAAGACCCTCAAGACTAAACTGGATAATGCCAAGGGAAATTGGCCTGAACTCTTGCCAGAGGTGCTTTGGTCCTACCGAACTTCCTATCGCAACTCCACGAAGGAAACACCCTATGCATTGGCATTTGGAACTGACGCTGTTGTCCCGGTTGAAATGGGGACTCCTTCATTCCGGACCGGCACGTACAATCCCGAGACTAATGACACCGGACTTCGGCTCGGCCTAGACATAATCGAGGAGAGGCGAACCGACGCAAATCTCTGCCGAGCCGCTTACCAACAGAGGGTAGCCAAATACTACAATCAAAGGGTCAGACCCAGGAGCTTCGGATTGGGCAGCCTCGTCATGAAAAAGAATCCCCTCGCCGTCAAGGAGAGCTCATTCGATCCGAACTGGACCGGACCATACAGAATTACAGGCATAGTCAAGCCTGTCACCTACAACTTGGCCACTCTGGCTGGGAAGCCTCTCAAGCATAGCTGGAATGCTGAGCACTTAAAGACTTATTATCAGTAAGAATGTAGTTAGGATCGGGGACTGTCCGACCTAACATTCGTTCCAATCAATGAAAGGATGAACACATTTTTGACTCATCTTCTTCTTATTTTTTTTTTCAAAGCAAACACTGGGGACTCTACTCCTATACACTTTCAACAAAGAGGGAAGAATCTAAGTGTTTCCTTTGAAAAAATACTAAATCCATGTGCCGAGCCGAAGTGCCACTTTCGGCTCGACGCTCGATACATTACAGACTCATCAGGTCTATAAACTCATGTGTCGAGCTGGCGCGCCATTTCCGGCCCGATGCTCGGCATATTACAGACTCATCAGGTCTATAAACTCATGTGTCAAGCTGGCGCGCCATTTCCGGCCCGATGCTCGGCATATTACAGACTCATCAGGTCTATAAACTCATGTGTCGAGCTGGCGCGCCATTTCCGGCCCGATGCTCGGCATATTACAGACTCATCAGGTCTATAAACTCCCGTGCCGAGCTGGCGCGCCACTTTCGGCCCAATGCTCGGCATGGTACAGACTTATCAGGTCTATAAAAATCCCTGTCTGAGCCGAAGTGACTTCCTACAGTCCTAACGCTCAACAGGATATTTCTAAAAGAAAAATATACACTCCAACCAAAACTTTCATCGTGCATGCCGAGCCGATCTGAAAGTAGGTTTGAATATTTTTCTCAAAAAACAAAATTCCTAAATATCTCAATGGGTATGCCGAGCCCATCTGGGATCACTAGGGTTTTTAAATTTTTACTTATCTTGGTTATGCTTATCAAGCTGATCCGAAGACAAGTTCTAATTTATCATTACCATTCATTTTCATTGCGATCGGCATGCCGAGCCGATCTCAAAATGCCTTGGTTTTTATTATGTTTTTCACTTTTATCATTTTCTTATCCATGTGTTATTAGTTATGTCTTTAGCTTAATTTCCGAGCCGAACTCACAAATTAACAAACATAAAATCCAAATACAATTTGTTCAAAATTCAAATCAAACCCGAGCCACACCTCGGCTCGGGGAGGAAAGTAAAAACTTAACATAAAAATAAAATGCAGCTATCATGTCGATCGCTCGGCAGGTCTCTCTAGGATCGGCTCGTTCGACTCCTCGGGCGTCTCCTCGCCGAGCTGCACCACCTCAACCCCGCCGATCTGCATCTCAGCATTGGAATCGGATTCGGGGACTGGGGGGATCGGGGTCGGCTCGCACTCAGGCGGCGGAGGATCCTCCGGAGCCGGCTCGGCCGCTGGCATGACCACGTCGGCGGGGGCTTGGCGATCGGAAAGAGGAAGCTCGTCCTGCCGACTTCCCTGGGTATCCTCCCCCTCGTCATCGGACTCGCCAAGGAATTAGACATCCCAGTCCGGCCTCTTCGTTTTGATCGCCTCCAAGAGCTCCTGATACCCATCAAAGTGGGCATCAGCCAGTGCCTGGACGCTTGGAAGCCCAGCTCGACGCCGAGACTCGGCCGCCCTTCGTTCAGCCTCATCAACATCCCGCTGGAGCTGGTCAGCAAGTTGCCCCAGGTCGGCCACCTTCTGCTCTGAGGACACAAGCTCCTTCCCGAGCCGAGCGACCTCTACCTCCCTCTCAGCCAACTTGGACCGAAGACCCGCCGACCGGTCGCGCTCGGCCTTGACAGCCCGCTCGGCCTCGGCCAGCTTCTCCTTCAGCTCCAGGATTCGCTCCCGAAACCTCTCCATTTTCGCCTCGGCCTCGACGGCGGCGTGGGCGGCTTCGAATTGCCTCATGGCAAGCTGCAAAAACAACAAAAAAAAAATCTATTACTAATCCGAACCGAGCGGATAGACGAAATCCGAAGTAAAAAAGACTTACCAACATGGCCTGGCGGGATGTGCTCAGAGCTTGGTGGCTGAAGCTCGGCTCGCCTTGGCCAGCCCAGAGCCCCTCCCGCGCCTTCGACGTCATCACGCGCTTGAGGCCCGTGACGAACGGCTCGAGGCAAGGGTCCACCTCCACCGCCTTCAAGGGCGCCGAGCCAGACGCCTCGGCACCAGAACCACTGGGCTCGGCCCGAGCTTTCTTCTCCACCCGGGCCTCGCTCTGGGGAGCCTTCCTCTTCTCTGCTGGCCGAGCCGGTCTCGGCGCAGAAGGTCCAGGCTGAGCTGCCGCTGCGGCAGGAACCTGGACCGGCTCGGCAGGAGCCCGCCCCGCGGCCCTCCTCTGGACGCTCCGAGCGGCTTTCCTCCTAAGACGAGCCTCCAGCTCGGTGGGCGCCATTCCCCTCTCGGCTCGCGGATTCCACCTGGGCACAAACCAGGAGATCCCGCTTTGTCTGATCTGAGTTTCCCCGAGCAGAAACTTAGTTGACAAGTATTCTGCTGGTGAATCCCTGATCTCGGCGATCTGATCCTTGAGCTCGCCCCTCAGCTTGTATTTGCCCCAACTGACTGCAAAGGCGAAACCAAAAAGAGTTAGAAAAAAAAACAATTATTATAAAGCATGTACAAATTGCCCTCGGATCGGCCCCAAACTTCCAATGCCCACCTGGAATCCTAAAGGCTCTGGGAACCCGAGCCGAGGTAGTGTTGTTCGGATCGGCGAACTCCCAATCCCCAGAGACAAAGAAGTATCTTTTCTTCCATGTCTTCTGGGAGGAGGGATTCCCACCGAAGAGCTGCCCCGAATACGCCTGGAGGTTGTAGAATCCGAGCTCGCTCTGCTTCGACCTCAATGCATAATTGCAGAACAGGAGATCCTTGTCTGGCACACACTTGTGCACTTTGTGCCACAAGATGTGCATTGACAGGATAATCCTGTATACGTTTGGGTTTAGTTGGTGTGGCGCCGCGCCGATCGTCGCGAGCCAGTCCTGCAGGAAGGGGTGCAGGGGAAGCCGAACCCCGTTCTCAAACATCTCGGGGTACATTGTCACCCATCCTGTTGGGGGTCGGCTCGGCTTTTCTCCCCCGATCGGCAACCTCATCTGCACGGACTCGGGAACTGAGTACCTATCCCTCAAGTCCCTGAGATGATATTCGGTCATCTCATTGGGGATCTGATCGGCCTTCCACGCCAATTCCTCGTAGAAATCCGGGTCGATCGGACTCCCCGTCACCTGCTGGGCCGAGGTCGAAGCATCATGACCTCTGTCCCTTCCACTGGAACCCGAGGTTAACCTACTCGGGATGGTTGCGATCGGCTCGACGTCAAGGGGTTCCTCGTCACCACCTTCGGCCACCCCTTGTTCCCGATCGGAACTCAATACTTCGGGGTTTTCCCGATCCCCTCGAGCTCTGCGTTCCTCGCCCGGGTTACGATCCAATGCCGAGCCGACCTCATCTAACTCCTCAGATAGACCATCCCAACTCGCCTCACCCCCAGGTGGGCTTCGGCTCTGCTCGGCGTCACTATCCCCCTCAAAGGCTTCCCCCGAGCCGAGCCGGCCACTCGAGTCAGTCTCAGACATTACTAACAGTTTTTCTACTTTCTCTCTCTCACTTTATGGATCGAAACGTATGCTTTTCAAGAACTCTCAAGAACACACACCCAAAACCCGAAAATGCAAAACTCAGAAAATGAGGAGAATCACTTACTGGTTTTCCTCCGGCCAAAGTCTCCACCCCTCACACACTCAGACCAACCTCGCCTATGGCCACGCTCGGTCGGAACTGCGGCCGGACTGCTGCACTGACGACGGAGATAGAAGAGGATTCGCGGTGGAGGAGAGAATTCGCAGAGAGAGAGAGTGGAGATTTCTGGAAAAATTGGAAAGTGAACAGGAAGAGAGAGAAAGAGGCCTTTTATACCCCATGCAAATCAGATCTCAGCCCTTCATTTTTGGCGCTTCAAATTCCAGATCATGACACCTGTCAAAACGTTTAAAATACCCATAAATGAGGTGACCCTTACGTTCCCCCATGCAGAAATCAAACGTCCCTTCACCTGTCCCTGAGAAATTTTGACCAATCACAAGTCGTCATGTGTTCGGATCTTCGGGAACATGGGCTTGTAGGGTTCGGCTCGGATCAAGTAAACACGCCATCTTTGGGATTGCCCTTACACTTCAACTTCCAATCCACCACTGCCCGCTCGGATCGGACGCTGGGGGACTCCTGTTTGTGCGAAAATCCACATCAATCCGAACAGCCAATCACGGCTCGACACGTGGCTGGTCAACACCCACCTCGGAGTTGACTCTCAGTGATCAAACTTTGACCTCCACATCATCACTGCTCAGCACTTCCTCCCCCAGCTCGGACCGGGGCTCCGCGTCGGTCCTCCATGACCGGTCCGAGCCGAACCGATGATCTTCCAAGGGATTGAGTGCCCTTCTTTCCACGGTCATCCCGGTTCGGCTCGGCTCGGCACCGAAGTGACCTCCTTTCGAGTTCTGGCGTCGGCCAGTCAGGGCTCGGAGGGGGCCCCTATCTCTTGGATCGGCTCGGTCTGGGATCCCATGTCCGATCCGATCACATATGGACTTCATGCACACGCGTAAGGACATCTGTTCGGTTCGGCTCGACTCTCCGCCGCCATTCCCAGGAAGATCACGTTGGGATGAACCGCCACACATAAATGCATCTGACACAAATCCCCTGACAGATGGAATATCCAGCCTGCATTCATGACTGTTGAGGCAATCTACCTGAACCTTCCAACCTTGCATTTAATGGAGCATTCAATGCAACATTGAATGCTAAGGAGGTGAGCAGCTGTACATGCAATTAGTTCTGACCAGGCACGTGGGTCACTGGCAACCATTCATTCACATGCAGGTATCTTACTCACCAAGACTTCCTTTGCTTATATATATCAACTCATATGTGCAAAACCGGGATCTACGCATCTACCCACAAAACACTCTCACAAAAATTCTCATCCACAAAAGAGCCTATCCAACTTGCTGAGAATAACCCAGAACATTTGCCTTGTTCTTCCTATTCTCCCAAGTTCATCCTCTGTTCTTCCTCATCCACCATCAAACACCATCACTGATTTCATCATCGGAGTGTGTTTGGCTGGTACCACACCGGTCCATCTCCTTTGATCTTGTTTCTTTTGCAGGAAGATCTCAACCAACATCCACTTCATCATCCAGCAAGACATTTGATCAGCCAGATCAGCTATTCTAAGTTGTTGCATCTACCTTACGAGAATTTGCATCAACAAATTGACTTCTAAGTTTGGGTCGTTTTTACCGCAACTGATTTTTTAAATTCTACAATTCATATCATATGTTATGTTCAATTGTTCATATATCGAGTTCGGTCATTTGATAGTTTCATCATATTTAATCTCCCTTTTGAAATGTTATTTGTTTACATGGAATTATGGTATTCATATTTTCTTATATGACAAATGATAGGATGTCCACTATGATTTTTGTTGGAGAGACTTTTGAATAAGGCAGTTGGGCTACGTGTATGATCCAATTTTCAATAATATATTGATATATGAGCTTATTTTAAGTAAAGTTTACAAATGTTTAAAGTAAATAATATATATGGTGTCGTAATGCGTACTAAGTAGTCATACCATACACCTAATAATTAGACAATCCTACTCAATAGTTTCTCTTTTTGTTTGGGCATGTGTTATATTAAATGACACACTTGAACAATTTGGCTATTTGATTTTACAAAAATGCCCTTAATAGAATCCAAGGTGGACGCCTTTGAACATGCCATGTAAGAAAACACATTGGTCTCATAGCTTCCATGCATGCAAATAACATTTTTTTTTTACAAAAGTATGCAAATAATGTTTGACATGATGAAAAATTGTTGTAAATGACCTTAACACTACGTGGTGACATGGGGATATGGTGCTACTAATTTATTTAAATTATAACACGTATATAATTTTTAAGGGTATCATTTAGAATTTAAGGTTTTAAATATTTAATAATTGTACATGTGTAATAATTTAAGTGAATCAGTAACACCATATTAGTATGTCATGTAGTGTTACAGTCACATACTATAATTTTTCTGAAATAAGAGTTAAACATGCAGCGTCAAACTCACGAAGAATATAAATTAAACAACAAATCTAACAATCTAAACTTAGAGGGTGCATGCAAAGTGCAAATACCCTAAATAATAATTTAAATTTACAGTCCAATAATAAAATATTATTACTTGTACATAGCGTGATATTGTTATAGAAAAAAATTTACCTATAATAGAAATATGAGCTGACTTGGCATTCCATGAAATAAGTTTTATCTTGAAATTGAAAAAAGTTTTATATGATGAAATATAAAAGCATATATGTCATCATATTATTAAGTTGAGATACCAAATCAGCTATATCTCGATTAAAAGAAGTTTCTCTCATTGTTATAATATTCAAGATATTATTTCTTCTTGCAAAAAAAATATGCAGTTCACTAAAGCTAGCTGAACGGAAGTGAATTTTATAAAAATTTAAGACTAATATGTGTGGGTACGTCATATATGTGAATTAATTTTTAGCTAATTTATAATATATACATACATAAATAATTATTCGCTCACCATAGAGCGTGAAATTCTCCGCTCACCTAACCACCTAGCAACGAATTTCAATAATCGGAACCGTCCATATTTTAGAGCATCATTCAAAGATTAGCCTTGCAAAAAATCAGCTAAATCATAAACTGCTTAACCAGTGTATTACTGTCAACATCATTTCAACCTTATGTGACAAACTATATTTGTTTGCAAAGTTTTGTTGGACCAAACAATTATCGATTTTGCTGTTTTTTTACAGAGACAACCCTTAAGAATGGACCTAAAAAATGGATGGTCCCGATCATTAAATTCCCCGCTTTGTAGTGGGCGAGGAATTCTTCACTCTATGATTAGTGATTGATCATTACTGTGTATATATATATATATATATTAAGACCATATGAATTAAACATGAACATGTATGTATGGAAGATCACCCGTTGGACCCACATTTCAAAATTTCCCAAAACACACTCATTTTAAGGTTTAAGGTTCAAATTTCTGGTTGACATCCAGACCTAATTAAGATTTATGAGTTAAACTATAAGCATTGAAAACAACTCATACATCATAAGGTTAACAATTAGTCGGACAAAATATTATAAAAATTTGAAAAAATTTATCTATTTCCATGTTATAGTGATGTGACATTTTTTGAAGAGAGAGATAGAGAAAAAGAGTCAGAGAAAGAGAAAGAGAGTCAGAGAAAAGAGAGAGAGCAGAGAGAGTGGGGATACCATGTGGTATCACATGAGGGGATATATAAGTTCTTTTCTAAAAATTTAGCCTAATGTTCGAACTAGCTAGTCTCGTGATCACTGGAACGGGTATGAGATCCTGCCAAAAGAAACAATGAACGCTTGATTATATATAATCTTATTTAAGGAATTTTTTGTGGGGCTTAGTTTAGATTGTATTTCAAGTTTTAAAATTGTGAAATTTTTTAGATGTAACGATAATACTGTTATGTAGTGTTACCAATCTACGTGTTATAATATATGTGAACAACAAATTTATTCTTTTAGGGTATAACATTAATAAACATACACCTGCTATAATATATATTGCTTCATAATGTATAATATGTGACGGTATTAAGGTCATACATAAAACTTACTCACAAACCATTTGTTTTATTAGTCTTCATTTAATGATCCTTCTTGCAAAAAATAAATAGAAATTATTAAATCGTTTATTATATGGTTATCATTTCAACTATTCATAAAAATTTTGTATTTGACAATGCCAGCTCACATGCCTGCTGAACATGTTTATCGATCTCGATGGTGGTAGTGGTTTGATAAACTATATCGTTTGGTACGTATATATGTTCCCACCAACCCAACCATTTTTCCCTAACCACAGTTTACCTCGTACTATACTTTTACTCTCTTATCATTTCATTATCTTAATTTCCTCGCTAGCTTCCACCTTCTTGCTGCTGTTGAGGATGATGATGATTAATTATGGTCATATTGGGCTTTTTTTTTTTTTTAATGGCCATGACCATATTGGGCTTAAATTTCAATATAAATAATTTGATGATTAACTATAATTATGATGACAAATAACTAAACATTCTCAAGAAAATTAAGCTACGTTTTGGAGGGATATTGGGATGATAATAATTACAGCCTGAGTTAGTTAAGAATGATGGGTAATTTTGTGTGTGATGACAACATTAATATTAAATCAAGATTTTAGTCATTAATATCAAATTAAACCGCCCAAGTTCCCTACTCCACAAGGGATTGAGGGAATGGTAGCTTTGCCAACCCACCTATGCTTCTATCATCTCCGTTGCAATCATCGGCATCAGCATCAGCATATATAAAACCCCACCACTTAATTGTTTCCCATATATATATATATATTCAGCATATGTAATGTAATTTAGGCATCAAATCTTTAGACTTTAATCCATTGTGTAAATGTTCTCTTGTTAAATTAATAATTAAAATTCACAATCTAACTAGTAAGAAAACATTTCCAACGTTAATTAAGCCTATAAAGAGTATTTCGATCCATTCGTAACAATTTGAAAAAGTTTATTGGTGCTTCTCAATTTGCTTCTTCTCTTTTAAAATTAACATATGAAAAAGAGATGATGTCGATAGACTATTTGGTAATTAAGAGAACATTACATACCCTATTATAAAAAAGAGCGCTAAATCTTGAGATATAACTCAAAATTACGTATGGATAAGGAGGTGGAGTACATGCTTTCTTAATTTATATTGTTTTAACCTAAAGATCATTTTTCATAAACCTAACAGCGTATACTCTCAGAAAGTATCTACTAATATAATAGTCCCACTCTCACTAATTTCATTTAATTAACATTTAATGTAGCCATCAAACTTTAAGACCAGCTGTTCAAATAAATCTAATAAAAAAATTACTCTTTGGAAAGGTGGTTCTATTAATTAATTAGCACCTAAATCTTAACACTTCTTTTCTCAAAAAAAAAAAAAAATCTTAGCCTTCTTTATATAAAGAAAAAAACTACATTTTATCTTATAAAATAAAACTATATTTAAACCATATTTATTAATTATATATTTTCACCGTACCTTATTTCAGGTAGTATTTCTTTCTTTTTTGTTTTTTTTTTTATTATAGGGGAGGGGGGAGCTTTTGTCTTCGGCTAACTAGGCCAACCCCAATTCATATTTCTTTCTTTTTTGTTGAAAATACTTCTAAGTTCAAATCCTTCATATCCAAATAAAAAGTATATATTTAAATAGGTTTTATGATGTGGCTAATAAATGCATGTTTAATAATATTAATTACATGCTTCAACTTCCTGGCGCAAAAAAATAAAATAAAGGCATTAACTATTATGCTAAGTTTTTGAATCCTAACTAATGCGATAATATTTTATTTGTTCACAATTAAACTCATTTTGAAATGTTCTTTAGCCAAAAAAAAAAAAAAACTCATTCTGAGTTTCATGTATTTATAATAAGTAGAAAAAAATCAATAATAAGATATAAAGAATAGTTGATGCCTTTAGTCTTATTGTTGTCATTTTTCTTTTCTCATGCATTTGAAGAGAAAAATAGAAAGTGGGATATGAGTATGATGGGAAGAAAGATAGGGACAAAGGTTTCTCAAAGTTATTAATTTCTTAAAAGATGGATGAGTAAGAATAAATTTAAGATTTGTACAACATAAAATATTAGGTGACAGTAGAATCTCCCTTAAAAAAGGGCAATGGCTCTTAGAGTCTTAGCCCCAGTAATTGGAGGCCCAAACCGGTACTCGCACGTAAAATCCCAAAAAGCAAAAGCAGAGCAAAAGAGATATCTGGCCCCACACAGGCAATGCTTATCAGGTGCTCATTCCCATCAATCCTGGCCGTCGGATCAATCCTTGTCGGCCGTCTGATCATTGTACTGTTTCGTATATTTAGTCATTGAAAGTACTGTAGTAGACTCGAGCAGTCGCTCATCACAATTCCTAAATTCTCCAGCACAAGTGAGTTATTGACAGACATATCCCCCACCTTTGACCCTTAAGTTGACTATTTTGTTCCTCTCTTATTGTAGAGCATTCACTTTTTACCCTTTATTAGCACGCTGCAATTTTTGGGATTGCCACCCTCGTTTCTCCAAAAGCGCGTGGAATCACTCTCCAGTTTTATGACACCCGTACTTGTGACTTGCGAACCCTTGAACTTTAGCAACAAATTGCATGTAGTACGTACTAGTAGTCTAGTACTTTGTGATTTGATTATTCTTTCAATGTTATTTATGTGATTTTAGTGGTATCTCTATGATTGATATTCGTTACAATTCAAGGATAAAGTCCAATTTTTGTTCATTTCTCAAGTTCTCAACTAGTTTATTGTTGATGCAAATTTCCGTAAGAGAGATGCAACAACTTAGAGGTGATGACTTGGCTGATCTGAAGCCCTGCTGGATGATGATGTGAGATTTTCCTGTAAGAGAAACAAGATCAAAGGAGATGAACCGGTGTGGTACCAGCCAAACACGCTCCGATGATGAAGTCAGTGATGGTGTTTGATGGTAGGTGAGGAAGAACAGAGGATGAACTTGGGAGAATAGAAAGAACAAGGCAAATGTTCTGGGTTATTCTCAGCAAGTTGGGTATACTCTTGGGTGAGTGAGAATTTTTGTGTAAGTGTTTTTTGTAGATAGATTGATAGATCCCGTTTTGCACATATGAGTTGGTATATATAAGCAAAAGAAGACTTGATGAGTAAGTTACCTGCATGTGAATGAATGGTTGCCAGAGACCCACGCGTTTGGTCAGAACTAGTTGCATGCACAGCTACTCACCTCCTCAGCATTCAATGCTGCATTGAATGCTCCATTAAATGCAAGGTTGGAAGGTTCAGACAAACTACCTCAGTAGTCATGGATGCAGACTGGGATATTCCATCTGTCAGAGGATTTGTGTCAGGTGCATTTAAGCGTGGCGGTTTCGTCCCAACGTGATCTTCCTGGGAATGGCGGCGGAGGGCCGAGCCGAACCGAGCAGATGTTCTTATGCGTATGCATGAAGCCCATATGTGATCGGATCGGACATGGGATTCCAGACCGAGCCGACCCAAAAGATAGGGGTCCCTCCGAGCCCTAACTGGCTGACGCCAGAACTCGAAAGAAGGTCACTTCTGCGCCGAGCCGAGCCGAACCGGGATGACCGTGGAAAGATGGACACTCAATTCCTTAGAAGATCATCGGTTCGGCTCGGACCGAACATGGAGGACCCGGCATGGGGACCCGGTCTGAGCTGGCGGAGGAAGTGCTGAGCAGTGATGATGTGGAGGTCAAAGTCTGACCACTGGGAAGTCAAACATTGAAGTCAGGTCTGACCAGCCACGTGTCTGGCCCCGGTTGGCTGTTGGATTGGTGTGGGTTTATCCACAAACATTTATTATCATATTTTGTGTTATATAGTTGTGGTGAGATGGATATAAAATTTGACTAAGTTAAATGAAAACAAAATAACACTTATATCATTGCAAGTGACGCACAAATAAGCCTCACTAATATTATTAATAAAATTGAAACCATTAGAGTATAATTGAATAATGACCAAACCATATAAACTAAATGTGTAATTTGACCAATAATTAATTGTGCCTTGAATTATTTACCATTGTACTAGTGTAGTTTAGAATACACAAACGAGGAGCACTTCTAGTGCTTTTAGGGGAGTTCTTAGAAGTGTTAAAAGTGCTTTTAGAGACTTAAGAGCACTTCTAGTAGCATTTGACATAAACAGTTATCTCATTAGGATGCTTTGCTGTGTTGATCTCGTATTTATATTCAAATTTATATGTCTTTTTAAATTATATATACTAATCTTTCTAACATAAATTTTAAACACTAATTATATTCCTAACAAAACTTGAAACACTTAATCCTTAAAGTTCAAATTTTTTTTTTGAGCAAAAGTATGAGAATTTTCATTCAAGGTTGAGAATCCTCGTACAAAATTGGCCCGAGCCAAGAGGGGCCGAAATCCACATCTAACCAAACATTACATCCATGATTAGCTAAAGCATACTTAGCTAATGAATGAGCAACCTTGTTTAACCCTCACCGTCTATATTGGCATCGAGCACTGCTGAAGTTGTCCAAGAGGTCTTTAAGGTCATCCACTAACACCCTATCTGTAACACCCTGAATTTTCAGCTTATGGTAATTTTGTTACTTAAGTAATGATCTTCATAAGATGGTCTGTGTGAAGAGTGAAACACATAACAGATTTCTGGAAATTGACGTTTTGGCCTGCCACCTCTTCATATATTTTCAAGATTTGAGCAATCGTCCAACTGGCCTTTGGCGTGACATGTAGAAAGATTCTGCAATCATCAGCATATAAAAGGTGGGACAGAGCTGAGGTTTCCTTGAATCAAAACTCTTTTTTCTGCATCATTCATCAAGCTAGATAAACCTTCCCCACAAAGAAGAAAGAGGCATGGTGATAGTGGACAACCCTGTCTAATTCCGTGTTGAGGTGAAATATGCCCCATTGGTGAACCTCTCCACAAAACTGAGAAAGATACCATTGTGATCATCACCTTGTTTACCCAATCTATGTGAAACCCTAGTTGAAGCATTATCGCCCTCAGATGAGTCCATTCAACCCAATCTTAAGCCTTGGCCATATCAAGTTTTAAGGCCATCTTCTGTGACTCTGTCTCCAATGTATTTTTTAAAGTACGAGTGGTCTCAAAGGCCGCCATTACATTATCAAGAATCAATCGCCTTGGAACAAAGATGCTTTGATTTTCTGAAATTATATGGAGTAGCATCTTTTTGAGCTGGTTAGCCAGAGCCTTTGCCACTAATTTGTAAAGGGTAGTGCACAAATTGATAGGCCTAAAAGCAGTTAATGTCTTCGGTTTCTCTACTTTCGAGATTAGAGCAATTAAAGTATGGTTTACACTCGCCACATTATCTGTACTATTGAGTATTTGTAGACATAAATGCACAACCTGAAGACCCACAACCTGCCAATAATTCTGATAAAAGAAGACTGGAATTCCATCACAGCCTGGTGACTTCGTCGGATACATATTGAATAGAGCAGCCTCAATTTCTTCTTTTACAAATGGTTTCAGCAAGAGTTCATTCATCTATGGAGTTACCTTTTGGTCAACAGTGTCAAGAACACGATTCATATCAATTCCTCCTAAACATAAAAAGACAGAGTCAAAATATTCACAAAACATGAACCCCACACTATCATCATTCGATACTCACTCTTTATTTTCATTATACAATCCTTGGATGTGATTCCTTTTACCCTTCTCATTTGCTTGGGCATGAAAATATTTGGTATTTTTATTCCCTTTCGCTAGCCATGTGACCCGTGATTGCTGCCTCCAATAATCCTCCTTCGCCCCCCACAAATCAATTAAGTTTCTGCTCCATAACATTTTGACGTGAGAAGGAAGCTGCATTTTGTGGCCCTATCTTTAGTTGCTCGAGCTCGGTTTGTAGTTTTTTAATTTCTAGTCTGTGGTAACCATAGAACTCCTTAATCCATGATTTAAGATTCTCGGCACAACACCTTACTCCATGCACAATGTCAACCCCACTACGAACATGTTGACCCTAGGTACTACAATAAATGTACCGCACTCCTCTTCCCTGCACCACATTTTTTCTAAAAATTGAGTTTTCTGCCCTATTTCTACTACTGTTATTGCTACTTCCAGCTTTAGTACAGACCTCCATAATTATTGGAATGTGATCGGATCCTGTTATCTCAATATGGTTGGTGACTATATAAGAGTAAATCGTGCGAAGCTCGGAGTTCACAACACACCGATCAAGCCTCTCTCTCACATATACCTCTCCCTTACGAACACAAGTCCAAGTAAAAGGTTGTCCTTGAAATGGAATGTCACTGAGATTGCAATCCAACAAAGTTTCCCTGAAATCCCTCATCTGATCGGCTGCCTTATCTCGCCTCTATCTTTCTTTAATGGAGTGGTGATCTCATTGAAGTCCCCTATCACAAGCCATGGTCTATTTCGTATTGCATGTAGTCTTCGTAGTAGTTCTTATGAATGGTGACAATCTGAAGTTGCAGGATTTCCATAAAAGCTCGTAACTCAAAAACTGTAGTCACTGGGAGACTCAATTAGCGCGTCAATATGCCCTGTGGAAAAGCTCAATAGTTTTAAATCCCAACCCTTTTTCCATAACATCACCAGGCCTCTACCTAAGCTTCTTCGACCCACCCAAAATTCTTCTTTCAGCCCAAGTTGCATGGGTAATCTCACCATTTGATTTTCTGTCATTTCTGTCTCCATCAAGAAAATGACGTTTGGCCACTTATCTCTTAGAAGGTACCTGAGAGACTCGAATGTCCGAGGTTGCCGGAGACCTCAAACATTCTAACTAAAAAGCCTTATTTCTCGTGATGAGCCTGGGCATCCGGTCCCATCACATGTTTTCCTTGTGTTTCAGTCATCATTTCTCCATTTTTGGCATTATTTACAACACCATCTATTCCAACTGTCTCTGCCTCACTACTCAAGTTACTACCTTCCTCATTGGTATTGGTTTGAGCTTGTCGTTTCCTAGTCTTACTAGTAGGCTTGCCTAGCACATTATCATTCAAAGGCATGGCCAGTGATTTATCTTTATTATTGTCTGATAACTCACTTCTTGCCTATTCCCCCACTAGCAGATTTTGAACCCTTTTGGTATTGGAAGGTTCACAGAAGAATATCCCTAACTCCTTGACCGCCTTCTCTTTGATTATGACGTTGCCAGTATCATCATGTTTATTCTTTAGGCCTTCTACTCTACCAATATCACTCACCAGCTTGCCAGTCTCATTCTTCTTTGTGCCTAGAGCATGTTTCATCCCTGAAAAGATAGTTGAGATGGGCACGTTAATGGAAGTCGATTCTAAACCCTTGTCTGCATGTCTCTTTCTTTCAGCTTCATTTTTGTCAAACTCCGCCTTCCTCTGAAGTCTCCGCTCTCTTCAATTCTTCTCTACTCTGAAATACTGTTAGCTAGGGTTTTGGAAGAAAGACGTGTTTGCGACGGGAGGGAGCTACTATTACGTTGAGTTGCCCCACCCAAGCTTTTAGAAAGCATCGTAGCCCCAAACCGGGTGGCCTTGCCATTGGCTCCCCTGTTCCCACTGGTCGAAACATTTTGTGTTTCGGGCATTATAATATCGTTCTTCTCTCTAGCCTCCTCGTCATTGGAGTTCCCCTCATATAATGTTTTTGCTCTTCTAAAATCCACACGAACTCCCCACTGCTTCTCAAGATCGTTCTTTTTTGTTTCTGTTGAGATAAGGCATTTTTTGAAACTATTCCCTAATCGCCCGCAATCATAACAAAATATTGGAAGTCTTTCGTAGCATAGTTCAGTAGTTATTACCCCTCCCTCCACCAGTCGAATTTTCTTGATCCGTGGGAAAGGTCTGATCATATCCATCCGAACCCTAATTCGAAAAAATCGTCCTACCAGGTCTAACTCGATACCATCGCCAACCTCCAAACATTTACCTAAGACATTCCCAATTCCCCTTCCTGTTTCCTCCATCATATAAAGCAGGAGGATGTTGTAGCATTGAACCCAAAAATCAGCCCATTTCAATTTCATATGAGATGAGGCAATCTTTCCATCTGGTTCCTCTAATAACACCAATGATTTGTCAAAAGTCTATGGGCTTTGTTGTAGGACCATAAGCTTATCTTAGGCCAAGGAAGAGGTTTTCTGCAATATCTTTGGCATGCACAACACCGTGTCCCATAACTGCACCATCGTATTCTTAAAAACCTTACGATTGAAAGGTTTTGATGTTAATACCTTCTCCACAAGGCTAAGGCGAAGAACATACTTCATCGCTCGTGGCTGTAGCTGCTCTCCCCACTGGGACCTCATCTATCTCTTCCTCAATAAGGATTAGCGTTTTTGAGAAGTTGGTTTCAAATTCTTCCATATCATCGTTGCAAATCAGAAAGGTGCAGTCTAAAAATGAGCTCTAGCGTCGTTATCTTAGTTGCCAAGGTTATGGGCACCAAACCTTAGCCACCAAGTTGAAAAAAACCCTAACAAAAGGCAAGGGTGAAAAGACTCTCACTGACGGGTGGAGAGAACCCATCTTATAATAGAATCAGAATGGGACAAAAAATAATATATCCCTACTTAAATTCCAAAATGATATCCATTTGGAAAAAAGTATAACATCAGCATCAAAAGCTTATAAACTTATTACAAATAGTTGAAAAAGGTTTTTTAGCTATAGAAGTATTTTTTAGTGATTTTTGAAAAAACAATTAGCACCGCTCTTAATTTGTAAATACTTTTTTTTATGTGCTTTTAACAAAAATGCTATTAACAAAAACGCTTGTTACAAAAACAAGTCTTCATGCTTCATATGCCTCTATTTGTGGGTTTGTTTTGTTGGACTTCGATTTTTTTTCTGTCTTTGGGCTTAATGTTTTGGTCCATTTCTTATTGTTGTAACTGTCACTAGGCTTTTGTTTATTGTCAATATTTGGAAGAGGGATTCTACTGAAAAGTAAAAACATTTAGATCCAAAGATAAAGGTTGGGTGTCCAAAGAATCTCTCTATTTTGGAAAAAAGCTCGGTGTCAAGTTACATAATATGTTAATTTGTTGGATGCTCTTTCTTCTTAATTAATAAATCATGTATTGAAGTGCTTAATACATACTATACCAATAGAATCTTGTACATAATAAAATGTAACTCAATGAACTAAACTCTGCATGAGTACTTGTAATTGAGTATTCATGAAGGAAATACTTAATGCGCCCATATATATTGAATGGAACAATAATTGTTTAATTAATTAGCACGTTGGTTTCAATATAAAAAGCAGCAACTACATCTTGATGTAAAGTACAAGTAATATTAATATCAATAGAAATAGAAATAATGATACTATAAATATATATGTATATATTTATTTACTATCAATGGAATAGTAGTTAGTGTACGATGAAATCTGAAGTGTGTGCAAAAGTTGCTACACAATATATCACATAATATATATAATTCAAGAGCGTACACCACACTCCATTGTGGAGGAGCGTGGTGATATATATATCAAGCACTTGTAACATGCCAATAATTATAGATATAAATCTATATAATATATTGGTGGATATGGATGGACAATGAAATGGAAAGAATATGAAGCAAAGCAAGGAGGGCCAGGACACAAGTGTCATTTTCATCCTCAATTTTAAGGTTCACCTCTCTTCTCCCTCTGCCCTAACTTAAAACGACTGCAAGCAACCTGTGGTCTACCTCAGCTGTGTCATATATATGTATAAATCTAATATTTTAAATAATAATATTCATATTTATTTCATGTATAAACATGGAATTTTCACACACCGACTCATCAAAACCATATATTTAAGTGTCTCTCTCTCTCTGTCTCTGTCTCTCCTCTTTCTTTTCTCTTAATTCTTGTAGTTATCTCTCTGACTCTCCATATATATCTTTCTCTACTCGGGTTTGGGTTTGGTTTTGGGTTGAGTTTGTTCATCTTCAACAATCAACAAAGATGGTGGATCTTCAAACAGTTTGCTGCATGTGTGGTGACGTGGGTTTTCCTGACAAGCTCTTCCGCTGCAACAAATGCCGCAACCGCTTCCAGCACTTGTAAGCAAAATTTGATCACAATTAATCTTCATCACACCCCATACCACATGCTCATATAGCTATATATGTGCTTATGCCAACAAATTAAAGATGTATGGCTCTATATATATGGATATGCTAGTTTGTGAATATATATGTATATATATATATATATATGTGGGTGTATGTTTGTTAGACATAAGACATCATATATGTATCATCATCATCGATCATCATAGATATGTTTGATAGGTACTGATAACTGAATAGGTAGAAACTCATCTCCAATAAGCACCCACCAAACCAACCTATATTATTATGTTACCAAATATGCATGCACATGATGATATGATGGTCATCATATATGGTACCATAATAATACCATGGAACATCCTATATAAGTTATATCATCATCCATCCTGAGCAACAAATATATACACACACATGTTTATAATGGGCGCTATAATTAGCCATGGATCTAATCATATATCTTATATTATGTGTTCATATTGAGAAAATTAAACTTTAATTCTCTATCACTAGTGTATACACTTTATGTGCTTATTTTTAAAAATTATGTAAGATGTCACAAATAAATATATACGACTGTATACACTCATTACGTAGAAAATTTACTCGTTTATGTTATATATATATATATATATATTCTATGCTGATGATAGAAAAAAAAATAGAAATCATATACTAAGCAGGATAACCATGCGATTAAATTATGTTATATATAATTTGCGCCTAAATTGTGCTTAGTTAATTAAAATCATCAATCAATTGTATTTGTTTTTTACAGGTATTGCAGTAACTATTATAGCGAATATGCGGAGCCAATTGAACTGTGCGATTGGTGCCGGAGTGAAGAGAGGAGCCCAAGGCATGGCGGAGGCTCTTTGAAGAAATCTGTGGTGGTCGGCAGAGGAGGCGAGACTGGAGTGTCGAGCCGGTCGGAATATTCCGGAGAGAAAATCAAGCAACAGGCGGATCACCACCGTGAAGAAAGTAGCAGCGGCAGCGGCAGCGAGAAGACTAATAATAAGAACCAGCCAAGTAGTGGTGTGCCATCGCCAAGAACCGCTACGCGCAGGTACAAGCTTCTCAAGGATGTTATGTGTTAGAGACCAGCTAGTGCTTAACTGATGATCAATCATCATCATCATCAAAACAGTGAGTGGGTTAAAAAGCTATAGCTATGCATAGCCTAGTGGAAAGGACTTGTGTTGTGCCTTGTGGTGTTTATAGTAGCAAATGTTAGTTAAAAATTATATATAACTTGTTTTCGATCCATGTGGGAGAGTGTGTTTAATTTCTTCTAGCTTCATCATCAGTCTCTTCTTCCTTTGTGCTATCGTTTTCAGTTAAGTACGTTGTTAATAGAATAAGTACATGAGCTAGCTTAATTTTAGGCAGGCGTCTCTCTTTTTCAATTTCTTGTGCAAATTAACCACTAGCTAGGAAACTTAATCCAATATACATGTATGAAGTACAAAAAACATCCAAATCCTCTACAACCAGTTTATCAATAGAAGAAATAGGAGCATCTGACCTTAAATTAATTGACAATAGTTACGTAGAGAGACCTAAGACCTTATATTTAATTATGCAAGGCTACGCATTCTCAGTGTGAGATACTCTTAACTTAACATAAAAGAAATTGTTGTTTTCTTATATAAGTAAATAAGGTATGATTGTAATTAGTCATAAAATATAAAAGAATTGGAATCCTCCATTGATCTTGTATTTATCTTAGAAATGATGCCGTTTATTTTAAACTTCTATATAATTATCTCTCTAATATAACACTAAAAATATCAATACCATCTCATAAATTTCTATACAGATTGCAGCTGGGTTGTTTGATCAGTGCGTTTACCTTTTATTAATGTACTTTCTGTTTTGGATGTATGCTATGTAGGCTTGTACAGTTGTAAGTAGAAGATTGCATTTTGTGTAGGGTTTGTCGTCTCTGTCACAACAGGGTTCTTGAGGGAAGTTAGAGTGATACACCTCATTGCTTTGCTGAGACTCTTAAGGAGCGAATTGAATGCATTGGGATGCCTTCCCACCAAAGAATTCATAGTACCTAAAGCCTGCTCGCTTTTACAGATATTCAATTCATTCAAACGCCTTTAATGGATAGCTAGGCCCTATTCCCAGCCAGCTCTAGCTCTATTATTGTCACTCCAAATAATATATATACATATATATGAGAAAAAAATTTACCCCAAAAAATTAAAAGAGAAAAAGAGAGAGAGTAAGTAGAAGATATTGTTGTTTCTAGGCCATTCATTTAAACCATGACTTCTTTGATTTTTTTTTTCTTTTAATATTTATTTTCTTACACATGCTTTGTAGTACTGTGTTGACCCATATCGGTTTGTGGAATATCTGCAGAGTACACAAGCTGATAAGGCCTCTTCCACTGTACCTGTTTTGGCCATTTATGAGAAAGCAACAAAACTCCTTCTCATTGGGGTACATATATATCTTTGAATTGATCACAATCAACCCATCACCTCTTTCTTCCTTCGAAATCTTTAATTTTTCTTCTCTCATCTTCCTATTATATATAGATTATTGTTTCATAATCTCCATGATTGGACCACACAAACATATGATAATGATAGAATCACCAAAACTTTTCTGAAATTTTAATTGTTAAACGATGTGACATTAATTTGATAAGAGTCTTGCTCATCTATGAGACAAATTTTAATTAAACATAAATGAGCATTAATAGCATTTAATAATTGAATTTGATACAATGAGTTATTAATTTTAACACGTATAAATTTAATATTCCAACAATGATTATATATCTCAGTTATTTATAATTGTTCTAAATTTAAATTTGTTAATATTTAATAACACGAATATTTTATGACATGCAAACAGATTTAACGGTTTATAAGACAATATCATGATATAAAAAGAATAAACATGTCTATATATGTCCGTACAAAATGAAACAATCACATTAGTTAGATCCAAAATTGTAGAATTTGTTTTGATGTCATAGCATTATTACTCTGAATTATTTATTAGTAAGAGCTAGATATTCATTCCTCAATTATCTCGATCTCTCTCGTATTCTTATTTATATATGTACGTTATGGCTGTATCTTCCTATTGGTTAATTTTCTGATCTTCATGTGAAGCCTAATTAATAAAAGGTGAATTGAAGGAAAGTCACTATAAATAATATATAGATGTTGATGACCCAATTAATGGAGGTTTCTTCCATTGGTCCACACTTTCCTTTCTTTCCAAACAGTCATTAAGATGAGTCACATGGTTGCTTCAGCTTCATGCCTTCAACCTCTCCTCTTATCTGACTTACAAGCAAACTTGTATCAGTACGTTGTATATATATGTGGGATCTAGCAAAACAACAAACACATGCCTTTAATAGTTAATAATGCCATATATTTTCGTGCGTTTCATCAATATAATCCCATATCTTTATATTTAATCATCCTTTAACTTGTTTATATTTTTTTTTATGTTCTTAGCGATCCATATCTAATCTTAGACACAACCCTGTGGATTAATGTCTTTATATTCCTTGTACAGTTCATTGACATGTGATTGTAGGCAAATCATTAATGGATTTGGTTCCACTATTGATTAAACGACTTAATAGATTAAAGCTTAGATCTAGACACGCTTTTACATGCATTAGACTCATAAATCTGATGGTTATATAGAGTAATCTTTTCTTGCCAAAAAAAAAAAGATATGACCTTTGGTTAATTAGGTAATACTACGTATTTTACTTTTAATCTAGAGTGGAATCCCTTTCAGAAAAGTGAAGAGAAATCCACGAGATCAATAACTATAATAACTATATGGTAATGTAAAACTATATATGAATAATAATTGTGATTAACAGTAGATCCCACATAACATAATACGTCTTTCTAGTGAAAAATTTGGGGCGTTTAACATGTCAATTCAACTTATGTGTAAGTTAGTATTTTCTCCACGCTAACATCCAGAGAATTGAATAGGGTATCATCTTCTTGACTTCATCACGCAAACTCAACCTTATTAGGGCCTGTGATCACAAAACCCAGAATATCATCTTTCAATTTTTGTTGTGACAGTGAATTGAATTGATTAAGTTTTGGTTCATATCCTAGTAATAAGATTTTTATTTTATTATAATAATAATAAGTATCTATTAATAATAAGTGAGAGATCACTAATTTAATTACCTAAAAGGATAACTGCTGGTCTTCTTACGTTCCAGGCCAAAGCAAAGCTGAGCGATCAGTACTCTAACTGCAGCTGCAATTAACTGAAAAAATTGATCGGCAATGTAGATGCAGCTGTGGAGAGCTAGCATTCAGGCGTAGCCAACTAACTTGTAATCTAATGATATATTTTTCTATAATATTGAAGAGGTTTCAAACTCGAATCATTTGTCTCACAAATTATAAAAAGAATTAGAGTCGGAAGATTACCCAAAAGCCATTTATAGGCCATATAAGAATTTGGTGCCGTCTAATTAATGGCAGTTGACATGTTCAATTAGAAAAAGAAATGTAATTTGTGGTCTAGCTTAAATATTAGATTTTGTGATCACAGTTTTGGAACACGTAGTGTTGCCTCCTATCCGCCACTTAGTTGTATGTACATATATATCACTAACATCGAAATGTCAACTCTTTCCAGTACTCCAAATCTTTTCGTGTTTAAGTTGTTATATCTCATGATGGCTGTGATGATGAGTGGAAAATGTTCACAAGATTCACAACCATTATTATATTTTTAAATCTATGTGGTTAAATATTATTTACTTGGATTTCTGAAAGATGATAACAATTCACAAAGTTCACAACCACATTAATTCACATTATAAAACATGTGGGTCAATTTTAGTCGGGTTTGGGAAATTATATAGTATGTGACTTTGGGAGGGATAAAAATTATTATCACGATGATACATATGGTTAATTAGTTAATATAAAGGTACATCAGTCAAGATCTTAATAATGGGATTTTAATAAAAAGGTGCACACTAGCTAAGTAGCTAGTCGATCAAGCTCTTAAGCACAAATAATTTAATTGTCTAGAATTTGTCACAGTGCATTTGCGCATGCTATCTCTACTCTCTAGAGAGAGATAACATGGGATGTTCATCATGTTATATGGTTCAGTTCTTCTGACTTTTATCGAATGATCATACATATGCATAATATATATATATACATATATAGAGGAGTGCTCTAAAGTTAACTGATTAGTAAATTAATACAAAGTTAACCATGTTTTTGGGCTCACCATATAACTAATCTCAAAATCTGAACCGTCCATTTTTTAGGCCTACTTTAAAAATCATCATTACAAAAAATTAACTACATTGGAAATAATTTGGTTATCTAATTGTGATCAAATAAATAGACGATCATTGTTTTCGATAAAAACATATAAATAATTATTATCATAATCAAATGACTAAAAGACTTTCGATTTTGGAGATTTTTTACAGAGATGATATTTGCAGTAGGGACTAAAAAATGGACGGTTCGGAGTTTGAAATTACATTGTGCGGTGGACTCAATAGGGTGGTTAGCTTTGTATTAATTTGCTAACCAATTATATTTAGAACATTCTTGTATCTCTATATATTCTAATACATAAGCAGGAGGTCCGTTTTTTAACTAAAAAGTGAACATAGGTCTTTTTATATATTTTTTTCCATCTTTTAGATTATTTAATTTTTATAAGATTTAATATTTTAAAGTATAGGGTTCTATATTTTAAGTTATAAAGTTATCATATCAAAAACTTGAGAGTTAAAACTTAAAATATAACTCAAGGATATATGAGAACTAAAACCATGAAAGTTAAATCGAGAAACATGTCTCAATTGATGATCTACACCCTAAAGTATTAAATCTTGCCAAAAATAAGATCAAAGGGTAAAAAAAACTATAAAATATATGCGTATGTTCTTTAAAGAGAGAAACGCATTATGTGAGAACTGTTAAGGTTGGTTACTTATGATTTTTAAAATTTAAGATGCATAAATTATTAAGATCAATTGTTTCTTTTCTTTCTTTTTTTCTTAAAACTTCTTAATAAATTATATTTAGAGGAAATTACAGATTTAGTCTAGTTATTTTATACCTAGTTCAACTTTGGTCCACAATCTTTTTTAAGTTCTGTTTTGGTCCACTAATTGTTCCACTTGTTCAATAAAGATCCAGATTTGTTTTCTCAAATTTGGCTTGCCTTTTACCCTATCAAATCTCACCCAAATTCAGCAAACATATACTTGTTTTAAAGCTATGCATTTCTTCTTTACAACCATATAAAAATCATTCAAATTGGAGTTCTAAAACTCAAGATAATTGACCTCAAAGTAGGGTACCCGAAACTGCCAATTTTTCAAACTTCATCCAATCTTAATTCTCTTAGATGATAATACTCCAAATTTTTTTTTATAACTAAGAAATGATGAAATATAACTTATACTTCAATTATAATTGAAGAAAACACAATCCAAATGATTTAAAGTTACAAATCTGAACCTTTATTGAACAAATGAAACAATTAGTAGACCAAAACAGAACTTAAAAAAGATCGTGAACTAAAATTAAACTAGGTATAAAATAAGTAGACCAAATTTGTAATTTTCTCTTATATTTATGGTTCGTGCGCTGGAGTATGAATTCTCATAACCCCATAGGACTCTGGTAACACAAAATATAATTCTTAATTTTTTTTTGTTAGTTTGCGCGCAGTTAAATAAAAAATAGTTAAAATAATATTATATATTGTCTTCTGTTTAATATTGTATGTTAATTCATAAAGAGACACACGCTCATTGACTTTTGAGATTAAAGTTGCTTTCCCTTTGAGAAACTGAGAAAGAAAGGGACAAAAATTAATTAATTAATTAGTTGCCAATTGCCATTTGCAAATGGCATCGACTTCATCCACCCACCCAACTGTCTCTTTGTTCTCTCTATAGATATTCTTTTACTCCTCCAGTTTTGTTTTTTCCTTTTTCTTCTTATTCGTTGTTCGTTAGTGTATTTTAAAATAAAAATAAATTTTTTTATTATATCAAAAGTTTGGGTGATTATCAACATTCAACTAGTTATTAGTTTATTAGCATTTTCTTGCACTTTATTAAAAAGTCTAAAACTTGAATTCTTCTAAACTAATATATATACATATATACACTAATTGATTGTTGTCGTGCGTCCAAGTCCAAAGAGTCCAAACAATTAATTAAAATTGTAGCCACCCATATTTTCCACATAGGTTTAATGAACGAGTACTGTTGATTTGTGAAGATTTAATTTGACTTTGGCCATCAACTAACTATTAGTATAATAATATTTTTCTCCAAAATACAAGAGAAGTTTTAAATTCTTATTTCCCACAAACGTACGATAGAGATCAGGTTGGTGAACCCAAGAATAAAAATGATGATGATGATGATGAACAATGACCACTTATCTCAAACCTCTCTTATTAACTTATATACTGAATACATCCATATAGATCTTTTATCTAGTACAGATTGGTGTAGGAGTGTAAGACTGTAAGGTGCAACAATGGACCAGATAGATTGGGGTCAAAAGTTTCGGGACCTGGCCCAGCCCAGGTTCTTGTTTCTTGGTATACCAATGTGTGGGGTCTAACCTGCACAATGTATCATAGGCTCGGGTTTGCGCATATGGGCTCTGTTGGAGCCGACCCAGTTGGACCTATTTTCACGTTTATTTCTAGAATTTTATGTTAATTTCTATTTTTAACTACAATAAAAATCTCCAGACCAAAAAAGAAAAAACCCCAAAAAGGAAAATGATAAGTGCACACCTAGTAGTATACTAGCTTCACATGCTCTTATGTTCACTCACATATGAGGAATGATGAATGTCTCTATACTAATTTTGAATGAGTCATATCTTATGGGGCATCATCTCACAATAAAATGAGACTTTGGAGTGTAAATAACAACTCACTAAATCTATTGAATAATAACAAATTACACACGGGTAAATCTCTCATGTCCCTAAATTTTAACATGTGATTGACTTTGGTGTCTGACTTTCAATTTGACTCACCTTGTCTCTTAATCGTCATTTCATGTATTAATTACATTTGTCCATCATTCAGAAAGAGATCAGAATAGGAGTATGTCCCTCCCCTTTAATTTCCCTCTACTAAAGTAGAGGTCGTTCCCAGCCACGGTCTCCTTCGGTGCCTCTAATCTAATTCCTAAAGCACCCATCGATGGGTGTTTTTTTCTTAATGATTTTAGGGTACTTCGTGGAGCACCCATTTCTCACCTTGGTCATTCTAATTTCAACAATATTAAAGGCACTAATTATTATTTTTACTTTGTCAATAATTGATGTGTGTTATATGTGACATGTTAATTTCTTATTTGTTGTGAATAAATAAACTTCAGAATACTCAAAGATTTCATATCAATTGGGTTTTATAAAGTTGAGATAAAAGTTGGTGTCTCTACTTTGGAAATTACAATTTAGGAGGGTCCCCTAAACCATGTTTATCAAACAAAGTGAAATTGTTAACTAAGGTGTAAGACAAGAAATTATTTTGTATAATCGAATACCGTTATATAATGTAATCAATTCACGTATTATATAATATGAGTGAACGTTATTAATATTAAAAGATTGTATTCATAATCAAATCATTGTCATTTGATCAACATTTCAACAAATTAACAAATCCAAAGCATCCCACCCAGTCTAGCTAGGTACTAAGCAATTAATTCTTTTACAGATGGAGGTACCACATAAAAACTTGTAATGCTAAATTACATGCATGCAAAAACAGATAATCAAAAGCAAGATCATGAAGTTGGCCCATTTGGATGGTGTAGTAGTTCTGAAATCAACGGCCAGATTGGTGGAAATGTCGGACTCGGAGAAATCCCCAACTGTGGAATTGTGGTTGGATCCATACAGAGCTTGCACTCCTTCAACATCATCAATCCCCAAATCAACCTTCTTCTCCCTCGGCTTCAGACTCGGATACATAACAGCCTCTCTCACATTACTATGCCCTAACCCTAGCAAATGCCCTATCTCATGCGTCACCACCGACTCCAAATCAACTGCCACCGCCGACTTCTCCGTCCGGAAGTCCACCGCCCACGTCTCCGCCGCATCGAGGTGGAGCCTCCCGCTCTCCGGCGAAAACGAGTGGGCCAGAATCCCAAGCACCCCGTCGAACGGCTCCCCGTCCCCGTGGTCCCCGTCGTAGAACCCTATTCGGATGTCGGCGAAGCCGTAGTCCTCGGTCTCCGCGAAACTCACCGGGATCACCGACGCCCACCTGGAGAAAGCGCGTGCAAACACGTCCCGGATGTCTGACGAGCTCAACTGAGAAATGTGATTGTTCATGTTACCGGGCAAGAAACCGTAGGTGAGTGTCATGGGGACCACGTGGCGCACCCACCTTGGTTTCCCTGGAAAATGCACGTAACGTTTCGTGCCATGCAACGTATCGGTATCTGGGACGCCGCATCTCGGCGCTGAGATTTGGGAGAGCGTTTCGGAGTCGAGTTTGCCAGTGAGTGGGAGACCGAGTTTGGATTGGAAGCGGAGAATGGCCGATTCGAACTGGGAATCGAATGTATCAGAGAAATTAGTGTTCACGTTTCGGGGAAGGAGGTGGCCGAAACGGTGGAGGTACTTCTTGAGGTCCGATATTCCGGTGACGTGGCTGCCTCTGGAAGCACTGAGGAAGGCATCGATGTTTTGCCACGTGGGCAGTGTTGTAGTGGGTGTGCATGGCGGGAAGTTGAGGAGAAAGATGAAGAGGGAGAGGGAGTAAGTGAATATCAGAAACATCGCATTGGCAGTTGGAGTTTGAGGGTTTGGAGGTTGGTTTGGAAATTTGAAGGAAGCTTTAATATGAAGAAGCAATAAAAAACTATGGATGATTAGGGTAGCTAAGACTTCTTATCATAGTGAAATAATTGGATTAAGAATCTACTTAATTAATTATGGTGGCAAGCACTTTTCATTACCAAAAAGATTCTGACTTTTAGAGGCTTTTCATTATGGGGTGTGTTTCAATTTTATTAGTATGAGATGAGTCAATTAATGACATTATGATAATTATCATACTACAAATGGATCAGAATGAGTAATTTAATTTGAAGTTGGAATACATAAATGGATGTTTACTTTTGAAGGAATGTTCATCCAAACAAAACTATATGTACATGATGAAATCTCTCGTGTGATCCATCTGTATAATAAGTTGGTTTCAAATTAATTATAGTTAAATATAAAAATGGTCCAAGAACTTTATAATGATTCTCAATTTGGTCCATTAACTATAAAAAATGTCAATTTAGTCTAGGATTTTTTCAAGTTGTACCAAAGTAGTACAAACATTAATTTTCATCGAAAAAGTTAACGGGAACTGGTCATGTGCAAAGCATGTGACCACATTTTCAGAGGTATTTCAATCCGTTTATCACATTTTCATGTGACAGGTTCCGTTAATTTTTTTAGATAAAAGTTAACGTTTGTAATTCTTTGGTATAACTTGATAAATTCGTAGACCAAATTGACACTTTTTATAATTAGTGAACTAAATTAAAAATAAATGTAAAATTCATAGACCATTTTTGTATTTAACCCAATTAATTATATCAATATGAGAATATGATTAATAATGTAATGTATAATGTTAATTTTATTTCCAATATATAAACACTCTTGGAATAAGTGCTACTTTGACATGGAGAACAATGCAGAATTAATTAAACCAATTAGATTACTATTAATGTTTCAAGCTTAAATTTAAAATTATCAAAGAAACACTGCTACATCAATTGCGATCTAATAATTTAGCATTTGTTTCTGTTTCTAGTTAAATCGATCATATGAGGAATCTCTAATAGAAAATCATTAGCTTTCAGGAATCTGATGTCAGTTTCTTTAGTTTGGTATGTGTGCATGGTATGGTAAAAAGCTAGAGCGCAGTTGATGGATGTCTGAAGCTGTTGGTGGTAATCATTATGACTGATCATTTTAGACGTGTGGATGACTCAATCAGTCAAACTCTCTGATCGATAAGCATTGAACTGAAGCACCACTTTCTTTTATTTGGACTTGAAGAGGACTCAATGTTGGACTCTGATAAAGCCACAAACAAGCTACAACTACCACGTTAGGCCACTACACAAGTAACACAACAGTGTTGCTTGCTGACTACTTTCTATTGAGACCCAATTGTTGTCCTTGTTCTTAATATGTTGGTACATATATTACTTGTAAAGGAAGCTTACAGCACCTGAATTCCAACTGCTGGTCGTTAGCTTCTGGTGGAAATTATTTCCTTTTACATAACATTAATGGATAGGATATGTGCACAAACATGGACCATTGGTCCATTACTTACTCGGAATTAATGTGCGTCCTTTTTTTATTTTCAATTTTATTCTTAATTGTCTTGAGGAATTTTTGTAATGCTGACGTTGTATGGCATGTGGATGCACTGGTAATCCTTGGATTCAGATGGGTTCACCTTTCTCCATTCTAGCCTAGGGTGTAGGTTTTCCGATGCACTCTTAGGTATGTCTTGTATACTATCACTAAAATATCGATTACGTGCAAACTATAATCATTCGGTAAATAAAAAATAGAAAAGGAAAACCCCTTTGCAGAATGTTCGAGTTGTATTTTTTTGTTAAATGCTCCACTGTCGGCCTGAGCTCAGTCTCCATTTTTGTGTCTAGCATGTTGTGGTCGATTTTTGTTTTGGAACACAATTTCGGGTTGTTCGGCACGGATTTGCTAAAACTTTTATACCTATTCAGCGACTAACTACCGAATGGTTGAGGAGGTTTTGGTAAGACACCGCCAAATAAAAACTGGGTGAATTTTGCTAACAAGCCGTTCGGGGGGAAGATTTCGAACAAGTTCATTATGTTCGACAGATTGTTGCCGAATACTTTGGTATCGTTAATTCAGTGGGATCCTGCTGAAAGGAACTGAAATACCTTTGGTAAATTTTTGTAGCTGGGTATGGCTTGAAAGTTACTTTTATCTATTCTTACAAGGTCTTTTCTCTGTTTGTGCTTTACAATTTTTGAATTTATGTAAAATTGTTGAATTTATATAGAATATGGTGCTTATTGTCGTTCTAAATTAAGAGTATAAGGCCACGTTTGGCACACTGGACTGTGTTGGACTCTTATGGATTATGCTGAATTGTGTTGGACTGGAGTAAGCTGGACTAAATGTTATCCTATGTTTAGTGCTGTGTCGGATTATGAAGCTGGATAAGCCTAAATTTTTAAAATAATAAAAAATTTAATTATCAATTTTTCTAAAAACTCTAATTTCAAGGCCTAAAATATAAAGTAACATTTGCAAACTTAACTTACAAATATTATGTTGAAGAGCAATCATATATTCAGATTAGTAAAAGACATTTCTATGAAATTATTAGGTATTTGCTTACAAATCCCACAAAATATTGGGTATTTGCTTCTACTGTACAATGGTCATCACAGCTTCGCATTAGTTTAACTGTTGTAGGCAAGTGATCTCGCTTCAATATTGCAGTAAAGTGATACTTGGTATTGGTAAAACCAACTAGCATCTGCAAGTCAATGACCTTTCAATTGAAATGAATGGGTTAGATCTACCCCACCTCTCTCACCATCAGAGCCTCCTCTTCCTCCTCGAACCCACCCATTGTCGGCCGCAAGATTTGAGCCGCCATGATCGAATCCGGCCCTGCCAGAAATCCCAGAAATCTAAGAAATCCAAAAAAACTAAGAAGCAATCGCATAAATCCCAAGCCATCAATCGGAAGAAACAATCCCAAAAATCCAAAAAGGCTAAAAAAAAACCCAGCCGATCAATCTCACGCCATCAATCCATCAATCTAGTAGATCAATTCCAAAAAATTTAAGAAAAACCCAATAGATCAATCCCAAGCCACCTTGGTACAGTAGAGAGAGAGAGGGGGGAGGGGGAGAGAAGAGAGTGACTAGTAGTTCTTATTTAGCACCCTCTTTCCACACGGTGCTATGCAATCCTGCCTTAGCGGGTGATTTCCTAAAACCGGTGCTATCCAATCTCACTTAAAATAGCACCGGGTGATGTCAAACATATATTACAGGTGTTATTTAACACAATCCTGTCTAATCCTATCTAATCCCGTGTAACAAACGTAGCCTAAGAGAGAGAGAGAGAGGATGGAGGTGGTCGACTAGCTAGCCGGTGGGGCCGCCCACAGTGAAGTAGGTGGTAAGTTGGGGTTGGGGAGGGTGGCTAAATGAGTAGGCTGGGGTTTGGGTTTTTATGTTTTTTTTTAGAGGTGCTATTTGTACACTCTTTTTTTTCTTTTTGCACACACTTTTCTCTTACACACCTCCTATTATTTTTTAAAATGTAAAATTTCTTTTTAACACACCCCTCTTATTACCAAAATATCTTCAATCTCATTAATTTTACCAAATTTCTTTTACACACCCCACCCAATCTATTCAAATACTACTATCAATATGTCGTTGGTGGTCTCAACACCTTACTACAACATCATAGCCATTGTTGTCAACTCATAGTTATGCCTTAAGCTAAATTATTTTTAATTCATACGCAAATCTAGGTTTTTTTATCAAATTTAAATTGGTTAATTCATCCCAAGACCTATTTTTTTTCTGTTTGAGATAATTTGGAGTGCAGGTTTTCTGGGTTTCAAGATTGAAATTTCGGGTTTTAGTTATAGGGTTTCGCAGGTCGTTTGGTACTGGTCTACCGAACATTGCGGTCTTGTTCCATAGATCAGTGTTGAACGATCTGCAAATCCGAAAATGAATAACCAGAAAATTCATTCTTGCACTCTAAAAAACATTACTTCAAATCATCGCAAACAGACGAAAAAAGTATTATGATTGATTAACCAATTGAAATTAGATAAGAAAGTATTAGATTTACATACAAATCCAAAAAATTTTAGGTTAGGGCATGCCTCCAACTTCTAATGGCTATGGTGGAGATAGGATGCATGAGCGGCAATGAAGGCGGGTTGATGGCGGGAGGTGGGTGTCGGCAATTTTGGGATGGAGGTGGGGTCATGGGTGGGGTGTGTTTTGATTGTGATTGGAGGTGAGGTTGAGGGTGGGGTGTGTAAGGAGAGTTTTTTTTTTTTTTTTTTTCAAATGATGTGGGTTGTCCTTTAAGGTAATTTCTCTTTGTGGCAATTAAGTAATTTCACAAAATAAATTGATAGAAGTGTACTAAAAAAAAAAGGTGTGCAAATAGCAGCACTCTTGTTTTTAGACTAATAGTCATCCTTTATTGTCTTTTGATATTGGGCTAAAATTTTTATTTAACATATTAATAAAAGGGGTGTATAGTGAGAGGGAAATATGTGGCCAAATAGCAGCCATCCTTTTTTCTTTTTTCTTTTTGTCGATCCCATTTTGGTTGAAAACTTGAAGAGATCATATATGAAGCACATACCCCTCTCACGCACATATATAATATTGTGGATTTCAGGCTGATAAATCGATAGGCCCAACTTTATTTTTATTGCGGCTGGGTTTTCATGAAACATTCAGCTACCCATGTTTAATCCATTTGAGTCAAACCCAGCCGATAAACCCAAGATGAACCTAGCATGGCTAAAAGCCTAAAACATAAAAAAAGTAACTAAAACATTTTCAAGTGATCTTATATGTATGTTGATAAGTTATGATAATGCCTATGAGCCATACACTTCACACTTGTTTCTAGTGATAATGTTACAGAATGGTGTGGATCATTTTTTGGAATAAATATTGCATATATTCTTAAATAAAAAAAAAATGAATTTGCTGAACAATTTACAAAAGAAGGGACAGATTTTGGGTGGTAGTTATCTGAGGCTGTGAGCTGATTTAAATTGGGCTTCAGATTTGGATGACCCAGACAAGATCACCAATCTCCTTTGGGATGGAAGAAATCTGGGCCCCCAAACAATGGGCAGCTACATGGTCCTGATAAAGCCCATCCCTACTCTACAATTGTAAAGCTAAACGTGGGCCACAGCAAAGCCTAAGTAGCTACAAGTCATACCAAAGGCTTCGGATCGATTATTGAAACGTTCTTCGTCACCAAGTTGTAATGTCAAGGAATAATAGATTCATAGAGACCGAAAGGACTTTTTCTCATGCTTTGGTAGTCTACCTCTCTCATCCACGATCCTATATTGGAAGCCTCTAAGCCTTATTCACTAATTATTTGTTATAATTTGATGTCATGTAAGTTTCCGATGTTATATTGCCAAGCTCTTAATAGGGCAAGAATTTTCTTATGCAGGACGAGAAATGCGAGATGAGAAGGCACATTTCAACACTTTCATGCATATACATCGTCTTGTATTAGAGAATGTCTCCTTAATATGTGTAGATTTTTATATGAATATATAGTTTAGATTGACATTCTGACCAGGGTTGGGTTTTTTAATCGAGCATACCGAAAAACCGACGACTGCCTCGATCGGTTCCGTGATGATTTCTGAAATTTCGGTTTTGGTTGAAAAACTGAACCGCACCGCCCATATCGGTGTTGGATACCCCAAACCGTCGGAATATCGATATACCGGCGTTTCCCGAGTGCTTGCCGTCTTCCCCGAGAGATTGCTGGCTTCTTCCTCTGCACTTCGCCGACCTCTCTTCTGCAAACCAGCAAACCCAGGACACCTGCACTTCCTTTCGAACCTTCACTGCAAACCAGTCACCGTCATCGAAACCAATAACCTACTACCTCCACTTCCTCCAGAAACCTCTCAGTCTCTCCATCTTTCTCTTCAAAACCGAGGACAACTGACCGAAACCGACCGACACTAAAACAGTCGGTAACCGACCTTGTCAGTGGCAGTTCCGAACATGGACATTCCGCCGATGGCGGTTCGGTAGTCGTTGCTGGGATATCGGTTTGGTTACCGAATCGAACCCACCCTTAATTCTGACAAGATATAAAATAAAACACAACTACATATATATAAACAGATACAAAAATAAGGTAATATTCTCATTCCACATACTTGACATCTTATGTGCTAACTCCTGCATTTGAATCACACATTTAAACAAAAAATTTATCTAACAGTATCACATATGTTATGTTGTTAGACTCTTCGATAAGAGAAAATTGTCTTAAAAATGTTCAAGCACTTTGACTTAGTGTTTTAATCAGAAATTTATCACCGACTAAGTGTTGGATGACAATTTTACAATTAAAAGTATAAAAATTTGGATCAATTAAGTATAAAAGTTTGGATCAATTAAGTAAATAGTATGTTTATTTATACACTCAATTAAGGTAATAACTAATAAGTCTAACGCAAGTTTAAATTGTGGAGCACAGTAGAAGGGCATTATGGATAGTACCAACTCATCCTACCAGCTAGCTGACACACAACTTTTCATCGCATGCTTCATCAATTCAATCAATCTGTCTGGACTCCGGATCATACAATATATTGCACAATGCACCATGTGACGTCTCTGAAGATATTTGGTGCAATATCACATCAGAAGCCTCCAACAGAATTAATGAATGAATTTTTGTGTAGTTAACATCCTCTGTCTGCTTAATTAACTATACATCAACATAGCTTTGGTACAAAATTACAAATGATATATGCATAGGATCAAAATGTGAAACAATAATGAACGGGGGCATGCATGCATATCATTTGGGGTTAACACTTTGACAATGATGGGTGATTAACTTTTAGCTGGTAGGGTCCACATGTCATGCATATCTTATATCATATATATGTATGGTTGTGTGGTGTGGTACACTTAATTATATGATCTGCAGTCTGCACCCACTTTGTTTCTTTTATCGATCAGCTGAGAAAAGATGGAGGGTTGTGCACTAAGTACCTTAAGCATGGCATGCAGGGCCCCATAATTGACTCAGCATGCAGTACTCTCTCTCTCTCTCTCTCTCTCTCTCTCTCTCTCTCTCTCTCTCTCTCTCTCTCTCTCTCAAGGGTATCTATCATTTTTTTGGTACTGTTAATTTGGATTTTTTTCACAGTGAAAGGTCTTAATCATATTATCTTTTAACTGGCTTTTATTACCACCCTTCTTCTATCTTCAGAGATCTTCTTGTTTCGGTACTTTGAGGAAGATTGTTTCTCTTGGATGCATACCATCATATACGATATGTATGAGAAGGCCTGTACGGATATTACACACCTTTAAACGACTAAAGTACCTAATTGCAGTGTTGGTTTGCTCAAAAGGCTTCCAGCTAGGACTCGAGACGTGTGTATATGCATGCATACTTGCCACTTTAGCACTTGTACTTATTTGATTATTGGAATCAAGAGTTAAATTTTGGTTTTAAGAAAATTTTCAATAGATATTTCTATAAAAATTTTTGCGGAAATTTTTTTAATGAAACTTGATCATTTGTTTATTTAACATATTATCTACTATATGACTAAAAAATATTAAAAAAACTAAATTATATAATAGACTTAATGTGATATAAGGTGGATATAATGCGCGTTAGAGACAAATACTGTTAAAAAAATGGGTCACTAATTAATAATTATATAAATAATACCTCAAATTTATTTATATTACAATATTAAATTATGAATTAAATAAGTATCATCAAGTCAATATGTTTATTTAACATATTATTTACTACATTGATAAAAAACATTGAATAAACCAAATTATATAGTAGGTTTTATGTGATATAAGATGAATATAATGCGCGATAGAGACAAATACTGTTAAATAAAATTAGTATAATGAATAAACAAAATTAATATATTATTTATACTCTATAATCTATAGACTAAATTCTAATACTAAATCCTATATACCCTAATACTCTTTATACTCTATAATCTATAAATTAAATACTATATACTCTATATTGTTTATGATATGATATATGATATTAGGGTTTAGGCCCTTTAGATTATTTTTAACTATTTTTTACATAGAAATATATTAGAGTTTACTGGTTTAGGATTTAAAAACAACTAAATGAAACCCCAAACCCTTTTTTTTCTTTCTAATTGCCCAAAGACCTCAAACCCCAATCAACCCTAAACTTTTATATTTTTTTTCTCTTTTTTCTTTTATTTTTTTCCTTTTCCGTCCTTTTCATGGGCCCGTGACTCTCCAGTGACCCAATTTTCTTCTTTCTTTGTGCATGTTTCTTCTCCTTTCTCTCATTTCTCTCAATCCCTTGTGCTTCTCTCTCTCTCTCTGCATCTCCATCACCTACCCACCGTCACCCTCACCCCCACCCTTATCTCGCCCCATGTCGCCGAAACCCACCAAAAACCCAGCCCTTCCTCTCTTCCTCCCTCATGGCTTCAGCTCTTCCCAAAACCAATCCCTCTTTTTCTCCCTCGATTTCCCAAAACCCAGTCCCTCTCATCCCAGAAAAATCTCACCTGCTGAACATTTCGCCAAAATTTTGAGGATTTTGGGCGAAATTATGGAAATTTCGACAAAATCATTGAAATTTTGACGAAATTGTCTTGGGTTATTGTTAAAATTTCCATACCCTCACAAAACAAAAATTTCAGCGAAATTTTTGAAATTTAACTCCCTGATTGGAATGACTATCATAAGTCATTCAAATTAATTTATTACTAAATTACTCTCATGAATAAAAAATTCAAGGGTTATAAATGGAAATTCACCTAAAAAAAATTAAGTTGAAGCTCAATCTATTCACTTGCGTGCCTAGAGGCGAGAAAAACTTACCGAGTGCTTGGAAAAAATGCCGAAGGCGTGGCATGCCGAGCACATAGTAGCCTTACTGAGCTTGGCGAATGCAAGTGCATCCTCCATCTGCAAATTTTTAAGTTGCAGATTGCCTTTTTTTAAGGTTGTAAATACATATTTTTAGATTGTAGTTGATATTTTTAAATTGTAGATGCATGTTTTAGGTTACAGATGCAAGTTTAGGTAGATGCAGCTACCAAGAGCTCGACAAGAATCGCAGGGCGCTCGATATGATTTTTGGGGTTCTATTTAAGTTTTGGGGCGAGTGGATTGTGGGGTTATCTTTATTTTTCATTTTGGGCTTTAAGTTAAAGCACCCTTAATTTATATATACACCAAAAAAAAAATTTATCAAAGTCTAATAAGATAGCAATATCCAACATAAACCAATAATAATTCTAATCTTAAACAATAGAGAGATGACGTGGACTTGTATTTGTTGGTTGAATCAAGCTTAGCACCACGAAATAGGATTCATTTTTGCTCACCATCATTTTTTTTTTTTTTTGTGGTGAGCAAAATTGGACTCCCATATTAGATGACTTGGGCAATTACGTCACCGGCTCACCATCCACCATTATTGTTTACCATAATATGCAATTCTATTACTTGTAGACAACTAGAAGAATCCGTCAATCTAGGAGGAAGAAACCAATCCAGTTTCTTCTACTTATAATTGTTTAAAAATTAAAAAAGTCATTTAACATCAGTTGAAATGTTGAATATTATCAACTCAAACACTTCCATTTGCATTATAAATCAAGGCTCAAAGTACTGTTTTCTCAATTCTCACACACCTATAGCTCCCACATCTAAGCATCAATGGCAGAAGCAACAAAGAGGTAGTAGTAGCACTAATACTACTTAGTCCTTTATACTTTGCATGTCTTTCTTTCTTTCTTTCATTGTTGTTTTTGTTCTGAATGTTCTGTTTTTGTTGTTCCAGGTACGCATCTAAAACTAGTCTTAAATAATTAATTTCTTAATTTTTAACGAACATAAGTCAAACATGAACCTCTCCTTTCTAAAGTTTGACAGATATTTTACTTGTAATTTACTAGTGCTTCTTTTGAATATGAAGTACTTAGCTAACAAGCTAGAAATCTAGAATGAGACAAGATTCAAGCTAACCGTGATATGCAATTAATTTATTGGGTTAAATATAAAAATAGTTTATGAATTTTATATTGATTCTCAATTTGATCCATTAACTATAAAAAGTGTCAATTTGGTCTACAAATTTTTTAAATTGTACTAAAACAGTACAAACGTTAACTTTCATTTGAAAATTAACATAATTGGTCACATGAAAATGTGATGAATAAACTGTGCCCCTAAAAATGTGATCACTTGATGTACACATGACCAGTTTCCGTTAAATTTTTCGATGTAAGTTAACGTTTATACTGCTTTTGTACAACTTGAAAAGTTCGTGGACCAAATTGATATTTTTTATAATTAATGGATCAAAATAAAATTATTGTAAAATTCATGGAATATTTTTGTATTTAATCCTAATTTATATTAAAAGCTCCTGCCAGTCGCATGGATGTGAAGGAGAAATTGTTGTGCATGTTAAGTACGTAATTACCATTAAGCTATACTTTAATTATGAATATGAGATTTTATGAGTTGCAGTCCTTAATTCACTTTCATGACTATGACCTCTGCCAACCTCTTCCCTTGGGTTTTCTTTTTCTTTGTTAGCCATGGCCCATGCATGATGCTTTTTGTCTTCATGCATGATTTCTTAAAATTTGCATCTTCCGTGGTTTAGTTTAAACAGTTTCTTGAGAATGGTACAAATTTAGATGTATGAAATGAAAACTGTATTACTAATCAACTTTTAATTTCAATATTTCAAAAGTTCTTGTATATGGTTTAAAATTTAGTAATAAAACTCAAAGTTACAGTATGATTATTTTTTTGTTGTTAGTTTGATATATATTATTAATTTATTCTTCAAATATCTTAATTTTTATAATATAGTTCTTATTTAATATAATATCAAAGTTTTGAAATTTAATAGTTATCTAGTAGTCTATCTCCTACTTATGTTCTAAGTATTTTTGCAAAGTGACAATATATATATATATACATTATTTCACTACGTGCAAAATAAGACTATAAATGTTCGATGGTGTTAGTTTAATATGCAACATTAATTATCAAGAGTATTTACTAGAAAAAGAGTCATTGTGAAAATTAAAAGAAGTAATATACATTTTTATTTTTTTGAGAAAAGCCAAAGGGCTTTATGCATTAGATTTCGTACAAAACGAAAAAAAAAAAAAAAACATGAAAGTTCAAGGCTAGCATAAGCCAACTATAAATTGTATGAGCAATGACATATTGAAAAGAAATAGGATCCAAATCCAAAGAAATAATACTTTAAATATGCCTTGGATTTGTTTAATCCTCGGGATCTAAAACTCCCCTATGCAAATGAAAACATTACGATTCTCGTACAATGATTAAGGCGAATTAAAATTAAAAACATGGTTGATGGTCCCCTCTTAATATATAATTATATATGAGCTATAAAGATGAACAAAAATATGGTCCCCCCACTTGTAATCCTTGTTTTTCTTTGTTGGTGTTTCATTAAAAGAAACAATGTAGTCTCATGCCTCCCATGTCTCTCACACACTCCCAGTTGCATATACGCCCATACCTCTGTTTTAGAGTACGAACATCATATTTAAACCTATGCTTCGTTTTTTGGACACGTGTCCAACACCCACCTGCCTATGTACCCAACGAAACCCAAGTACAAAGTGAGAATTTTCTCCTTATTACCCCTTCCCTGCTTTTCTGGATCTTGTTTGTTGGGAAAAATTTAAGAATTTTCCGTCAAACTTCATTATCATAAAGTTTTTTGAGGTCTGAGCCTTCTGAGTTGAGTTCTGATCATGTGCGTAATACAATAACAACCGCACACGTGGCAAAATCACAGATGTCAGACTTTTAATCAGTGGCCTGGGTCCCACTGCTTTGGATACCCAAACTCATCAGTCTCTCTTTCTATCCATACACATCCATGGCAAAGCCCATCCAATGACTCCAAATCTTGATAACTACTCTTCTCTTTTTCTGTCCATTAGACGGTGGTAGTTTAATGAAGGAAAAATCGTTTATTTCTAAAATTTATTTTTATAAGTTGTTAGTTATCTAACTATTATTAAATACATAGATAATTTTTTGTACAGTTAGATTTAACGGTCCATTTGTTTGATGATATTTAAATGACTTATTAATTTTTATTTTTTATATTTGATTAATTCTTTTTACAAAGATGATTTAAAAAATAAATAGTTATTATCATGAAATAAAACTACACTGCATGATAAACAAAATAAGAAAAAAGATACAAAAGAAAAGACAACTAGCATTCCTCAACTATTTTTAAGGGTTCGATTGTCAAGATGGCCATATTACATTTCTTATCTCTCTAGTGAGAGTTTTCTTTCGATTTTTAACGGTTAAAATATAACTGTATAGCATGTAATGGTTGCATTCATAGGCGGATGCAGGGTGGGGTCAATTGACCCCATGAACCCATTAATGTTGGGCTTGAAGAAAAATTTTGACCCCATGAAGTTTGGGTCTTGGTAGTAGGCGCAAGGGCAATAATGCATTCAATGTGTTTGTGTAAATGTCTAAACAAGAAAATAAGAACCAGATTGCAGAGAAAGGGAAAGAAAGACTGAAAGGGTGAGTGACAGTCACGTGAGATGCATATGGGTTTTTTTTTTCTTCTAAACTTCGTTTTGGCAAGTTAATTAAAAAAGCAACTGAGTAGAAGAAAGTCAAGAGACTCACCCAGTGCCAGTGCACACGAATGAAGGATAGAGCAGAGCCAGACCAGACCCAGGGCCCAAGGCATAAACAAAGGGCTAAAATGTTGAAGGCGGCACGTGCTCACGACGTCATACCCAAAAATGTTGCCGCCCTCTGTGCGGCTACTCCCTCGCGACGGCCCTTGTTCGCTTGCATCCGCCCATGCTGCTCGTGAGTAGCGACTGCATCTGCTCGCTCGGTTAATCTTGCCCCCATAATAGTTGATTTTTGGATCCATTACTGGGTTCATTGTGAGTATTTTAGACTTTTTAAGTAGTTTAACTTTATCATTATAATCCAAAATATCTCGCTCAAATGCACATTAAAAAAAAAAAAAGCATCACATGCTACTTTCATTTATGATATTGATACCATTACAAAATCTGTTCTCACATTGACACTGTTAAAACACTACATGATAAAACTAATACAATTTATTTTTATTTGATTGGGAAAATTAATACAATTTAAATTACTTGAAAAACAAATAATTCGATGGAGGAATAAAACAAAGAAAATAATTAAAAAATTGACAAGTGCCATCAGTGTCAGTGTGATGCAGTAAATATGTGATTTTTATCTGTAGGCACAGAATGCCTGCTTAAAAGTCGTCCTCTTGAATAGTTCCTTGGATGGGTACAGCTGAGTACCTTTTCTTTACCTGGCATACTAGTTTTTTTACTATTTTACTCCAAGCAAAGGGGACGGTAATTGATATGGCAAACACACATTTACCGTTTGATGTCTGGAGTCTGGAGCCTGGAGCCTGGTACGGTTTTCAAAAGAGTACTTGCATCTGTCGTTATTGCTTTATGGACGACTTCATATTCTAAAGGAAAGTGGAGAGTCCTCTCTTTGAAGGATCAAACAATGGGGAATTAATTTCAATTAGGAGCTTTATAAGGGAGAATTGAGACCTTTCTTTTCTTGTTCAAATCCGATGTGGTATTTGAAGACCGTGCTTTTAGCTTTTCCAACACTGGCATGGGGGCATAATTCATAAACACTGGAAATGGTGATTTGAAAACCAAAGTTTAGATTTTTGTAGCGGAAACAGTCTTCCATGTTGTAATTTTAATGGCCATTCAAAAAGAATGCCAAGGAGTGGTCACAATCAACCAATCTGGGGAGTGGGTCAATCTTTGCTGTCTATGGATTTTGGAGTGACATCTTTGGGTTTGGGTGGATGAAGGATGATGGATCCCTCCCACTCACTAATCACTGTATCTTGACAACCAACTAGCCACCGCAATTTTGGACTTCATCACCTTAAAATTAGTTGCATTCATACTCTCTTGTCCTTTCTAGTTCTAGAACGTTATCAAAACACTTGCAAAAGGTTTAAATTAGGGTTAAATATAAAAATAGATTACAAATTTATCTTAATTTTTAATTTGGTTCATCAATTATAAAAAGTGTTAATTTTATTCACGAACTTCTCAAGTTGTATCAAAGTAGTACAAATGTTAACTTTCATCCAAAAGTATACGAAACTAGTTATGTGTATAGCATTTAACAAAATTTTCAAAGATATTTCAGTTTATTAAACACTTTTGACCAAAAACATTTATACCCTTTTTTTTTTTGTTAGATCCTCTTCCTCTTCTTTCTTTTTGCAATAGATCCACTTCCTCTTCTTGCTCTTCATCTTCTTTTTCTTATGCAAATCCCACCATCATCTTCACCTTTCCCAACCACAAAAGAAGAAAAAAAAACAACCATCGCCGTCCCAACGCATCCCTTCTTACACGGGTGTGGTTTTTTTTTTTTTTTAGGTCAAAGGGTGATGAATGGACTAAAATGCCCTTGAAAAAGTGGTCACATGTCATGCACATGACTAATTTCGTTAACTTCTAGATAGAAGTTAATATTTGTACTGCTTTGGTACAACTTAGAAAATTCGTAAACTGAATTGACACTTTTTATAGTTAATAGACCAAATTAAAAATCAAGGTAAAAAAACATAAATTCAATTTAGACACATAACTATATACGTCATTTCAACAGGGTCCACGAATTTTAAAATATTTCAAATATACACCCGATTTATTATCTAAATTGAAAAATGAACTTCCGTCCATCGATTTGTTGAGAGATCAGTTAAATATCAGCTTGGATTTTGCTGACGGAGATTAATTGGCGACATGACACCAAACCAGCATACATTTCCCGTCAAATGAGCGACACATGTCCACCTGACACGAGCCCACACACTCATCACTTCTTTCCTACTCGTCGAACGCTCTCCTAACCATTTAGTCTCCAAAAAACATCACGTTTTTCCCAAATTTAAATATAAATCCCTCACTCGTGTTCGACAAGCGAGAAATAGATAATGAGTTTGTGGGCCCGTGTCAAGGGTTAGGTGGACATGTGTCATCGTGTGGCTCATTTGACGAGAAATATTTGTTGAGATAGCACTACGTCACCAAATAATCCCAATCAGCAAAAGCCAAGCTGACATTTAACTGATCTCTCAACGAATCAATGGACGGAAATCCATTTTTCAATTTAGATAATAGATCGGGTGTATATTTGAAATATTTTAAAGTTCGTAAACCCCGTTGAAATAACATATATAGTTATATGTCTAAGTTGAATTTATGCCTAAAGTTTATGTACTATTTTTATATTTAACCCTTTAAATTAATAAATCATACATAGAAGGGAAGATGAAGAAAGTAAGACATTTTATCCAAATTAAGCTACTATATCTCATTGACTTCTTGACTTCTTCTTGTTACTAGCTAATATTATCACCGTCCCCCACTAATGCTACTACTTCATCATTGTCACAAATTAATTAATCATCATCACTCACACTATTATCATAGTACAATTACCGATCATAGTCAATTAATTACCATTTTCAATACTGTTATTACTATTATTAATTTTTAAGTACACCCTTACATATATAAGAAAAATTATGTGATACAACCACTACATATGACACATCTAGACTTAATAGTGAAAGTTATACTCTAATTAAAAAAAAAAAAGTGAACCCTATCAACATTCTTTCTCATTATTATAGCGGAAAAAAAAGAAGATTTTGTATCATATATACTTTGACTTTCTTTTGTTAAAATTTTGACTCGTAAATACATAAGTACTAATTAAAAATATTTTTATATCATATTTTGTATAATAAAATTCTTCCCTACACAATGAGTTATAAAACTCGTGTTGAGAATTTGGGTTTTACTATCATTTGAAGTCCGCAAATTTGTGTTAAATTTGGGTCAATCAAACCTTTAACTCGAGCTTAGTTTGAATTTAATCGAGTTGGTAATTTAGCACTTATTTCTATGAGCCAATTAATGTTTGGACTATAGCTCAGCCAGTCCAGTAACTGATTTAAGTTCGACTATAGCACTTATTTAGGTTTTACTATCATTTGAAGTCCGCAGATTTCTATGAGCCAATTAATGTTTGGACTATAGCTCAGCCAGTCCAGTAACTGATTGTCTTGCCTGCACTCAGCGTAGTGTCATGAGGACCTCAAAAGATTTAAATTCCCCTACAAAATCAGACACAAGTCCCACCATGATGCTACTCAATGCGAGATTCATGTCCTCTACTTTACATTGGTTTATAGCCAATCCCTTCAACCACAATGTATATCCCTGTCCTTATATGGATCAACCCCGTTGCAAAATTCTCTCGACTATGGTATAAAAATTAAATTTATTGTTTACATTGAGAAAAGAATCACAAGTTAAGAAATTAAGGTCTTCCATACGAGGTTTATAAAATGTTAATCTTTTTCACCTATTATTAATTAGTTTTAATAATATGCTTCAATTTTTTTTTATGATATTAGATCATATAAACAACTACACGTACTTCCACATGAGAGGGGTGTTGAGAGAAAGAATCACATCCGGAAATTAAGGCCATGCATGGTGCATTTATAAGGTGTTGGGCCTCTCCTTGTATTGAAAATTGATTTTGAGTTTGATACTCCAATTTCTTTTAGTTCCAACTCAATCTAAATCCAAACATAATTTACAATTTAAAATTATTATTTATTATTTCCTAAAATATAAGAGCTCTTGAAATTACTTAGAATGTCGCAAGTTTGATTTGTTATCTACAAGGGCAGAGACAATTAAGGGCCCGTTTGAGATTGTTGTTGGATACCTAAAAACTGTTGTGGATGACAATTCTAGATCACTCAAAACAGTTTTGGTGTTTGGCAAAAAAACAAAAAACTATAGTGCCTCACTATTCTAGGTCACTCACTACAATTTTGAAAAACATCTATTCACATACTTTTTAAAACTGCAGTGCATGAAAGTTATTGGGCCCATTAATTACAAATTTTAGTTGTCCAATATATCCTTAATTTTATATTGATTATTAATTACTGTATTTTATTTGTACCATTAAAATTATAATATACTTATAAAAATAATATGCATATTTCTTTATTTATTTATCTTGTTTTTAGCAATTTTAATGTTAATATAAATTTGTAGACAAAAAATTCTAAACAAGTAAAAGATCTATTTTTTACCAAACAAATCAATCAAAAGCACTTTTAGTATTATATATATTTTAGTAATTATAAACAGTCACGTTAGTTTTATATTAAAATTTATCAAATATCTTAATACTGTTTTTTGTATTTATAGCACTTTTGAAAATATAATTTACCAAACACTCAATTATTTTACTTCACATCAATTTTTTTCATATAAATATCAAACTAAGCCTAAATTTCGTAATAATAAGCATAATTTTTGTTTGTGTCAGAACGATCTTAGACCGTTAGTCAATCGGTATATATAGGTACTGATTATTTGGCAATAGAGCCACTCAATTTTTTATATTTTATATTTTATACTTGAATGTTAATATTTGTGGCTTTGATTAAGATTTTTTATAGTGTGGTTTAACTGTTTAAGTATATTTTAGGAGATTTAAAGTTAGTGATTTTCTTCATAGAAGATATATACAGCTGCAATGATATAAATGCAAGTGCACTTGTGATCAACATGATCCGTCAAATGATGGACGCTTCTTGTCGAGCGCACGGTGTTGCTTTTATTTTGAAACGTAATAATACAAGCATAAGTCATTTTTGATATTTAAATAATAATCTTTCACTTGTGCCAACGAACCCTTTAAATTAAGCACGTGGCAAAGAGATTTAATGGTTTATTTATAAGTTATGATGATGGATGGATGGATGGATGTTTTATGTAGGATTTAATTGCATACAAATTAGCAATTAATGATATGATATCACTCACACCAGCAATTAACTTTTGTGTACGTATGGCCTTGATGTATAACATCAATTGGCCTGGTAGTAACGAAAGAAAAAAAGTCCTGTCAATGTTGAATGGAAAATTAAATCGAAAACTAAAAGATACCATACGTCTAAAAGATATCATCCTCGCACTAAAACGTGACAGAAAGACCCACACCTAAATTTTTCTGAATATAATTATGAAAAGGAAAAAGAAGGCTCTGTATTTCTCCCTTTCATCCTTCTCCTCACCTGTCTAATCACAATATTACACCTCGATCTCACTAACTCTCTCTCTTACTCACCACTCATCAGAGCAGCGACTCTCTTCAATCAAATCGTTTCCAGGGTCTCCAGAGCTTAATTGGCTGGCTCCACCACCTACACTATTCCCACGTGCGTTCCCATACCCATCCTCTCTCTCTCTCACGTGTCACTCGCTTCTCATCCTCTCTCTCTCTCTCTGCAAACAGTGCAGCTTTTTTCTTATGCACTGTAACCCCATTGGTGTAGAACAAAGGAAACCCAGAGAGAGTTGAGAGTTGAGACCCTTCAATGCTCTGACTCTCTCTCTCTCTCTCTCTCTCTCTCTCTCTCTCTCTCTCTCTCTCTCTCTCCCCCTAATCCTAAAACCCTTTTCCTCTTTTATACGTGACACCTAACCTACAACCTACTCTTCCCTATTTCTTTGCAATCTCATCCGACTATTATATACACAGTCCTATACATATTGTACTACTCCTTTCTCTGTACCGCACTACCACCAAAACCATCAAAAACCCACAAGCCCATAACACACTCACACACGCAGAGAAGTGACGGAGACATGGAAATAGGTGGCAACAGCATCAATATCAACAACATGTTGGCTCATCATAACAGCACCAGAGGGCAAAATGGTAATACCACCGCCAATCTCGCCTGGGATATATGGGGGGAGCTCAGTAATAATAACACTACTACTACTCATACCACTAATAATAATAATAATAACTTATGGTACACCGCCGCCGCGGCAGCCACCACGCTCGCCACGGCGGCGGAGGAGGCGTACTCTGGTGGGCCCCACTTGTCCCACCAGAAGTACTGCCATCCGGATCCGCACTTGATGTGCTTGAAGCTGGGGAAGCGGCACTACTTCGAGGACGCCTCCTCCTCTGCCGCTGCTCCGCCGCCTCTGATCCAGCGACACGTGGCGGGGTTCCCTGTGGCTGTGGCCGTGGCGGCGGGCAAGAGAGGCAAGCAGCATCAGCAATTGTATGGCGGTGGCGGAGGCGGTGGGGGTGGGGCCTCGTCGTCGTCGAAGGTGGCGCGGTGTCAGGTGGAGGGGTGCCACGTGGCGCTGGTGAATGCGAAGGAGTACCACCGGAGGCACAAGGTGTGTGAGATGCACTCCAAGGCTTCCAAGGTGGTGGTGTTGGGGATGGAGCAGCGTTTCTGTCAGCAGTGTAGCAGGTCTGTTCACTTTTTAATTCCATGTTCGACTATATTTTTAAGTTATCCCAAAAATTAAGAAGAAAAGAAATTTTCAAGTTGACAATGGTCAATGCATATCAATCAATTTAGTAACATTTGCAGTTTAGTTATTTGACAAAGTAGCTAGACTCAATATGAGTAATTGGAGAAAATTAAATTAATTTTCAAGACCCAACATATTATATTAAAATTTGTGTAAATAAAAAAGGATTGTTGGTTTGCTTGATTAATTTTTGGCAAAAGATTGTATAATTAATAAGATGATGATAGATGGTCTAATGGGTGGGAAAATGGGTATGTATGTATATATAGGTTTCATGTTGTGTCAGAGTTTGACGAGTCTAAGAGGAGTTGTAGGAGGAGATTAGCAGGGCATAATGAGCGAAGAAGAAAGAGCTCTCATGATTCTCTACCAAGAAACTCTTCTCAAGGTGTGTATATATATTTGTCCTTATTTTATTATTTTCCTTATTTTTTTTTTTCATTGGAGGTTCCTTGGGTAACCAATGTTTTGTAGCACACTACTACTGTGTTTGACATTGTAATTACTCACCAAAACAAATCCGCTATATATGATGAGCCATACAAATTATATATATTTATACTAACCAATTCTAACTACAAGCAGAGAAACTAATCTAACTATAAGAGACTATTGAACATTACCAAAGAAGCCAAAAGCTGCCAGAAACTCCGGCCAAAAAAAATCCACACTTACATAGGCACCCCAAATTCTCTTGTAACAAGCTTGGATACTTAAGGGAAGGAGACCCCAAACTGTTTTAGGCCAGGCCACTAAGAATCTATAAAACTAATGTGAAAAGATTTTGTGCCCAAATGTGGCAAAGTTAAATAATACACATCATTCTTTTGTTGTTTAGGTGATTATACACATCACCATCTATTTTTAATATGAAATTAATATCATATTTATTGAAATATCATCTTATTTAACCCAAATCTAATGGTCTTAATTTATACTTAATTGTTATTTTCTCCATATTCAAAATTTGCAACCAACGTTTCAGATCACAGAAAAAAATCTGAATAGCAATTCGATCTTCTCCCATGGATTGCTCTTATTTTCTCCACATTTGAATCTTCTCTCAAAGAATCCAACAGATTTTGCACTTGGGTTATCTTCTCCCATAGATTGCTCTCCTCCCTAAAACTTAAACCCTAAATAAAATAATTGGATTGAGCGTTTTTTTTTTTTTTTTTTTCTCTTTCAATCTGAACGTGAATTGATTCAATCTGTAAGCATAAGCTTTCAAGGCTTCTCCTACCATCTTATCCCAAGGAGGACTTACCTGCACCGGGGATACCAATAGGTGTTATCCCCATCCTCTTCTCTCTCTCTCTCTCTCTCTCTCTCTCTCTCTCTCTCTCTCTCTCTCTCTCTCTCTTTCTCTCCCTCCACCTTTCTCTCTCCTTTTCTCTCTCTTTTTCCATGGTGATACCACACAGGTGGTATCCCAGGGATAGGTAAGTTTTATTCTCTTATCCCTAAAACTATATGATTCAATTTTGTTCATTAGTGTTGGAAAGGTCAATTAAAAAAAAAAAACTAAGTTTCAGGTTCCAGAAATCCAAGAATAAAAAACCATTAAACTATACAAATCAAAATGTCTATGTGAACCCTAACATATTAACAACCCAACATTGGAAAAAAAAAAAATCTCAACAAAACAGTACACCATATGAAGTATAAAAGTTAAGTAAACTAGTTCTAAATCAAGGACCATTCTTATGAACTATCACAAATCATTAAAGAGTTGAACAAAATTCTTCTAATCATAAATGCAATAAGAGAGATGACGTAGTAACTTTTTAGGGTTCTAACTTGTTTGTGTTTTTCTTAGGATGGGAACATGCCATTGCATTGGAACCTAATATCAATAGCTTTCTTTCTTTGGTACTGTTTTGCTCCAACTATCAGCTTGATTTATGTATCAACTTTGAGGAAAAGAGAATGTTTCTAAGAACTCACACATCTAGATGTTAGACAGTCACTTAACCCTAAAAGTCTAATCTATTAAGTTTAAACTATTAGGTAACCAACAAACAATATATATCAAACTATCAACATACAACTGTTTGAGATGGATTTTGAGCAGTTTTACACTGCACCTTCACCGCTTGTCTTGTTAAATTAAATGCTTCCTCATCAGATCTATATAGTTAATGTATAATTTATTTGTGTAAGATCACATATTCTAATCTTAGAATTCGTTGGAATTCATGAACTGTTTAGGTATAAGTTACATACCCCATTACCCCTTATGACTTTTGTAATACAATCTGATATGAAAAGTAACAGTCCTCTACAACTTTCTTCACTTACAAATCACTTGCTCGAGCATTAATTTTCCAAATTGTCATTAGCAAAATGGTAATATACCTATTGATTTTTTTTGTTGAGCTTCATATTTGTTTGTTTCACTTGCATGAAGTTTGAAGAAAATATATGAATGCTATGCAAGTTGGAAAAAAATAGTTGGGGCAAATAGCATTGTCCATAATCAAATTACCACAAGCTAGTGCCCTCCTTTAAATTAACCACAGAACACACAATGCATTAAGTGCTGTCTCATATATGAAGTTATAATAAAACCTTAATTTTCCTTTTATATACTTCATTTGCTATGACATTATGCAGGCAGTGAAACTCCATTTCCAATCATATTATATAACTAATGAATGAATAATCAGTATAAATAAATGATGAAGCTGATCATCAAACTAAAGCTAAACATATGGAGTTTCTTGGTGGACAGACAGTAAGTTGATGGGTGCTGGCAGGTTTCCTGCATATTTATCATCATCCTCGACAGGACGTGCTCTCTCTCTTCTGTCATCCAAGGCCGATTCTTGGGTATCTCCCTCTGATCTCTCCTCAAGATCCAGTGCTGCACTTCGAGAGCTCATTGCAGAAAACCGTGCAGCCATCTTGGCTCGCCAGTTCATTTCGGACAGATCAGCCGAAGAGTACTTTGGTACTGATTATGGCCAATCTTGGTCCAATTCTGTCGAATCTCACCACCACCACCACCAGATGTTTTGTGATCCACATGATCATGGTTGGGAGAGGTTCCATGAAAGTTGTAGTGGCGCTCATTTGACACTTGATCTCATGCAGACTCCAAGCCCTGCTGCATATGGGTTCTTGCCTGCAACTGCAAGGGCCAAAACCAAGGCTGAGGAAGAGGAGTGTGATTTGTGGAACTCCTTTCAGGGTGCCAGTATGGTCTAAAATTCTTTTGACAAGTTTCATGGATGATTAATTCTTTGATTGCTTTCCTTAGTGTGATAAGGGCAAACAAGCAATTGTTAGCCAATTAGACCAATTAGGGGGCGAATTGTTTGTTGAACAAGCTGTATATTTCTTCATTCTATTTTTATTATGCATACTTTCTGACGTGTGCATTGTAGAGATTTGATGAAAATCTCAGTTTTGAGAGAAGACTTTAAAGATCGGTTGCGTATTTAAGGTAAACTAAAACCTTAATCTTCTATGTATATATGAAGAAATTCTGTTCTGAAAATGTCTGCTTTTACCTAAGAGTTGGGGTTTGTGTTAGGAAGTGGCTTTGTGTTCTGGAAGTTCAAAATTAATTAAGAGCCGGCTATCAGTTGGCTCTACCAAAGAGGATGTAGCCTGTAACTCTTAACTTCTCAATAAAACCAAATGAGGACTATTTATTGGTTCTACCAAAGTGGCTTTGTGTATGTATGCTCTAAGGATTAGGGTTTAGGGTGGAGCGTTTAGAGAGTAGTTTATTTGAGAGTGCGGAAGAGGGTATTTCCTCTTCAAATTGTAGTTTTTTGCATCTCTTTTTAGTGGAATCATCTAGTCCATGAATGTTGTCCAATCTTCAATTAACCATGTAAATGTAAATCTCATGTTTAAGAGGTTTTCTTTAAAAAATTTTCGTTGGTTGGTTCACTTAAAAGAATTTCCAAGTAAAACCGAATTTCTTACCACAAACAAGCCGCATGCAAAGAAAGATTAGTTAGAGACATACATATATTGCTCCAAAGTCAAGCCAAGTGAGTGCTCAAAGCTAGGCGTTGATGCGAAAAATGGTTATGGTTTGTTCAGTCTGTAATAATCATGTATACGCCAGTTTGATAGAATTAGAGCATCCAACCCAAAATCAATTGGCAATGGGTGGAGAGGCCCAAGACTTATAAGCACATATGTTAAACTCTAGTTTTCCGATGTGGAACATTGCTCCACATTACTCTCAACACGCCCCCGCACGTGTGGCGATATTTTGAGCCTTACACGTGAACAAATTGTATTGGGTGACGTGGGAGCACGTGTGGCCGTTGGGCCTTACACGCGGATAACCAAGCTCTGATACCATGATAGAATTAGAGCATCCAACCCAAAACCAATTGGCAATGGGTGGAGAGGCCCAAGACTTATAAGCACATATGTTAAACTCTAGTTTTCCGATATGGGACATTGCTCCACATTACTCTCAACACAGTTAAAGTCGAAACACAATATCATATACATCGACCCAGATTAAATATTAAAATCTTCATGCAAGAGTACCTACTCGCAAAGGCCACAGTTAAAGACTGAACAAACAATCAACTCCATGGAGAGTAAGTACCACGTGAAGTCAAGCCATTTCAAAAATATCATGGTGATCTAGCACCATGTGCAATACTCCAGGTCCAGGTTTACACACATTTGGCAAAGACAAAAGCAAAGTTCTCATCACTATCTTCAGTAATACCCACTCGTCAAGTTTCCTTCTTCAGTTGCTTATATTATTATTCAAAGAGGTTAAAGATCAACAATCACTTATCCGATGTACAACAATTGTATTCATTCACCATTCGATTCCTAACATTCCGAACTTACAATAATGCATGATGTCTATATGAGTAATATGAGCTAGTGTCCTTCATTGTGTAAAAATTTCTCAAAGGATCCAAGAGGTTTGAAAAATTATGCTTTCTAGTTATAGAAAGTGCACAGAGAAAGAATTGCTTGTATATGGGGTCAAATATTGATACGGCTTTTATTCTACATGATCGGATCTTTACCTACACATACGAAATTAAAAAAATATTTTAGTAACATACGAATTTAATTTAATTTTTTTAACCTCAAATACCATCATTCAAGTGTCAAATGCAGCCAGGAAAATATATGATGAGAAAATCTACTGTTGCACTCATAACCTTGAGACACTCTCACATGAAATGAATGGCAATAAATATTTACCAAAAACCATATAAACCACTGTAGCTCTGTTCCACGTACCCAGTGACATTTTTTGTTTTTAAGTAAAATCACCCTGAGACACCTTTTAATGTTGCCTGTATCATCAACAATTAATATGATGTGCTTCCTCATGAATGTCATGGCTTTGCCCCTTTATATATAGGTGAGTAGGTGAAGAGAGATATTCAAATTAATTCTTTTAAAAGTTTTGACAAGTGACTCACATAGTCACATGCAAAGTTTTTCTTTTATGTCTTTCTTTGTGATAATATATGTTGACTGTTAATTGAACTCACACGTCATATGAATCATATGATAAATAATTTAAATTAATAGTTTGATAACATAATTATCTTATACCAAATTATAAACGTATAAACATAAATTTACATGACAAAATTTCTAAATAGACATCATTTTTTATAAGAAATGAAATGACCACATATTTGGTCTAACTTCGTAGTGTAGTCTTATGATCCATCATTTATTTTATGTAAAATTAAGATTAAGAATCAAATATCCATAGTTTTTCAGCAAAACAGTAATATATATATATAGAGGAGTGCTCTAAAGCTAACCAGTTAGCAAATTAATACGAAGCTAACCATGCTTTTGGGCTTACCACATCACTAATCTCATAATCTGAATCATCAATTATTTAGGCCATACGTACTTCAAAGATCATCATTGCAAAAAATCAACTAAATCGAAAATCATGTAGTCATCTAATTGAGATCAAATAAATAGACGATCAGTATTTTCGATAAAAGCATATAAATAGTTGTTATTATAATCAAATGGCTAAATGACTTCCGATTTTGAAGATTTTTTACATGAATGATCTTTGAAGCATGAGCTAAAAAATAAACGGTTTTGATTTTGAAATTACATTGTGCAGTGGGCCCAACAGGGTGGTTAGTTTTGTATTAACTTACTAACTAGTTAGTTTTAGAGCATTCTTGTATATATATATATATATATATTTTTTTTTTTTAATTTAGGTACTAACCTAAAGCAAAATATTTTAGATTAGATCACAAATCGGTTTGTTATACAGTTGTGACGGTTTTAAATTCATAAAAATTCAAAATTTATAAGGATTTAATGTTTTTTATTTAGAATTAGGGGATAAAGTCCTATAACCCATGGACTAAATATTAAAGTTTAAGCCTTGCAAATATTGAAAAAATAAAAAATCAGTAAAAAAGTTATGATTGTTAGACAGTCATAACTCGGTATAACTATGTTTTTTAAAGTTGATGTATAAACTGAAATTTAGTATTAAAGTGAAATGACATAAACATTTTGATAGTTAAAATAAAAAAATATTACAATTTGGTACCTAAAGTAACGTGCCTTTTATTTTTTAAATTCCCCTTCAATATTAATGCAAAAATTTAAGACCAATACAATATTTAATAAATGAGTTTATTTTTTTTTTTTTTCATATTTAGTGCTTAAACTTTGATCATTGTCTTAATGTGGTACCTAAACTTTTATTTGTCCCAATTGAGTACCTAAACTTTTTTTTTGTATCTAATAGGTACCAAAATGAATTTCTGTTAAAATTGTCAACAAAAGTTAGGGGCAATATAGTCACTTCAAAAAATTTAAATTTATATTTTAATTATAATTATTTATTTTTTTTGTTTGTTGTGTTTTTTTTTTTAATAATTTTAAACATATAAAGAAAATAATTAAAATATACTTTGACTATATTGCCCCTAACTTTTGTTGACAATTTTAACATAAATTCATTTTGGTACCTATTAAACACAAAATAAAAGTTTAGGTACTCAATTGAAACAAATAAAAGTTTAGGTACCACATTGAGACAAGGGTCAAAGTTTAGGTATTAAATATGAAATAAACCCTTAATAAATTTAAAAATAATCATGATAGTGATAGACAAATATATTCAATTTGGTTAGTTTTAATAGCAATGATACTTGCAGCAGATTTTTTTAAAAAAATTATGTGGTTTGTATCATTAAATTAACTATATTGAAAAGTCCTTTAAGAGGTAAATATCACTTTCTTATATATATAATTTTTCTCTAAAGAGAATGTTCACATTTTTCAAAATTTGCGGATATCGACACAGTGTTGACATGAGATAGACAGTGTGTCGACACAAATGATGTGCTGTATCAATTTTTGAAATTTTGTGTCGACACATTGTCTACCTTATGTCGGTACTATATCGGCATTCACAAATTTTAAAAAATGCAGACATTTTGTTTAGAGAAAGACTGTATATATATGTATATATATATTTTTTTTTTGCTTATCCAGACGTTAATTCAAGACTCTCAGTGTGCAGGTGTTGATCGATTAGTAGTTGAAAAAGTTGTCTCCCTGAACGGTCAACACCTTTCATATCTTAGTTTTTAGGTTTTAATTCTCAAATTTTGGGTGTTTGAGAGTTAAAACCTAAAATTTAAGCTCTAATATTGATTTTGCAGAGGATGAAATACTAGAGCTCTAATATCAATTGATTGGAGTCATTTTTGTCCATTTTTTTATCTTATCCTTTGTAAAATCAATATTAGAGCTATAAAATCAATATATATAAAAGAAATGATCACTCGCTCACCATAGAGCGAGGAATTTCCTTGCTTATTTAACCACCCAGCAACGAATTTCAATGATTGGAACCGTCTATATTTTAGAGCGCAGCATCATTCAATGATCAACCTTGCAAAAAATCAACCAAATCAGAAACTATTTAGCCAGTGTATTACTGTCAACATCATTTCAATTTTATCTGACGAACTATATTTGTCTGCAAAGTTTGAAGAACCAAACAATTATCGATTTAATTGATTTTTTACAAGGACGACCCTTAATGATGGACCTAAAAAATGGACGGTCCCGATCATAGAATTCCCCGCTCTGTGGTGAGCGGGTGGTTAGGTGAGCAGATAATTCCTCACTCTATGGTGAACGAGTGATCATTTCTGTATATATATATATATACACACATATATGTGCCGTACGTACGTTCTTTAGGTTGTTTTTTTCCCACATTTTGATCTTATTCTTGGCATGGTTTAATACTTTAGGGTATAAATTGTCAGTTCAGACTTGTTCTTCGGCTTTAACTCTCGTGGTTTTGGACTCTTGTAGTTTTTTAATTAACTTCAATATAACTTCAAACAATAATTTTATACTCTAAAATATAGAACCTTTTACCCTAAAATGTCATATCCACAATGTCCACATTATATATATAAAAGAAAAACTTTAAGTGCAAATGTCCACATTATCGTTACTGAGCGTTGAAACTTCTATTGTTGATTGATCGTTTAAACGCTCATTAATATCTGCAAGTACATAAGAATACACTTGAAGCACTCTATGTATATAATAATATAAGTGGTTTTGGGTTGACTTTAAGTCTCTAATGAAAATATTATATAGATTAGAATAGATGGTCAAATTCCATAAGTGGTTTGAGAAGAAAAGAAGAGCTAGAGTTACCCATATTTGTGACATCGATGGGTGGTCCAGCCAGTAGAACAATAAAAGAAAGAAAACCTTTTGGTGCTTTGCATCCACAACAACACACACCCAGTCAACCAGCATCCATAACCCATTTTATATATTCTCACACACTCATCACTCATCGCTCATTCGACCAAAAAAAAAAACCAATCACTCATCGCTCATTTTTTACATATATATTATCTAGGCATCCACTATCTACTATCTTAGCTATTTTCATCGTATCACGTGTACTGCACGTGAATACCTGCAACTGATCCTCCATACGACCCCACGCAGCACCCTACTATCCTAAAACAAGTATCCACGTGCAGGGTTTGAAAAGTATGCTCTCTGTGCCACCCCCACAGCACTGTGACAGTAGCATCAATAACTTTGTTGCAGTAAAATTGTGAGGGCCCCATATCTCTTCTTTTCAATTATTTTGAAACAGAGTATTTACATTCGCATTAAAGATCTAGAGTTCGAATTACTTATATCTTAATATATTCTTTTCTTTTTCTAATATATATACTAATATATTTTATATTTGATATGACCGTAACATGGGTTAAGTAATGTTACTAATTTATTTATGTTATAACACGTATATATTTATAATATTATATCTTAAAAATATAAATTTGTTATTTATTCATGTTATTAGTTAACTAGCCTTTTTGTACTCACTTTTGCGAGTGCAAAGTGGCTCTTTTTATTGTGCAAACACTGATATTTTAGCAAGTATGATCAATTTAATAAATTAAGTAAATTTGAAAAAAATTAATAAAGGAGAGAGAGACAGCAAACTAATTCTCATGGGTGATAAAGTAAACTTGAAAAATAGATAATCAACCATTGAATTTAAGCCGAAACGATCTCAGCCATACAGATTCGGAGATAATTCAAAAATAATTCTGTTTTATTATATAGATATAATAAGTTTAGTGTTACTCTTATTTCAATGAAGATTTTTATGGCGCAAAAACAGGTCACAGCGAATATCATACATTCACCATACAATAGTGGAAAACTATATATATCTTTATGTCAATAAAAAATCATACATTGAAATAATATAATGAGTTAGATGTTGTAATTTCCTGCAAAATTTAGAGTAAAAAGTGAATGTATAAATGATGACATACAATGTCCGTTGGTGAGTAAAACCCCTTTCAATAATGGTGTTTGCAAAGCGATGGATGTGGGGGAAGGAGGGTAGGATGGGATGTGTGTTGGGCAAGCGATCGACCTACAAAGCTGGGATCACTGGGTAGTGGGGGGCTGAGAGTAATGTTGCACTCATTCAATGAAACAAGATATGTACCTCATTTATTCTTCTGACTTCTCTCTTTTAACTAAGAGGGCTTCCAATATTTGATTGTTTGCGTGCCAGTTTGGACCACTGACTACTCCTCACTATGCTTGAAAGCTCAGAATAAAAATTAAGCAATTGTTGGACCACTTTTTGTGCAACTTTTTAAAGCACGTACTTATAATATTTTTATACAATAATTTCATACTATTTTACATGATATTCATATATTAGACACTAAAAATTAAAAAATAAAATCTAAAAAAGAAAAAGTAAATACCCTTTCAGTAACGTAATGATACATATACATCAGATAAGATACAAATGTAAGAAAAAAAATATGGGACAACTAGCATTATTATTTTTAATAAGCTCTTCATTGTGCATGTTAGCTAGGATATTAATTCAAACTCACTGTCATTTTATGTTTTGTAGATTTTATTCTTCATTCATGGGTGTGATCGAATGTTTTTAAAGCTGGATCGAGATTAATTTGTAATTCTAATAGTTAAGTGTTAAGAATATTTTTCTTTACACTTGAAGTCTCAAGTTCAAATCTTATGTATCTTTTTTAATTTTTAATTTGTAAGTAGAATAATATCAGTGAAACTCATAAGTTATTAAACTAAATTACTGCCTGAATTAATGGTTTCAATTTTTATAGTAGAATTTACCAGTAAACTTACTAATGAATGAATACCTATTGAAGGGGGTAGGCCTCCCTTTTGGTTGACAGAATGAGGGGACCTAAAACTTAAAGCGAAGGGTGGAAGAAAGTGACCTTTCTCCAAACAATTAGTAATGAGTGAGTCATGACGAATCATCATATAGGATTCCTAATATAATTCAGTGAATTCACCCACAAGTCCACAACTCATATATATATATATATATTACTGGCAATTAATTTCCATATATTTGTTTTATACTTTTAAGGAAAATAAACTTATTTTCTAACTAAAAATGTTTTCCTTTTTACTTTGCACCCAACATGCCATCTTTACAAAAAAAAAAAAAAAAAAAGGAATTACAGTAATGTATAATATGTTTTCTTTGAAGAAATTAAAGCATTAAATCTAAAATTAATTGACAATTGATGAATAGAAAGACCCAAGATCTTATATATTTTTATACAAGACCCTAATTTTTTGATTTGTAATTTTATGTCTCAACACGCTCCCTTACATATGATATCACTTAAATCAAACACGTAAACAACATAAATTGTGTGATGTGGGAATACATATAATCGTTTGTTCCAACATGTGGATGACTGTTTGATCTAATACCATGAGGAAATTGAAGTATCAAATCCTAAATCAGTTGACAGTAAAAGAGATCCAAGATCTTATATATTGTTATAAAAGATCTTGTTAATTGTTAGCAAGATCTTTAACTGTGTGTAGTAATTTCACTTAAGTTTTTTCTTTTCAATGGAACCGAACGCTTAATATATTCTAATCTAACGTATTATGGTAGACTGCACCCTAACAATTGCGATATGATTTAATTTAAAAATTTTAAATCTATTGATAAATTACAAAACTCACTTCCCTCTAACAAAAAAATCAATGAGATATAATTAATTATTGGTTGTCTAACTTACATGGAACAAATATATATATTTTCGTTTTTTGGTCGTACATAGAATAAATATATCTTAATTCAGTTGAAGCTAGCAAAAGTACGTAGCAAGGATGAATAATTAAAGGCACGTATACAAAAAGGCATACAACAAAATTTCCTGGAAAGTGCAAGGAGGCTTCCACTCCCACATCATAAAATGAAAAGTAATCTATTATCCATCACTCACCAACATACATATGTACATATGAAGATGATAGACAGCGATGATTAATTAAAAAACAGAATAAGAAACAAGAATATTGGAACCCAATATTAAATTTCGACATCATGCAAACTTTGTAATCATCAATTGGGACAAAGGGTATATACAACTGTATCTTAGAATGTCATGTGACTAATTTAATAAGTCAATGTCATGATCAATCTCCCCACTTACGTTATTTATATCTTCTAGAGAAAAAAAGGACAAATTAAGAACTTTGCATGACTTGCATGCTTTGCATGCCTTCTGAAGTTGTTGCAAAACGTCCCAGTTTAGTGCTGTATTCACAAACTATTATTATTGTTATAACTATATGTCATGCATATATGCAACAGTACCATTCTTTAAAAAGGTCATTGATATTCTTGTTAATTGGTGAATGATATAATTCGTTATATGTGTTCAAGATTTATGGATCATGATATGATGTAAAAAACTTTAAAACTGTAGCACATTTTGGTCAATATATGCATTGCAATTTAAACTATAGTAAATTAGGAAAACTCCCTTCAAACTCATATTTCTTCAATTAAAATTCAGGTTAATTTTTTTGCAAGTGTTAACCTCTTTGACTATATGTTAATTAAGTTAATTTCTATTTTAGCGATGATGAGTCAACCTAACGATTTTTGAGATGCCCATTAGAGTAATACTTCGATCAATTAAAACGAAAAGGAAAAGGAAATTTACAGTGATATTCTAACGCTTTTTATTCGTTCATATCAAATTGACCTGTTAATATGATAGTTTTTCATCAACGAAATGCTAACATGCATGTAGACATTACATGTGATGCGGAAGCATTTCATTAAGATAAAGATTTTGAGTCTATCAAATTTAGCTGCAAATATTACAATCCAGTGTTCACATTATAGCCGATTTCTGTTAGAAATTGAAAAATAAAATTTTAAAAATTTTAATTGGATGCTATGATCAAAATGAACACGGGCCATGTGATAATACTTCCCCACCAGTGGGCCCTGTCAAATATTTCGCAAGGTGCTAATGGAAATGACAGTCACATTGATATGATGATATGATACCGAGAGAGATTTAAATGTGCCATGTGATTGATTTTGGTGATCAGTACTTTGCCTAGCTCCCCCAGTCCACAATAATTAACTTGGTTTCGTTAAGTACAGACAGCTTGACGGCTTGACCTCCTCCTCCTCCTTTTTATTTTTTTCAATCAAAAGGTATAGGGGTATAGATCGAAGTCTTACATTCACCCTTAACAAGACGGTCTTCGTGGTGTGAAATATTTATTTCATTAAAAAGACTTACTTTATCATGATTATATATATTTTTTGTATTTATTTTTCTCATCATATCATATAATTTAGTACATAATAAAAAAAATAGACATAATATTGTATTAACCGTTACATACGAGCCTTTTTCTTATTTCTTTCACCCACCCTCCGTTGTCGGTAATGTGCTCAACTATTGCAAAAGTAGTATCGTATATACACGTTGTTATTTAAGTGCATCGGGTGTATACAACACTTGTCTTACATTCACACTTTAAGCGCCGGTCAATTCATGATTGTAAAAACAGTGTTATTTATCATTCGTCATTATATTCCCCAAAATTAGTGCTACTAGTACTACGGTCAATTTCTATCTTTTTCCTTCAGTTCACAGCATTTTCCAGGAAAATTCCAGCAACCAAGACAAGACTCAAAAGGCACAACTTTCTCTGAAACCAAACACAGATCGACCCTTGCATTAGAATTTGGAAACTTCCCATGTAATTTCCCACCAACCTCAAATTCTACCATGCTCGAAAAGAGTAATGCTTCAACTAATTACACTGCATGTAATTAAATGTAACTAACTAAAATATTCATTCAGACTAAAACGGATCGACATTTTAGGGAAAGATTAAAAATAGACGTACGACATGCATCAATTAATTAATTCCCGTATGTAATTGCCACTTCATTAAGTCTTCAATTCCTTCCTGGCAAAGCTAGCTAGCTCCCTCCATAAAATGAATGACACTGCTCCATTTATTTACCCACTTGAGAAAAAAAGTGAGCTTGATGACCCTGAAGAAGTTGTGGTCTGATACGATCTCTGCCTGAAGCAATCCAACGCCATTCGCGGCGGCGACACCGCCACCGTCACCGATGACGAATGCCCTGCAGATTCCGGTGGAGACCCTACAAATCAAATCCCAAAAAAACCAAATACACGAAAATTCAATTTCACATTAACTAATAGAAAATATACACACATACATATATATAATTCATGCTAATTAATTAAATGTAAAAATGATCGATAATTTGTGAAGTTATATACTTACTTGTAACATTATCTGAAGATGAATTTCGGGCACTTTCCAGAAGCTGTGGTGGGTTTTGATTTTCTTGATTTGTCTGCTGGGATTTCCGCCGTCGACGGTTGTGATCGGCCAATCTCTTCCGGCAGCTCCGTTTTCCATTATCGAACTCCGAGAGAAGATGGAATCTGCAACAATTTTCACAAGATAATCCAAACAATGCATTTAATTACATGATCATTAATTATTAGTCATAATGATGAACCAGAGAATTATTACTAATAGTTAATTACTTTCTGTAACAAGCAAAGCACACAGTACGTGAACGGAAAGTGCAATAAAAAGGGTCTAAAATTTACGGACACAAATGCCCTCGGGATTTCCACATGTACGGAAGGGCCAATCATTGGGATGCATGGGTCGATTCCCATGGGCATTATCGTCAACCACTGTCGGAGAGAGCGAGAGCGGCATTTTGATTTGCCCGCACAGCAAGCGAGGGGTACTTTTGTCCTTTCGGACAAAACATAACCCCTCGCTTTTATTAAACTAAAACGTACGCTTTTTAGAAGCAAAGCACGCACTACTATGCGGCAATATGCGTTAAAGCACAAAACGGAAAACGGAACTAATTATAAATCCTCTACGGACGTAAATGCCCTCGGGATAGGGAAAACACTAATGATTAGAGCAGGGGCATTTTCGTCATTACAACCTGCTACACTGCTGACAGAATCGCTGAGTCAACCCGTTGGCGATGACGGTGGAGGCCTTGGAGTGGAACTCGCAGACCTTGTGGCGGCGGTGGTAGTGCTTGGAGTGGGAGAGGTCGGAGTTGCAGCCTTCGGCCTGGCACCGCGGGGAGCTGCTGTGGTTGTTGGGGGTTGCCGAACCGGGTTCGCCCGGTCTGGGCCGACGGAAGAGCCGGTTCATGAAGTCGTCCTCAGACGAGAAGTAGGTGCGCCCGCCGAGGTTGAGCCCGATCCTCGAGGCGAAGTCCACAGGCCCACCCCGGCACACGTCGTCCTCGCTCTTCGGGACCAGCATGAACCCGTGGCCGCCGGAGCCGGAGCCGCCGGAGATTGGGTCCAGGGACAGCATGGAGGGGTGGTGATGCAGTGGAGGCGCGTAGGAGGACGCGCCTGAGTAGGCATGTGGGTTGTCGTAGAGGGAGTGGAGCTGGTGGGCCTGTTGAAAATGGTGGGCGAAGGTGGGCTGAGTTTGCGGTGGTGGAGGGACGAGGTTGTTGAAAGCGGAGGCTTGGGTGGTGGCGTAGTGGTCGAGAAAGTGGTGGTGGTTGCGGGTCGGGTCAGAGCCCGGGACGGGTTCGGGTTCGTCCGCGGAGAGCATGACCGTGGAGGGGTTTCCCCATTCGTAGTCCAGCATTTCCTCCTCCTCCGCCTAGACGTTCCGACTACGACGTCGTTTGTAGGGAACCTGAACCAGAACTGAAAAAGATTGTGTCAGTTAATGAAAGTGAGAGAGAGAGAGAGAGAGAGAAAAAGAAAGAAAGGGAGAGTTGGGAAACCCTAAGTTTCCATTTGCAGCCTTTCACTCACTCTGGTCTGCAAGCTGCTTCTACTTTTCTCCAAATTCTCGAATGCTTAGCTGCTTTAATGGGTTGTACCTTCAGCACTCACCCAGAGAGAGGGAGGGAGAGAGGGAGAGAGAGTGTGTTTTATTTCTTTGTTTCTCTCCCAAAAGCTTAAATGTTTGTTTGGAGAGAGATGGCGTGGTCATGTAGAAGTGTTTGGCTCTAGGCTCTAGGCTCCAGGCTGCAGGGGTGGAGCTGTTGAAAAACTTAATAAACTGAGAGAGTGAAGGAACTCAGTTATGAGGCGGCTTGTGCAGAGAGTATTGATTGGTGGGTCAGTAGTACTCAGTGATAGAGTGATGAGCGAGTGAGTAGAGAGTAGAACTGTACAAAGTCATACTAGTACAAAACTCCCCCAACTCCAAAATTACCATTTTCTCCATCCCCATATTTATTTACATACCCAAATTATCTACTTTTCTTCATCTTCCACTTAAAATCCCTGTACATTCAACTATGTCATTTTTGCCCCTGTTCATTTGATACAAGTCAAGCACACCAGTAAAAGTATTTTAGATTTGGACTTATTTGCACAATTATCGGTGAAATTATAATTTCACTTCACTTTATTTTTTTTAAGTTTATTGTCTCAGTAAACTCTTGTAAGTTTTGATTGTATTTTATTGTACTTCAAAATTGCTATTTTCGTCTATTTCATCATTTGAATTATTGACCTGATATTTTTTTAATATGGGGTAAATTAATAGTAGAATTGACAATTTCAAGTTATATGAGACATGAGAAAAATTTATAGGGAGTAAGTTGAGACAATAAATTTTAAAAGTTCAATGAGATGAAACTATAATTTCAGAGTCTTAAATTTGTGGGTGGCTTAGCTTCAATATCACCATCTAAACCTGAATCATGCATGTGGCCAAAAAAAGTAAAACAATTTGAATCCTACATGTCGTAAGCTATTTTCAATGATTAAATTGACAAAATTAAAAATGCATCATCCAATTGTAACCATCAGGAAACTACTTATTGACAAAAGAATCGACATAATCGAAACCCACACAAACCGTAGTGGAGTTTTGATTACAACTATAGGGACAAAAATGTAATTTCACCTATTTACATGCCGTTTGGCATGCTACTGCAGTCGGATTTCTGAGTCCAACGAGTTAGGACTTTGGAGTTTGGAGTTCAAAGGACTGTTGCTAGCTTAGTTAATTGGTTGCCTCAAACCCACAAATCACAAACCGTGTGTGTGTGCGTGGAGACCTGTGGGTGGGTTTAGTGTCTGACTCTCTCTCTCTCTCTCTCTAACGCGGTTGTGGTAATTAAAAATGGGGCCCACTATCTGTTTTGCCTTGTCTAGTTTCATCAGTTTGGCGCAGCGGATCATCTTGCCTTTATCAGGATCTTCTGAATCTTTCACTTTTTCTTTTTTTTTTTCTTTTTCTTTTTATTTAGTAATTTTGTTTTGTTTTGAAGAAGCTTTGATTTCTGTTTCTTAACTATTGAAAGGGACCTAACTCGAATTTTGCGAGTTGATGTTGGATCAGACTTTTGTAAATTGAAATGATAAAAATGTTGCTGCTTAACCCATCATGTCTATCACCTAAACAGGCCTACCATGTACCTCTAAATTATAGCATATCCACAAAACTCATTCAATCAAATTTCGATGAAAATTTTGTTGTTAATATTTTATGTAGGGAAATGTCGTCTTTCAGACATAGTATAACATATTGTGTTGTTACAAACATGTCAGATGGTCAATTTAAAGTGGATTGTTATTGAAATATTTGTTTGGTTCATATTTGATCACAATGGGATAACATGTTACGCGGTTTGGTATTCTACATTTCTACCCAAAAATTGTTTTTTGTTTTTATTAGTTATAAATATAGACGAAATAAAGAATAAAATTTTTAAAAATAGATTTTGAATAGAATACCAAACATACTAAATTTCAGGTTATCCTCTTATTATTTTTTCTTGTTTTCCCTGTTAATTGGGTTCTATTGTGTTTTTGTAAGAATAATATTAGAGACACCACATTTTGATACTAATGTGTACTATATCTCTAATAGAAATAAGAGCTATGCATGTAAGTAGATATTACCCAAAATGTGGTCTCACTAGTATTATTATTTTCGCAACAATGATAATATCTATCAGAGGTTTTTCTTTTTTAGCTGAAGTCATCAACACTAGCAAATGCAGGGTAGGGTCAATTGACCCTATGAACCAAAAAATATTGGACTTGAGGAAAAATTTTGACTCCATGAATCTTGGGTCTTGGTGGCAAGCGCAAGGGCAAAGAATGCAAGCATGGTGTTTGTGTAAATGTCTAAAAGAGAAAAAAAAAAAGACTAGAGGAAGGGGAAGAAATGATGAGTCACATGAGATGCATCGTGAGTTTCTTAATCTTGAACTCATAACGGTTGATTTATGGATCCGCCACTAATCATTAGGGTAAGGTAATTGTCCTACTTTTTTAGCTAAAACATATATAAAAGGGAAAAAATCATTTTTAATCCCTGTGTTTTACCTTGAAAAAAAATTTGGTCCATGTGATTTCAAAACTCTTTTTTTTTTTTTTGGTTATTTGCAATATGAGAACAATTTTAACAAATTCAAATTTTTAATTTTTTGTTTGAAAATCAAATTGAAGGTTACATACATGATTTTTTGTCATTTTGAGTAAAATTCGCGAGTTTATACAAGTCATTAGTTTTAATTTGATTTTTTTTTTCATTTTGGTTATAAAATGTCATAAAATTGTAAACAATATAAAACACAGGAATCAAATGTGATGTTTTGAAATCACAGGGACCAAAAGTATTTTTTTCCCTATATAAAATTTTCTGAATAATTATAATTAATTATCCTAGACTACATACTAGTTATTGTTTTTAAGTTGTAATACAATAATCATTAATATGTAACAAATAGGTCACTTTATTAAGAATCAGGTTATTGCATTTGATTCCAAGTTGACTCCAGGCCACTGCCTACTTGCCAGCTGGCAGGTACTAAGAGTTGCAGCTTTACAAATTTTTCGATTTAATTTTTTTCAGTTTGCTCTCGCTTCTCTCACTTCTCTCGCTCGTTTCTCGATCTCGCTTCTCTAAATTCGATTTTGGTCTTGGATATGGTTAGATCTTCTTGTTGTTTATCAATTGCTAGTTTCAAGGTTCGCTTGCATTTGATTTGATGTTTATTTTGCTTTGTTTTTAAATTTTTCTTTCATATTTTGATATATATATTTTTTATGTTTGAAGTCACATATTCAGGTCCGATTTTCAATTTTTATTGATTTTAGCTTATTTTTGTGCTATGATTTGTAGATCTAGTTTTTTTGAGATCGATTATCGATGTAAATGAAGTTTGTTGTTGATTTTTTCGATATAGATCTGATCAATGTAGGTGAGGTTTTTTTTTTTGGTTGCTTATTATTTGATTTAATTTTTTTTATTTTGGTTTGTTTTTGTGCTGTGATTTGTAAATATGGTTTTTTTTTTTGGGATTGATGTAGATGTTTTTTCGATTTGTGATTTAGTTGGTGCTCAATTTGAAATTGACGATATTGAAAATTGGTTTTAGTATTAATTTTTGGCATTCTATGGAAATCATGTATGTTGCATTATTGTTTTGATTGTATTTTTATGGTTTATATATGCAGTTTCAGTTTGTATTCATGGTTGTAGTTTGCATTTGCGGTTGTAACATTCATTTGCATTTATTAGCTTGCTGCCGCTTGGAGATCAAGTGTAAATACATATGAAATAACTAGTATGTGGTCTAGGATAATTGCAATTTTAGTTGTAATTATAATTTCAGTTGCAATTGTAGTTGCAGTTGCAATTGTAGTTTCAATTGTAATTGCAATATCAGTTTCGATTTACATTTTTTAGCTGCCAAATACATATACGCTTATTAGTTTGCTACTACTTGCAGATTAGGTGTAGATGCAGGTGAAACTGCAGATCAAGTGTAGATGCAGGTGAAACTACAGATCAAGTCTAGAAGTAGGTGTATACACTTATTGTCTCTATCTCTTTTATCATGTAACCTAATGTGTAATTAAAAAAAAAATATTAGTGTATACATCTATGATAGATAAATTTTTATCTAACAGGCATAAGTGGAGGCTTATAACCCGTGGCTAACAACATTTATCCCTATATCTAAGATTTCGAGTTTGAATTCTCCATCATCCAATATCTTTTGATCAAAGAAAAAATGACATATAGCTAATTTTGGCACAAAGCATGCCCCTTCTCTATTCTTCCTTCTGCAAAGAAAAAATGGTCAACAAGGGTTGCGTAGTAATTTGTAGTTCACCAAGTTGATAAATCCATTCTCCCAACTACGTATATATCTTTATGGTTTAACCCCATTCACCTATAAATGTTTCATCAGTTGAGGAGGGAGAGAAAGCGATGTCTAAATAACATGTCTCCATATTTTATTGCAATGGCAATTTGCACAATGGAAACGATAGTGACGAAAGAATAAATAGAAGGCTGTCAAAGAGAAAAAAGATAAATATTTGATTATCATTTCAACATGTTTATTGTGGTCTTTATAGTTTGCTAACTTGTCCGATATGGTCCAAACTTACATTTTTTTTTTTTTTTTTTTTTCATATTAATGCTTGAATAGAAAACGTGAATTTTCACCCTAATTTCATGATGAAATAAGGGAAGCTAATGAGGCAAAAATGTAAATTTGTGCCATGATAAAGGGTAAATTTACTTTTTCTATTTGTCAACCAATATATATATATATATATATATTTTTTGAGAATGTCAACAAATATGTTAAAAGAAAAAAATTATAAATTTGGTCATAAAATGTTAGCAAATTATAAGGGTAATAAGTTTGTTAAAATTATAACTATAATGACTAAAGTTCAATCAGGCCTACCTTACAGGACAGGATATGCAATCTAACAAACAAACAAAAACCATTAAAGTTGAATCATGATCATATAAGTTTTTTTTTTTTTTTTCTTTTTTCTTTTTGTTTTTTTTTTTGTTTCTTGCACGGTTCATATTCCTACATGACCTGGACATTGGTAGTACGTGCGACAATGCAAATCATGAGTAGGATACGCATTAATACATTATATATGGAGTCACTATATATCATCTTCTGGATATTCAAGTCGATTATAACGTCCCTCCTCTAATTGTACTTATATATCCCATTTATGACAATATTAACTTTTGGTTTTTGTTCCACATAAAAAGAAGGCACTGGCACGATCAAGAATCCTGTAACCAAACAATTGCCTAGGTGAGGTACTTTATCATTTTTTTTAAAAGTATTTATCCAATGCAATTAACTGGGTGCAACTTGAATTGGATCAACATGAACTCAACCAATATATTTTGGTTGGGAGCTGAGTTGAGGATTTTATTAGTCCAAACCCAACTCCAATCCGAACCGGAATTGTTACTTCCAACTCAACCCGAATTGAGACTGTGAATTTTGATTGCACATCCGATTGGTTTAGAGTCGACTTAATCAATGGTCATATTTACGATATGATAAGAGCAAACTTGCACATAAAACATAAAAATGGGGAAAGTTCCTGTAAAGCATTCCGTACAATGTGGAAACCTTCAGAAGGGTGACTGGGTGATAGTAGCCTGAAAACAAGACAAAGCCCCATTGCATTTATCTTCAATTATACTGGCAGTGCACAACTGCACACGAAACTTCCACACAGCTAGTTAACATATGAAACAAAATGGTCCCTAGACCTGACTGGTAATCTGGTATCTTTTGTAGTTTGGGAGGGAAGTAAACTTGGCACTAAAAGGACAAAGAAAGCCAAAAGATATAACAGGATGCACTAATGTCTGGGTATCCTGCAGAACATGCACAAAAATTAAAGTGCTATGGAAATCATGAGTCTTGCTATTGATGTCCAAGTGGGGAAATGGGCATTATGACAAATATAACAACTTTAGACTCTAGGACTCATGGAACCTTGCAAAATATAACATCTTACAGGAATCCCTCAATTGGTTCATACATCATATATTTCCTATTTTGCAAGTGTCAAAACTCAAAAGGGGGATGCAAAGTGTTCAAACAGCCATCAACAAGTAGTAACCATGTATTATAGTATGTGACAATTTCTAGCTTTTCTGTTATAATCAATCCCCATATTGAGGTAAATGCTGATTTTAGCAGCACAAGGAGTAGCAAATACTGGAACAATTACAAACACTAGTCTACACACTGGCTACACTACTGATCGATACTAGGTAGAGAGATTACTGATGCTAGCCCGGGAGACTAATGTTCACTCATTTCTCCTTAGCTGGGAGTGGATGTGAGGTTAAACTGAAATCAAATATCACTGCATCAAGCATAACTCATTTTGGTTTGTCTGTCAAGGTTACCAAAGACTTCAGCACACTTGGACAGACCTTGTCAGCAAGGGCACCTTTTTCTGAAATCAAAAGGGACTTATCCTTCACTAAGCTTTGTAGCCTTCTCGAATCAAAGTCAAGTTGTTCTTGATCTGCATCCCAAGGACAATAGCAAAAGATTCATAATCTATTTCTTGAAATTAAAAATGAGATAATAATTACTTGAAAAAAGAAACTAACACAAAAAAAAAAAAAAAAAAAAAAAAAAAAAAAAACTATGATAACTTATGAATTCTGAGTTTATGATTGTACTCCCAACTTTATTTTGACAGTAATGAGAGAGAGACCAGCAATTGCAGCCACGTTTATCTAGAAAGTTAAATGAATTCCTCCAAGAAGCTTCAAGGGTAACGTTTGAGAAATTATACATAACCAGGAGGAACACAATCAGAGATTGATTGAAAACCCTTCAGCGGGAACAAAGAAACCTACAGTTCTAATGATCATTTGATGATGAACAGATCCTTCTCATCTTCAATACGAATTTATCCTATATAATCTCAAGCATAGCTTCCTTTTGTGAGATTAATGGATGTTGGCATCTTCATGATCATCTATAAGCCTTTTGAATGGAAGGTAACTCTAGAGTCTCAACAGTTAGACTTTTTTTTTCCCGTTCTAATGTTTTTCATCTTGACAAGTTTAGTTAACACCAACATCAATTCTCTGATTTTATTTCCAAGAGCAAAAATGAGTGAGCAGATTCCAAAATACTGAATTTTTAACACTCCTGCATCTACTAGGTCTTCCTTCATGGATAACCATTCTTATATATAAATAGGGCTCCTCTAGTGTTTTGAACTTTCGTCCCTGAATTTTAAAAGTTTAAGCCTCTAAACTCTAAGGAACAGCTAGAATGAAAACTAACACCTAAACTTTATAAACATAGAAGAAAAAAAAATTGAAAATCTAAGACTACACCATCTATCCCACCTGTTACCACCAAGGCACAAGGACATGACATCATAGTGAAAGCGTTTCCATTCATGGGAATGTGGTTTTGTTGATTTGAGCAGTGAAGAATCTTCAAAACATAGATATCAGATATCAGTAGGAAAAAAGCAACCTAACGAAACAAATGACTGCTTGCTAAGGTTAAAAACATAGATATCAGATTCAATTTCATTATTACATAGAGTACCAAGTTTTGAAATCAAAAGTCTACCCTTATGATTGACAATGCCAAATTTCTTAAACTTAACAAAGCCTTGATAAAATATTTCTTGAGAGGCCTGAGAGAGAACCTGTCTCCAAGATGGTATGGGCAGCATGAAATGGAATCCTTGCAAAGACATCAGTTCCTGGGAACATCATCTACGTGCGCTCATTTGAGTCATGGTTGCCACAGGTGGGGCATACCTCCTTCACCAAAGGTCTTGATTGAGGCCGCCCAATCTCCTTCATTATCGACTCAAAAGGAGATGGAACACTAGTCTTGGTTGTCCGAGCTATCTTCCTCAGAGATGTAAGTGCTTCTCTGTTCCCACCACACCCTGTCATTTTCAACCAGCTGCATTTTCACCATAAAAATCATAATGCCTCCATTTTCCCAATAACAAGACCAAATAAAATACATTAATTTTTAACAAAATTGGATTTGTTTACACATTAAAGCCACTGAACTGTACTGGGATTGAGCAATTAACAAAAACCAATATAAATATATCACTTATCAAGGAACCAAAAGGGAAATTTTCGAACAATTTAGCCAAGACAAATAACAACATCGGAATTGATTAATTTGACTCGAAAGTTTCATATAATCTGCAGTATCTAATCACCCATCTTCTTCATAAAGATAAGAAATAATATTCTGGTTCCAATTCTCTAATTCAATTTGTTTTTGACACTTATAATGTGTTATTGTCCTTGAGTTTAAATTTCCAACTTGTCAGCTACAATTACAAAGCATTAATTTTCAAAGATAAAACAAACATGTTTCTAAGAAACGATCTTGAGGAATGAATTACCTGGAGTCGAGCTAGAAGGAGATGATCAGCTTCAGTCTCGAGCTCAATTAAGCTCTTCTGGAATTGCTTCATGGTCTCATCCATTTTTGAATTCTCAACAAGATAACCCACCTAATTCTATAACTGAAACATCATAAAAAAATACCTATAATTTATTAGATGGGTTTGATTAATGATAAGGAGAGGCAATACAGAGAAACAAATGGGTCAAAGAAAAGTTTTGAAAAATAAAAACACCCAAGTGAAAATTACATAGATATATACGCTGAGAAACATACCTAATAACTTAACTGAAACTGCAATAAGCTCTGTAGTAGGGTTTTCCGAGGAGTGACTGGAGCTGAGAAAAGAAAAGGAGAGAGGAAGAGGAGGTCTTTACTCTTTTGATGAAAGAGGAGGTGTAAAGTAAATGGCATAAGGAATTGGGCTTAAAATATGGGTTGGAGTTGGGCTTGGGTGGGCATACTATCACCATTTAAAATTTGGGTCTTTATATGGCTATCCTGCAAAACCATAAAAACAAAATCTTTGCCTGGTAACCCACACCACAAAGCATATGTTCTTCCCATCTTTTTTTTTTTTTCCCTTTTCTCCTGATTTAATGTTATTTCCTGTGTTTGGGTTTTGTGAAGCTGACCAAACTTACAATGGGCTACATAGTCTTTCAGATGGAAGTATCTTGAGGTACATTACACTTTTATTAGAGAACCATGAAAATATTGTAGTTTCTTCATTCTTGTGAAAATGTTTTTACTCTCTGGTTCATGTTGTTTGAAGCTAGCTCATTCTTGGATGAGGTTTAAGTTCATAATGTCAACACAGACAAAAAAGGAAGAAAAGTTTAGGTTTTTATATTGCCTGCCATGGGTTTCCTAGTCTTTCACCAATAAAAGTAGGGATCGAATGACAGTGAGGAAAGAAAATGAAATTATCTTTCTCTGGTGGGTGTGTTATAACAGTGTTTTTTATATGTGGACCACTGTGCTTGTTAACATATAATTGGATGAAGATTTTTCAAAGTGGGACACATTTACAAAGCTAGACATCAAAGACCTTGACTTGAAGTCAATCATCCTAGCCTCATTGCTTCATATTCATTCAATTTAAGGCTTATTAAGGGCTTGTCTAACACTAACCATCCTCATCTGGGCCTTGTTTTAGTTTATTGCAGCAAGAAGTGGCAGACATAGTTTTATCCCCAGCTTTGCAAGTGATCTTTAACAGACTAGCATCCACAGTCCTACAAAAGCTGATATCTGGAATCTCAAGGACAACCTACAGAGCTTACAATAACATGCCTTAATGATGGTTCAAGCTACTCTTGAAGATGCAGAGGAGCAACAATTGACCAACAAAGCTGTCAGACTTTGGTTGTCAAGGCTCAAGAGTGAAGCTCATGATGCTGAGGACCTTCTCAACTTCTTTGCTGCTAAAGAAACCATCATGGGTCCTGAAAAACTAGATAATATATATATACATTTTCCAATTCCAAAATATATAGATGCTGACAAAGTTAGAAAGGTGCTCCAGGCATTAGTGAGGGACTGTTTTAACTTTTTAAGTTTAATTTTCGAAAGCCTAGTATGGTAGTTCGACGATCTGATCATAAAAGGGAGACTAGTTCTTTTGTCATTGAGTCAGAGATATATGGAAGAGAGGATGAGAAAGAGAAGTTAGTCAAACTGTTACTATCTTCTGAAGCTTAATTATCAACAAGGATATGCAATGTGTATATTCCGATAATTGGTATTGGAGGAATTGGCAAGACGACTCTTGCTCAATTGGCATATAATGATGCAATATAATTTCAAGAAGCATACGTTAATTCTGCTCAATATTTCCTAAAAATTATGAATTCAAGAAGCATAAGTTAATTCTTTTGTGGATGGCAGAAGACTTAATTCTACAAGAAGGTAACAAGCGGCCAGAAGACATGTACATTGGTGATGAATACTTTGCCGATTTGTTGTGGATGTCTTTTTTTCAAGAAGTAGAGGTATGTGATGGTTGTATACAAAATGAATGATGTCATTCACGATCTTGCACGACATGTTTCAGGAGATGAATATGTACGTGATATTTGAACATGGTCTTCCACCAAATAGTCTACTCATCTGTTGTTTATAAATACAGGACAATTACAATTCCAGAAGCTCTATATGAAGCTGAACACTTAGGAACTCTCATATTGATTGGAGGATATGGCTTTTTTTTTTTGGGTTTGAGAAGGAGGAAGAATATGGCTTTTTAAAAACCAGTAGTAAAGTGTTTTGTAATACGTTAATAACCTAGATTTTTGAAAAAACAAAATTGTGTTTAACTATTTTAAATTAATTATAATTATATTTTATTTGTATATTTTGTATTTATATATACTTATTTACTTAAAAAAAAAAGAGGAAGCTGCTGGACGTAAGCAACTTAATTCTAGTGTTTTGTGTGTGTGTGTGTGTGTTGTGCGGTGGTGTGTGTGTTAGGCGGTGGTGTGTGATGTTGTACGTGTTGATGTTATAAGGCTGGGTTTAAAAACAAAAGAGAGCAGCTAGCATTTTTGGACAAAACCGAAAAGAGAGAGAGAGAGAGAAGGAAAGAGGAACCCTGAAAGAAAGAAGACTACAAGAATAGAAAGAGAGTAAGAGAAAGAAGGGAAGAACAGAGAGTGAAAGAGAAAGAAAGGAGAAAGAAGGTAAGTTTAAAATGTTTTCATAAACCCTCTGTTTTTATTTGAAATTACGTTTGGTTATATTTCTATTATTTGTGAAGTTTAATTTGAGGTTAGAGACGTTTATAGCAGACTAACATAGGAAATGAATTAAAAATGGAGGAAGAATTCGGATGGGGTGTCATTTTTGGGGTTTAGGTTCTTGAATGAGATGTTGATTTCTAGATCATTTCGAGGTTGGGTGATTGATTTGGGATGTTTTTAGAAGCTTAAGAACCAGATTTGAGGTGTTGAATTCGAAGGAAATTTAGGTAGGTTGAAAGTTAAAAAATAATTTTGACAGTTTCAGGTACCTACTTTGTGGCATTATCTTGAGTTTTAGAGCTTCTTTTTGAATGATGTTTATATGATTGTAAAGAGAAGATGCATACTTTCAAAACGAGTATAATATTGTGATATTTGGTGGAGATTTGATAGGTTAAACGTTTAGACAAAATTGAAATAAAAACTGGAAAAACAATACTCGCCAGCAACCCCCACTCGCACCATTGGCGCGTGGCGGTGGCGTACGACGGATCCGGTCGTTGAGGAAAGTTCCTCCCAACTGTATTTTTGATTATGAGCCCGATAGTAGCGTCCGTTTTGCAATCTGAGACCCCTAACTTTGCGAGTGCACTACACACACTAACCACCACGTTATCTTCTCTTGTTCTCCAACCCCACACTCTAATTTTTAAAGACTTTCTTTTTCTTTTACCTGCCTTTCACTTATCGGTCTCTCTTAGCTCACTCTCTCTTGCAACATTTTACTTTCTACAAGTTATTAATTTAACATTTACAACTTCAATTCAATTGTGATTATTCATTCAAACAACTTTATATTTATACTAATGCAAACCTGATTTGAAGGGCCGTGAAGAACAAAACAAAAGGGATTATAGAAAATGATAAGGTTGATGATCTAAACGTGGAGATAAATTCAAAAGAGTAGTATTAATTACACAATTAGTTTGAGATTTCTCACATCATCATTCCCTTTTCGGTAGAAACTTAACAAAAAAAACTCTCATTTCTTAAAGAAAAATTAAAAGTTTGCTGAGTCCACATTTATTAGGTTGGTAAATTTTCTTGAGAAATTTGGTAAAGATGAAATGGACACGATGACAATAATATTAAAATGAGCATGACACAACACGAACATGAAATATAGTGAATCAGCACGAGTACAATAATGGTAAATGAGTCAAACCGAATTAAATATTTTAGTACATCAAACACGGCATTAGCACAAACAAGAAACGAGCCCAAATTAGGCACATCTTGTATAACATTGTCTTTTCCCTTTTCAAAGTAGTTTTCAATAAAATAATTTAATTTTTCAAGGAAAAACATAAATATTTAATTGTAAAAATGAAACAAATTAAGTAAAATAAGTTTTCTAACCTTAAAACAAAAAAGAGTATGTGAGATAGCCCATTTAAGGTAGGTCATGAACATGACACGAGCATGAATAAAATAAGGATTGTGAATAGTGTCAAGCCTAGATTTTGGCTATTTGCTATTTAAATTAGCACAAACACAAAACGATTATTAAATAAACTAGCCAAATTAATTTAAATAGACCGAATTAATAAGACACAATCTGTTTGACAGCTTTATATTTGTTTTTAGGCCTAGCGTAGAGTAATCTAGGATGAGATTAACATCTTTAGAAATTGAAGAGGTGCAAAAATTGAAGGCCTTGACAACACTATGCTCATATAATTTTGCTATCATAACTTAGATGCACAAAAATTCGATCGACCATCTTCACTTGATAGTAGGTTTGAGTAGAATTTGGAAACAAAATGACGCAGAGGATCAAGGCAGCTTTATCCCATTATTCCTTAAACAAAAATTAAAACTTTACGAAGTCCACATTTATTAGGTTGGTAAATTTTCTTGAGAAATTTAATAAAGGTGAAATGGATACGAGGACAATAATATTAAAATGGCATGTACGAATATGAAATATAGTGAATCGGCATGATAATAGTAAATGAGTCAAACTAAATTAAATCTTTTGACACATTAGGCATGACACTAGCATAAACACGAAATAACCCCAAATTATGCACGTTTTGTATAACATTGTTTTTTCCCTTTTTAAAGAACTTTTCAACTAATACATTTAATTTTTCAAATAAAAAAAATAATATTTATTTGTAAAAGAAAAAACTTTATGTAAAATAAGTTTTATAACCTTAAAAGCTCAAAATAAAAAATATTATGTGGGACATCCTATTTAAGATAGGCATGAACATGACACAAGCACAAATAAGATAAGAATTGTAAGTAGAGGTGTCAAACGGGCCAGACTGACTCGAGTATGACACGATTAAAATATGCACGACACGACACGAGTAAATGGATCGAGCTGGACTGAAGTTTTTAGCTTATCAAGCACGACACGAGCACAACACGAACACACAAACAAAATAGGCCCAAATTAGGCACAACTCTTTTAACATTATTCCGAATCTAGATATTAGCTATTTGCTATTTAGATTAGCACAAACAGAAAACATTATTAAATGAATGAGCCAAATTTAAATAGACCGAATCAATAATACAACACAATCCGTTTGACACCTTTACATTTGTTTTTAGGCCCATCGTAGAGTAATCTTGGATGGGATTAAGGGTCAGTTTGGTATTACTGTGAGAAAAAACAGTTGTGAAGTAAAACAGTTGTGAAGTAAAGTCAGCTGTAAAGTAAAGCAGTTGAATGTTTGGTAAACTATGTTTTCAAAAGTGTTGTGAGTGCAAAAAACAGTATCAAAGTGTTTGGTAAATGTTAATATAAAAATGCTGTGACTGTGTATAATTACTAAAATAGACATAATGTTGAAAGTGCATTTCACTTATTTGTTTGGTAAAAATAATATGTTTTTTTACTTGTTTTTGAAATTTTTGACTACAAATTTTTATTAGCATTAATTTTTCTAAGAACAACATTATTAAATAAGTATGCCTATTATTTTTTTAGGTATATTATAATTTTAATCCTATAAATAAAATATCATAATTAATTATCACAATATAAAATATAACTACCAATAGACATATTTTTTAATTTAAAATAAACAAATAAAAATCATAGAAATCAATGAGGATATTATGAGTAAAATAAAATATTCATTGTTGCTGTGAGTCACTGCAGCTTTCAAAAGCACTTAGAAACCTGCTTTCTGTTTTTGTTGTGGGGAGTTGAGAATTGTGGAAAAAAGTAATTTTTTATTTTTTTACCAAGCACCAAAATTGCTGTAGGTGATTGAGAATTATCATACACAGCAGGTTTTCGGTCCTCCACGTCAATTCAAACGGTGCCTAACTTTCTTTACAAATTGAAGAGGTGCGAAAATTGAAGGCCTGACAACACTGCGCTTCTATAATTTTGCTATCATAACTTAGACGCACACAAATTTGATCGACCGTCTTGACTCAGTAGTAGGTTCGAGAAGAATTTGGAAACAAAATGACGCAGAGGATCAAGGCAGCTTCATTGGCAAGGCACGGCCTTCGCAGTTGTAGTTTCCTCAGCCATTGCAGAGGCCTCTGCTCTCTCCCAGAAGCTGCTCTTAACGATGATCTGGACCATCAAGTGAGTTTCTAATTTAGTAATTTACCCTTTTCTCTATTCTTTCTATTTTAAGCTATCAATTGTGTAACTGACATGCTCTCTCTCTCTCTCTCTCTCTCTCTCTCTCTCTCTCTCTCAGGTATTGGTTGAAGGCAACGCTTGGTCCAGAACAGCGATTCTCAACAGACCTTCAGCGCTCAATGCTCTCACTACTTCAATGGTGTGCTTTCTTTTATAAAGTGATTATTATTTATTTTTATAATACTCTTAATTGTTATTTAAGGTTGTGTTTGGTTTCATTCTGTGAAGTTGTTTTTTGTCTTTTGGCTAACTGGTAAATACCCAATTCCTGGAACTGTGTATTTTAGTTGTTATCTGATCCCAATTTGTTCATGTTTATATTTGATTATCTGGGTCACTGATTTTTGGGTGTTTGGTTGACTCTTATAAGGTATAGTAGTGTGCTACTGTGCTTAGCTGATTTACTTCCAAGTTCCAACTGACTCAATTTTATGTTGTGTGCCGCACATTGTTACATTTAGTTTCGATTGTTTGGTTTGGGTGGCACCATTACTAAGGAGTCCATAATGATTATATAGGGGTTCAGGTTGCAGAAACTGTACAGAAGCTGGGAAGATAACCCTGATATTGGCTTTACTGTAATGAAGGTAGTTTTTATTTTTCCTCTATTGCCACTTGTTAAGTTCTCTAACATAAGCTAGTATTTTTGTCCAATGCTTTCACTGATGTTGCTTAGCTGTGATTACACAAGTGGCAGCTTACAAATTTTTTGAATTTTTGAAGGGCAGTGGCAGGGCATTTTGTGCTGGTGGAGATATAGTTTCTCTCTATCATTGGATAAACAAAGGTGACTCATCTGATTTTGCTATTAAGACACAGATAACTAGATTTTCCTCTTACAATAAGTTTATAAGTTCCTAAACATCTTTCTATGGCATAAATGTCATTATTTATGTCAAGTTTGTAAAAGAAAGTTCTCACTTTATGCGATCAGTTGAAAGAGGATGCAATTAGATTATGATATCATGTTGTTTCCAGAATGTGCGTTTCAAAATGTACACCAATAATATGTATATTTTCAGTTGCTGGTTATGGGCTATACACTACACTCTTTTATTGTCCAGTTGGTTTCTTTCTTCTTACTGTTAGACAATTATATTCATAACAGCCCTGTACACTTTGGTTTACTCTGTGCAGGGAAAATAGAAGACTCTAAGGAATTTTTTAGGGCAGTATATACTTTTGTATATCTGCTTGGTACATGTTTAAAGCCAAATGTGAGTACTCATCATTCTTGAGTCTATATTGAAATCTATGGTTCTCTCTCTCTCTCTCTCGTCATGCTTATCACTTAGCTGGATAAGCTCAAACAACCACTACTCTAGAACTCTCCTACACCTCTGTTCTTGATTGGACAAAGGTTCTTCAAGTTGGCAAAGTTGTCAGCATTCAGCACCTATAAATACAGCCTTAAATACTCTTGTTCTATGCATTAGAGAAGTAGGAGTCCTAGATGAAAAAGTGAGAGTGTTGGGGAGAAGTGTGGTGTGCAATTGTGGAGGTGTCCCCATGCGTGTGTTATTGCAAATGTTGTGAGCTTGTTTTTGAGTGATATACTCAAAAGTCCTCTACAAAAAAGTGTGTTAGTGCTTTTGTGGTTCTTTTGTGTCTTTCTTGTGTTTATATTACTTCCACTCTTCTATGGTGTAAGTGTTTCATAACATTTTAGTTGTGGTTCACCACTGTTGAGTTGAGATGATGGAAGGCAATTTAGAAATTTTTTCCAAATCTCAATGCTAGGGTCTTCATTTTGTGAAATATGGTTTCTTGGCGTTTTGTATGAGTGAGCCTTGTTTTCTTGGAGATATGGCTAAGATTGAGATGAGTTCTGTTAATCTTCTATAAGTATTACAATCTTATGGCATTGATATCATGTGCGCAATAAGCTATTTTCAAAAGGATGAATTACTTAAATTAAGAGTTGTGGAAGGTTATTGTGTAATAATATACTCAAGAGGATTATGCTATTGCGTAACTTATGGTTAGTCAACAATTAATGTTGAGGCTTTAATATACTATTTATTGGTGTATTTGGGCACTGCACAGCGCTTCTTAGATGGAATCTTGGACTGTGAGATCCGTTGTCATTTGAACGGTAAGTCTTTGTCGTTCAAACAATAAGAAGCTTGCCGTTCGAACAGCACCCTTTTAGGGCTTAGGATTTAGGATTTAGGCTCCCGGGTTTAGGACAGTATCTGTGTGTGTGAACTAATTAAGGCCCTTGAATCAGGTATGTAAATATGGACCTGTCAAAGCAAAGAAACATGAAATCAGGTGGTTGGACCTTTCCATAATCTTCAAGTTCTTGTACACAAAGAAAATATGATATAATATTACATGCCAACAGTGGGCTTGGGGAATATGTAAAATTAGAAAGGAAATGTAAATGCTCAAGTTTATATGAGCCCTTAGGCAGGCAGTATATGAGAAGAAATAGTGTCTAGAAAATTCAAAGATCAAGGAATCAAGAAAATATTAGGGAAAGCGCATGAAACTAGTATGCTGTCACCTCCACTATCTGACTGAAAAGAGTTTCTTACCTGTAGCAAACTTTCTCCCAACCTTCAACAGAGAGTTAAAGTTAATTTCTTTTTATATTTCTAATTCATTATTACTTGCAGGTGGCTATCTTGAATGGTGTTACCATGGGTGGTGGTGCTGGAGTCTCAATCCCTGGGACATTCCGTATTGCAACTGATAAAACTGTATGTAACAGGGATACTTGTACACATTATTATTTTCTCTGTTATAGATATTTGTTCACTTTGCAAAAGTGTCCTAATGTATCTAGTTGCGACTTCAGCATTTACACAGTTTGTTCAGTACATTCAAGCATTTATATGACTAGCCCCTCATGACTTGAGCATGTTTGAATGGCTCACACTAATTATTAATGTAAGAAATGGGGCTGAGACATTGGTTGAGGTGTTTGGGAATAATGTAATTAGGCCAAAAGTCTCTGAGGTTTTTCAGGAAGTCTTCATTAAAAGTTGCAATTTATAATCTGGTTCTTCTGTTAACTATGTAACTCGTGTGCTAACCCCCCGCCCCCTTCCCTATTGCGAAGTTGAAACTAACTCAAACTGTGGGAATCATATATCTTCACATAATGTATTTACCAAAAAGACATCATATAGTCCATTTTTCTGTGGAAGTTATGTATAATCAACCCAAACCTGATGCTGTACTTATTTGAAATCCATAGGGAAAGAAAAAAGATAGAAGGAACTCTCACTAGTCAGTATTCTTCCTTCTCATTTTTCTTGCTCACACACTGGCTGTGTACTTGTGATGATACAGCCATTTCGTACATAGCTTTGTTTGCATAATTCCGAAATTTTTGGTTTACCCAATATTATATTTGAGTACATAGCCTTATTTGCATAATTCAGAAATTTTTGGTTTGCTCAATATTATATTTGAGTATTCAAATTTTAATTACTGAAGTAGTAGGATCTTTATTCTCTATTCACCATAGACACAGAGGAGTCCAACCAAGCAGTTGAGGATATTACTTCTGCTTTATCTTTTATTCAAAAGGATTAGAAAGAAAAATTGTGTTCGTTGGTGTGTTGGTAGAAGCATTTATATTGCATCCTTGCAATTTGCAGGTTTTTGCTACCCCTGAAACTCTAATTGGTTTCCATCCAGATGCTGGGGCATCCTTTTACCTCTCACATCTACCAGGTCACTTAGGTATGCTTGCATGTTTAACTTGGTTTTTAGATTATTTTTCATAGTAAAAAGAAAAAAAAAACAGCGAAAGAAAATAGTTTTTTCTATTTTCAAATAGATGGAGTATATGTATTTAAATAAGAATTAATCGTTGGAATTTTTATTATATTTTATGTGATTTCAAACTCCAATAGTTATTATGGACAATCTCTTTGGAGATTCTTACAAGGATTTCACATCCATGCTGCCCTTATTGACTCAATCTATCCATCTTGATTCTTCTTCTGAGTTTGAGGATGCATCTGGGGGTTATTTAGGGAAAGATGACCTCTAGGAGTGTTAGACTTGATATAATTTTACCTCTTTGTTTAAGACAACTGAAAGAAGTTAATGTGCTTCAGCTTGTACTTCTGTAGGACATTTTGTTCATTTAACCTTTAAGTTGGCCATTTCTAGTTTTCTTCCTCCTAGTGTACCTAGTAGTCTTCTTTTGCTTTTCTTCCCTTGGTTTACTTAATTTTCTTCTGCAGTGTTCTCAAATTAATTGGATAGTTATTCTTGTTAAAAAGATGAAGGGGATTGCATAACAATTAGCAAACTCTTGGAGCGAATTCATCCTTGAATTTGGTTTTGAACTCTGAACACATCTATACTGTGCTTTATGAGGAATTGAGAAAACTGTCACAGCTGTTGCTTTCTTTTGACAAAGTAGATAAGAAGCTGGACTTGGTTTTTTGGCCTCAGTAATATGTCATCTTCACCATTGACATTTATACAAGAAATGTCTGTGCAATGGCACAGTTCTACTGCTATTGGAGGTTGTTTTACATTGGTAATGTTTTCAAGGTTCTTCATGGCATTATTTAGGTTCATTCTGGACGTCAAACTGTGTCAAAATAGTAAATCGTTGCATCAGAGATTGACAACCCTTATTTACTTTTCCAAATGTCCTCTGCTTATGTCCGTTCTTGTTTGTAGGGGAGTTTTTGGCTCTTACAGGTGAAAAACTCAACGGAACGGACATGATTGCCTGTGGGCTTGCAACACACTATTTGCATAGTTCAGTTAATTTCAGAACCCTTTTCCACATTTTCTTTTTCAAACATTTTTGGTCAATCTTTTTTTGTTGTTGTTGATAATTTGGTGTATCTAGCTTTGTTTTATATTAAAGAAACCTTGGTGTAATTTGTTTCCTTGTATCCTAGAGGCTTCCATTGATTGAAGAAGAACTTGGGAAATTAGTCACTGATGATCCTTCCGTCATTGAAACTTCCTTAGAAAAATATGGGGAACTTGTTCATCCAGATAAGAAAACTGTGCTTCACAGGTTTGTTTTAATCGTACAAAACCCTTCAGATAGTAGTTTTAGTTGACATTTTAGAGTATGTACAAACTGTCCTTACATTCCATAATTTAGAACGAATTTAAATGTATAATGTTTATTGTAAAAACCTTTCATATCGTGTGCTCCTTCAATCTATATATTGATTTTTAATTATCTTATATTTACATGTCTGATTTGTATAGGATCGAATTACTTGATAAATGTTTCAGCCATGACACAGTTGAAGAAATCATTGATGCCTTGGTAAGCATGTATTGGGCTTTCTAATTTCTCTTTAGTTAAGAATCATTAGGGCATCATGATGTTTTTAACTTTCTCCAATTTTCTTTCTTAAAACTAGAAGTATAATGCACATGCTATGTGTGTGCAATGTGATGTGCGTTAGAGTAGGAAGAAAGAAGGTGTATGCGGGATAAAAGTGAATTGGTTGAAAGAAGGAAAATGAGAGTAAAAGTAAGAACCAATTAGAAACTAATGTGGATTTACATATAATTGAATAGAAAAAAGAAATGGGGTAATGTGATTACCATACTATCCTTAGCTTTTATAACTATTATTAAGATTGTTTTAAATAATAGGGTTTATGTGGCATTTCCTGTGTGATGATTGGTAAAGAGTATTCTCTTCATAGTATTATAGATAAAATATTTTCTATACAGAAAATTAGACTGGTGAAGAAGCATATAAGTTAATTTCATTTATTTCGAGACAGATTTATTTTATCAAGGAGGCAATTTTCTAATGAGCCAATCCAAGCACCTACTTTGGAGATGTGCATGGAGAAAATCCAAAAATTTCTAGATGATGCATGAAATCTTCAGGGCCCAGTTCCTTTGGAATTTTTGGTGCAGTTGGTTCTCACTTTAAAAGGGTTGCTACATTGCCTTGAGATGGTGCTATCATTTTATTTTTATTTTTATAAAGTACGTCCAATGAATGAAAAAACCAAATTGGTGATCTGATTTTGCTACACATTTGAACTTCATCACTAATTCTTCAGCTACCTCCAAAAATTTTAGAAACTCAAAAGAGTTTCATTTTCACTATCATCTTTCGGTTCTCTCCCTCTTTTTCTTTTGGAAGTGATTACTTCCAACATTGAGGGGATATTTAATGATCCTTATCACTTTATACCCTCTTGGATGGCATCTGATTGTGCGCTTTAAAAACCAAACTTCAGGAATGTGAGGCAGGTAGAACAACTGATGCATGGTGCATTTCTACTCTAATGAGACTTAAAGAAGTCTCACCATTGAGTTTAAAGGTTTCCTTGAGATCTGTGAGTCTCTCTCTCTCTCTCTCTCTCTCTCTCTCTCTCTCTCTCTCTATTCTCTCATGTTTGAGGCAACTTTGGTTAAAAACTGTTGCATTATATATGTGGCCTGATCCTTCATTCTTAAGTGGCTCAGATAAGAGAAGGTAGATTTCAGACCCTTGATCAGTGCTTGGTCCATGAGTACCGAATGACTGTACAGGGAATCTCTAAGCAGGTTTCCAGCGACTTTTGCGAGGTATAAAATTCCTCAATTCTTTTCAATAAAATAGACTTTTATGATTTTGTGACTATATATGGTATCTTCATTAGGGGATTCGAGCACGACTAGTGGAAAGGGACTTTGCACCAAAGGTATCCTCTTTTATCATTTGATGAAAGTGGGGTAAACAATATTGCCAAGATGGCTTATGATAATCTAACTGAAAATTTTAGTAATGCAGAAAGTGGAAACAGGAAAGAGATGGAAATGCCTGGAGTGTGTATTGCTTCTCTTTCAAATACAAAAAGCAATATTGTAACCCCAAATATATCATGTTTAGATCAGTGTCTATATTGTTTATTCATAATTGTAACAGTATCATGTTTCCAAACTATGCAGTGGGATCCTCCAAGTCTTGATAAAGTATCCGAAGACATGGTGGATCAATATTTTTCCCCTCTTAGTGAGTTTGAGCCTGACCTGGAGCTACCAACAGAGCTGCGAGAAGCATTCACCTAGTTCACCTATTCACAATATATTGTTCTCTCTAATTCTATGTAATGGTATTTTACAAGGAATTGTCTAAATTAATCTTCTTCCACAGTTCCACAGTTCCACGTAGTAACTAGTTATATTTTTCTAGCCCCTTGTTGAATTGGACTAGACTGAAAAAGTGGGAGCGGAGCCTACAAATTTATGTATCAAATGAACCATTATTTTGGTGATTTGTGTCCAGTGAACCTTCATCAAAATATGTTTCTAGCTTAAGACTCGGTGGGGTTTTTCTTCTTAAATCTTTGGTTGTTTTCATCATGAATTCTTTACATGACAAGCTTTTGCATGCAAAAGGTTAATATGGTTCTTTTATGTTTCTACTTCACTGCTAGTTTTATTCCATAAGAAAGCTTTCTCGCTTAAGTATATCTAAATTTTATTTTTTTGTTGCTTGCATTCTTCACAGAGATATCCAGACCAAGTGAGTTCTAGGACCTAATGAAACCTGAGTCCGGCAGAGCTGCCGGTGAGAGATCACTCTGACCTTTCTAAAAGTGGATAGAAAAGAAAAGGCAAGTATTGTATGCTTTAGAAATGGGGTCGGGGTAAAAGAGGGTGATTTAAGTAATGCATTCCCCACTCAAACATTGGGTTGAAGGTATTTCTAGGGTCAAACCTTAAATACGAGCAATCATCTGCAAGCAACCACAAACATTATACAGTGCAAATATACCATAGCTGTTCTACAGAAACCTTAGTGAAAGAGTACGATGAATTTGCAGACAAACATTTGTAAAATCAATGTATGTATACATATAGCTCTCTTTTTGGTAGCTTCTTTCTCTAAATTTTGAAAGAAACACACCACGGGAAGCAAGCTCCCTTTGAAGAAGCTTTCCACTAGTCAAAGCATTTCTTCTATTCTTGGCTAGGGAAATTAGTTGTCCACTAAGTTCTATTATGGGAATGTGGATAGGATTGAGAGGTTTGATTGTAAAGCACAGTGTCAAAGAGAAAGCCATCCCAATCTATTTTTGGGTGGGGGAAAGAGAGGGAGAGAGAGAGAGAGAGAGAGAGAGAGAGAGAGAGAGAGAGGAGGGGACGCTGATGGTGGTGCTGGCGGGGGGGGGGGGGGTGGGTGGAATGGTGTGGGGATTTCATTATTTTAACTTTTTTAAATATTTTAAAAGTTCATTAGTTTCTCATGTTTTTTTATATTTAGGTCCATGTAGAATTACTTTATCCCACCTGGCATTTGATCCTCATATATGTAGGTTCTACTAGTGCCACATAAGCATATAACGGAAAATTTAATGGAAGTGCATTGACGGAGGTCAGTAATTGTCAAATGGTACAAACGTTTTACAAATGCCACATAGTTAATGTAGGTATTTTGTAATTGACCTTAAGAGGAAATTACAAATTTGGTCTACTTATTTTATACTTAGTTTAATTTTGGTCCACTTATTTTATACTTAATTCAATTTAGTCCACAATCCTTTTTAAATTATGATTTTAAATCATTTTGGTTGTCTTTTCTTTAATTATAATTGAAATATAAGTTATATTGTATCATTTCTTAGTCGAACCAATTTGAAGTATTAGAATTAAAGAGAATAGAAGTTTGAAAAATCTGAAAATTTTCTACGAAAAATTGATAGTTTCGGGTACCGTACTTTGGAGACAATTATCTTAAGTTTTAGAGCTCTGATTTCAATGATCTTTATATGGTTGTAAAGAGGAGATGCATAGCTTTAAAACAAGTATATGTTTGCTGAATTTGGCTGAGATTTGATAGGGTAAAAGGCGAGACAAATTTGAGAAAACAAATCTGAACCTTTATTGAACAAGTGAAACAATTAGTGGACCAAAACATAACTTAAAAAAAATCGTAGATCAAAATTGAACTAGGTATAAAATAAGTGGACTAAATCGGTAATTTCCTCTTGACCTTAATTATATAAAGAATAATGTTATATTTACCATATTCTTATACCATATTTTTATACCATCTTACGTGTCATTATTTTAGTGGACAAAATTTTTATTTTTATTTTTCTTTTCTGAATTTTTATTTTTATTTTTTAGTGTCCAATGCATGAATGCCACGTAAGTTGCCACATAAGGTGGTATGAAATTATGGTATATAAATATGAGATGTCTAGCACTACTGTTATATAAATACATAAACAATAGATGAAAAATTGTTTTAGTGTTTGTTGCTTCCGGAAGAATGTGATCATGATGATTTTAAAATTTAATTTCTTATATATATACACAATAAGCATATATATATGGCTCTTTCTAGCACAAAAGGGACAAAAATATATACATATATATAATATATACATATATATATGTTATATATGTATATATAAATTTGATGAAGTTATGGGTATATATATATACACAATAAGCATATATATATATGGCTCTTTCTAGCACAAACGGGACAAAAATATATACATATATATTATATGTATATATAAATTTGATGAAGTTATGGGTATATATATACACAATAAGCATATATATATGGCTCTTTCTAGCACAAAAGGGGCAAAAATATATATAATTTATAGATTTTTGCCCCTTTTGTGCTAGAAAGAGCCATATATATATGCTTATTGTGTATATATATACCCATAACTTCATCAAATTTGCTTTATGCATTTGTTTTAAGATCAATTAAATTGAATTCAAGCACTAAATGTTCAATTCAAAAAAACGAACATGATGTATTGCTCAAAAACATTAATATCCACTCTGAGTGTCTTATTATGTTTCTCCCCTTTTCAGCTGCATGCAACCTCTGAACTTGTTGTAGGACATACTTGTTTTAGTAGCTTACAATTTCCATCTAATGGGAGTTATGAGGTTACCATGAATAAGCTACTTACAACTTTAACTATTAATGGTTCTCAAAAAAAATTTCGAATTCGCGTGGAGGGCAAATATCCAAGACAGAGTCATATTATATACGGGCTGGTGCAATGTTGGATGAAAATATCCAACGCACTTTGCCTAATTTGTTTGAGGGAAGCAATAATAGAGATTCGCAAACGCTGCCCTTACAGTCAAGGAGCTATTATCTGGTATGAAAATTGCCTTATAAAATACTCAAATGCACAGTTCTTTGGTATAAGTGACACAACTAACGGGATATTTTTGAAAAATAAGAAATTTGTGGGTGGTAATACCTTCTTATTTGATGAGAAAGTTCGTGAGTTGTTAACCCAATTATGTATTAAAGCTTTAGATAGTCGACAGTATTTAGCTCAAGGAACGCTACGAGTATTCAACAATACCAAATTAATACTTTACGGTGTGGCTCAATGCACAGGGGAACTTTTTAGTGAAAGTTGCAAGAAGTGCCTTGATGTAGCAATAGTCGAACTTCTAAACGAGAGTAACGGAAGAAGAGGTGGACGTGTTTATTATGGAAGTTGTTATCTTATATTTGAACTTTACTACTTTTTTAATGAATAGATGACTAAGACTATATATATGTTATATGGTCTCCGGCAACAAAAAAGGTTTTATATCAAAGCTTTTGCTTTTTTTTTTCTTTTCTTAATAACAGAAAAGGTTTTGGCTTTGGTCCTTTAAAGGAGCATTTCAACCACTTGCTGATGAGTGATGAGTTTGGCTGTAGATGCACTTGTTTTTCTCGCAACTAGTGCTTCTCATATGCCACACCATAGCCGTCTATCTTGGAACCGGACTTTTTAATTAACAAGTGTGGCCGCCGGCCGGCTTAATGTCATAACTCTGGTTCTGATACGATCGAGTCTCGATCCTAGTATAATAAAAAAGTCAATAGTAAGCTCAGCTAGGTTATAACTTGGTCCATTTTGGTAATTTTATTTTCTAAGTTTTAATATATTTCGTCTCAACCTTAGCACAAGAATGCTCTAAAACTAACTAGTTAGTAAGTTAATACAAAGCTAACCATCATGTTGGGCCCACCACACAATGTAATCTCAAAATCCCAACCGTCTATTTTTTAAGCCCTACTTCAAAGATCATCCCTGTAAAAAATCTTCAAATTCGGAAATCATTTAGTCATTTTATTATAACAATAACTATTTATATGTTTTTATCGAAAACACTGATCGTCTATTTATTTGATCTCAATTAGATGACTAAATGATTTCCGATTTACTTGATTTTTTGTAATGATGATCTTTGACGTATGATCTAAATAATTGATGGTTCGGATTATAAGATTAGTTATGTGGTGGTCCCAAAAACATGGTTAGTTTCGTATTAACTTACTAATTAGTTAGTTTTAGAGCACTCCTCAACCTTAGCAAATCTCACCCAAGCGGCTTATGTTCTAGATCCATTCTTGTGTGCATTTATTTCCTCCCAAATTTGTTCTCGCAACTCTTGCATACCATCCAACTATCTTATTTAGGGTACTTCTAAAAACAAAATAGGTTAATTAAAATAGGTGTAAACTATTCATAACTCCCTATTTAGAACTTAATTATTTCAAAACCTCCACCCTTAATATAATTAATTCAAAACTCCCTATTACTTAATTAAACTCTTCCAAAACTGCCTAGTCAACTAACACTCAGCTAAATTTGACTTTTTTTTAATATTCCTATTATAACCCTAGGTTATTCAAAATCAATTTCCAATATACTTCCTCTCATTCTCACACACACACACACTCTCTCTCTCTCTTATTCCCGCATAATCTTTCTTCTCTCTGTTCTCTCTCCTTCGCACGCGTGTGGCGTTGTTCGGCGACGGTTGCCAGCGAGACCACCACCATCAACTTTGTCTCTCTCTCTCTCTCCTCTTCCTCCCTCTGTCATCACTCGCCCCGAATCATGCCCAAACAGCCCAGATCGCCGCGACTCCGATCGGTGGTGCTCGCTGGCGATCTGCCTTTTTCGGCGGAGTTGGAATGCCAAACCACCCAAGCCTTCTTCCTCTCGACGTCCTGAGCATGATGGTGTGCTCAGATTCTCCATCCGATCAGCCACGGCGGCAGATCGAAGCCACAAAGGCTGCGGCTTCTCCGCCAGTGATCTGCCTTTTCCGGCGGAGTTGGAATGCCAAACCACCCAAGCCTTCTTCCTCTCGACATCCTGAGCATGATGGTGTGCTCGGATTCTCCATCCTAGCCACGGCGGCAGATCGAAGCCACAAAGGCCGCGGCTTCTCCGCCGGTGATCTGCCTTTTCCGGCGGAGTTGGAATGCCAAACCACCAAGCCTTCTTCCTTTTGACATCTTGAGCATGATGGTGTGCTCGGATTCTCCATCCGATCAGCCACGGTGGCAAATTGAAGCCACAAAGGCCGCGGCTTCTCCGCTGGCGATCTGCCTTTTCTGGCAGCCATTTCCGACGAGTCAGGTACCTATCTTCATCACCTCGTTGTGCTCTTCAATTATATGTATTTGAATTGGTCCAATTGTTGAAAAAACAAGAAAACCCAAATCAAACCTCACAACCACTGCGGTTGCTCCGCCGCGAGTGGTGGCGATTAAAGCCTTATTTTATTCATTTTTTAGTGCGTGAAAATTCAGTTTCTTGGATAGGAAACTTTAAACCTACATTTATTGATTAAACAGTTTCAGTTCGTGAAACATGAGTTTTAAATGAATTTTGAATAAAATTATGGTTCTGAAATATGATGAATCAAATTTGCAGGTAGAAATAGATCGAGGCAGTGGCGACTGTCGTGTACTCATCGCGCGTGAGGTGATCGGACGACGTTGTTTAGGTGTAATTGTTTTTTAATTAAGGTGTAATTGCATTTTAGTGAAGGTGTAATTGTTTCGTCACTTAATTTAGTTTTAGTAAGTGAATTCATAACTGAATTCTTCAATTCAGTGTAACTGAATTCTTCAATTCAGTGTAATTGAATTTATGAAATTCAGTTTCAGTGTAATTGAATTCTTGAAATTCAGTTTTAGTGTAACTGAATTCTTGAAATTCAGTTTTAGTGTAATGAAATTCAATTTCAGTGTTTATTTTAGTTTTAGCGAAATATTGAGTTTTAGCAAAAACTTCAATTCCAGAAAAAAAAAAAAAGTTTCACCAAAATTCAGTTACAGTGATGTCAGCGTGCGTCAGCACGCGTTAGCATGTGTCAGCGCGCGTCAACATGCGTCAGCGCACGTCAGAAGGGTAATTTAGGATTATAAGTTATAGAGAGTTCTGAAAGAGTTTCTAGATGAGTAGGGGTTTAAGCAAATTTTTTAGGTGATTAGGGGGTTTAAAATTAGACACTATTAAAATAGTTAATTAATGTTGAAAAAGTACATTGTAGAGAGAGAGAGAGGAGAGAGAGAGAGAGAGAGAGAGAGAGAGAGAGAGAGAGAGAGATATGTATCTAGCTTTGTTATATGACATACTTGTTTTCAACTAATTTGGTGTATCTAGCTTTTTTTTTCATCTGATTTTCTACACTGATAAATGATTTCCGCTTGTGCATATTTTAAATGTTTTTCATTAACTATATTTAGTAAATATTTGCGCAATTATTTTCAAACCTAATGTCCCAAGATCCACAAATCACTCATCTTGATAAGTAGACTTTTTAAATTGTAAGATTCCTATAATCTTGCCCTTATGTGCAGCCTTTAATTCTCTGAATATTCTTTCCATTCCTACACTAATTGTAACGTGTACCATTCTTTGAGGTCTATGCAATTGATGCTAAAAAGGCATTTCACGAAGAATACAGAAAGAAGGATGAGGTTTCTCTTTTGCCTTATACGGCGTGGGTGAGGAATGAGCTAGCTTCTGCATGTTGTTTGAGTTTACCAGAGACCCAAGAAAACTGTGGACAATAGCAGAGGAAATAGGAGGATTCAAAATTTGAGGTCCTAGTCGTCAAGTTATGGGAATGTGGATAAGATTGAGAGGTTTGATTGTAAAAAACAGTGTCGAAGAGAGGGAAAGAGAGAGGAGGAGGGGACCCCGACGGTGGTGCTGGCAGTGGGTGGGATGGTGTCGGGATTTCATTATTTTAAATTTTTTTAATAGTTTAAGAGTTTATTAGTTTTTTATGTTTTTTTTTTTTTTATATATATTTAGGTCCATGTAGAATTACTTTATCCCACTTGGCACATTGATCCTCATATATGTAGGGTTTAGTAGTGCCACATAAGCATATAACGAAAAATCTAATAGAAGTAATGACGAATATTTGTAATTGTCAAATCAAATAAACGTTGTGTACGTACGTAATTGTAGGATTCTGAATCTTATGTAACAACTTGTAAATGTCACATAGTTAATGTAGGTATTTTGTAATTGACCCTTAATTATATATATATACATAAACAATAGAATGAAATTTTTTTCAGTGTTTGTTGCTTTCGAAAGAACGTGATCATGACGATTTTAAAATTTAATTATATATATAAGCATATAATATGGCTCTTTCTAGCACAAATAGGGCAAAAATATATACATATTATATATGCAAGCATATATATATATATGTGCACCCATAATTCATCAATTTTGCTTTATGCATTTGTTTTAAATCAATTAAATTGAATTCATGCACTAAATGCTCAATTCTACATACCGAACATGATGTATTGCTCAAAAACATTAATATGCACTCTGAGTGTCTTATTATGTTTCTCCCATTTCAGCTGCATGCAACCTCTGAGGTTCTTGTTGTAGGACATACTTGTTTTAGTAACTTACAATTTCCACCCAATGAGAGTTATGAGGTTACCTTGAATAAGCTACTTACAACTTTAATGATAAAGGGTCCTCAAAAAAAATTTCGAATTCGCTCGGAGGGCAAATATCCAAGAAAGAGTCATATTATATACGGGCTGGTGCAATGTTGGATGAAAATATCCAAAGAACTTTGCCTAATTTGTTTGAGGGAAGCAATAATAGAGCTTCGCAAACGCTGCCCCTACAATCAAAGAGCTATTATTTGGTATGAAAATTGCCCCTTATAAAATACTCAAATATAGCTCTTTGGTATGAAAATTGCCTTATAAAATACTCAAATGCACAATTCTTTGGTATAAGTGACACAACTAACGGGATATTTTTGAAGAATAAGAAATTCGTTGGTGGTGATACCTTCTTATTTGATAAGAAAGTGCATGAGTTGTTAAACCAATTCTGTATTAAAGCTTTAGATAGTCGACAGTTTTTAGCTCAAGGGATGCTACAAGTATCCAACTGTACCAACTTAATACTTTATGGTGTGGCTCAATGAACAAGAGAACTTTCTAGTGAAATTTGTAAGGAGTGCCTTGATGTAGCAATGGTCGAACTTCCAAATGAAAGTTATGGAAGAAGAGGTGGACGTGTTTATTATGGAAGTTGTTATCTTAGATTCGAATTTTATCACTTTTTATAGAAATTACAAATTTGGTCCGCTTATTTTATACTTAGTTCAATTTTGGTTCACGATCTTTTTAAGTTCAATTTTGGTCTACGATTTTTTTTAAGTTATGATTTTAAATTCTTTTGGCTATGTTTTCTTCAATTATAATTGAAGTATAAGTTATATTTCATCATTTTCTAGTCATAGGAACCAATTTGGAGTATTAGAATCGATGAGAATTGAAGTTTTGTAAAGTTTGAAAAAATTGAAAAATTTTCTAGGAAAAATTGGTAGTTTTAGGTACCCTACTTTGGGGCCAATTATCTTGAGTTTAAGTACTCTGATTTGAATGATCTTTATATGGTTGTAAAAAGGAGATGCATAGCTTTAAAACAAATATATATTTGCTGGATTTGGTTGAAATTTGATAGAGTAAAAGTCAGAACAAATTTGAGAAAACAAATCTGGATCTTTATTGAACAAGTAGAACAATTAGTGGACCAAAACAGAACTTAAAAAAAATCATGGACCAAAATTGAACTAAGTATAAAATAAGTAGACCAAATCTGTAATTTTTTATTTTTATGATTAGATGACTAAGACTATATATATGTTATATGGTCTCGACAACAAAAAAAAGTTTTATATCAAAGCTTTTGGTTTTTTCCTTTTTCTTATTAACAATAAGGGCCCATTTGGATTCTTGAATTTGGATTTGGATTTCAAATATATGCATTTGAAATCCATGTATTTTAAAATCCTTAGATTTGAAATTCTGTTATTTGGATAAAAATTTAAATGTGAGGATTTCATTTTTTTCCCATATTTTATTTTCAAATATTTATCAATTGAGGATAAATATATAAAAATAGACAATATAATACAAATACAAGTTTGGCTTAGTTGGTTGAGAATTTTATTTGTTTGTATAATGTTGGTGGTTCAAACCCCAATAACTACACTTTGTCTACATTTTTTTGAAAACAAATCATGGTGGATGGAGGAAATCAGGCGGCGGCGAGGGGGTCGGCAGTGGCCGGCAGTGAGAGGGGGAGTGGAGGTGAGATTTCAAATACCTATAGAAGTGATTTCAAATCCATGAATTTAGGCCTCTAAAATCTACCCTAGATTTGGCTCAAATCAAAATCCCTTCTTTAAATAGAAATATCTTCATCCAAACCGATCCTAAAGGTTTTGGCTTTGGTCCCCTAAATATAGCTCTAAAGTAGCATATATTTCAACCACTTGCTGATGAGTTTGGCTGTAGATGCACTTGTTTTTCTTGCAATTTGTGCTTCTCATATGCCACACCATAGCCGTCTATCTTGGAACCAGACATCTCAACAAGTGTGGCTGGCCTAATGTCATAACTCTGGTTCTATTACGAGTCTCGATCCTAGTATAATAAAAGTCAATAGTAAGCCCCGCTAGGTTATATCTTGGTCCATTTTGGTAATTTTATTTTCTAAGTTTTAATATATTTCGTCTCAACCTTAGCAAATCTCCCCCAAGCGGCCTATGTTCTAGATCCATCCTTGTGTGCATTTATTTCCTCCCAAATTTGTTCTCGCAACTCTTGCATACCATCCAACTACCTTATTTAAGGTACTTCTAAAAACAAATTAAATAGGTTAATTAAAATAGTTAATTAATGTTGAAAAAAGTACATTGTAGAGATAGAGAAAGAGGGGAAGGTGAGGCCATTGCCGGCAGGTAGGGCAACCACTGGACGTTGGTTGGGCAAGGTGGGGGAGGGGGATGCGCTGCCATCTCCCTCTTCTTTATTTTTATTATTCGTTTTAATTTTAATTTTTTTTAATATTTTGAAGTAAATTGTCAATTTTGCTCAATGAAAATATGTCGCGTGACTGGAACGTGGTCTTTTTAAAACGGAAATCTTGACAAAGGTGACTGATTTTCCACATTGATACAAACTCTAAATAAGTGTCATTCATCAACAAAACCCTAAATATGTATTCTGAAATAAAATTGACTCCAAAACATATGTCCTATTTAAAAAAAAAATTCCCTAAAATAAGTTCAGGTTTTAAATTTATATACCAACTCTCTGCACATTTTAATATTGGTGTGGCCCGTGTGGGGTAATTGAATACTGTATAAAACTAATGGTACCACTTTTTTCTATATCACATTAATACCTGTAGTATATTTTTTTTTTTTTGAGTTCCAAGCTATTTACAGGGACTTTTTGAAGTTTGGAAGGTTTTAGGCATCTTTTGTACATAATCTGAAATATCTATTACCATATCTATTGGTTTTAATGTATGTATGTTGAGCATATCACCTTATGTATCTATGTTCTTCAGGATTACACATTCAAACTCATAAGCTTGGTGGGTTGGTCTTATCAATTAAATTTATTTATTGTCTTCCGATTTCATCAAAAGCTCTAATCTAACTCGATTTAAAACAAAAATAGCTTAACTTATTCTAAGGGATTTGAGACTGCAACGCTAGGGAGTGGGGTGTTGTGCTCTCGAGATCCTTAGGGTGAGTAACGTTGTTGCGTTTTCGAGTTTTGGGGAGTGAGATATGACATCTAAATGAATGAGAATAGAGTGCGAAAGGTACGTATGTGTGCCAATGAAGGGTTGATCGAATATTTAATAGATGACACATGGTAATGAACTAATGATCACTAGCTATTGGACCACACAAATCATGTATCCCAATCTACAAAACCTTAATTTGCTTATATATACTTTGATTGGCAGCATAAACTTTAATTATAAACATAAACAATAGATGGAAAAAGGTTTTAGTGTTGCTGCTTTCAGAAGTGATCAAGATGATTTTAAAATTTAATTTCTTACATATATAAAATTAACAAGCATGAATGGCTCTTTCAAGCACGAATTGGGCAAAACATATATGTATAAATGATATATATATATACATAAGCATATATGGCTTTTTCTAGCACAAATTGGGCAAACATATATACATATAATTATATATAAGCATCAATTTTAATTTGCTTATATATAATTATATGTATATAATTGGCATAAAGCAAAGATTTTATTCCAAAGTTATTCATTAATTGCCAAAGTAAATATTTTATACATAATTGGCATAAAGCAAATAGTTTATTCCAAAGTTATTCATTATTAATTGGCAATTATTTTAAAATTTTTTTATCATTAATGTGTTTTTATAAAATTGTTTTTTTATGTGGCAATATTCTAATTGTACAACTAATCATTATAAGTGAAATATTAATCTCCCTCTAATTTTATTGAGACGATGTTAAAGAAATTAAAAAATTAATTAATAATTTTTATTAAATAATTATTAAAATTTTAAAATAAATAATCGGCCCAGCCCGGCACAACCCATTATGGATCAGGCCATAGGCCAAGCTGGACTCAAGGTTTAAGATAATTATGTCGGAGGCAATCTGGCCTGATTATTAAATGAGCCAGTCCAAACATGGCACAAAGCACGAATGAGCCCATTTTAAACGGATCAGGTTAAGCCGGCCCGACCCATTGTACACTTCTATTAGCAAATCTCACTTAAGAACTTCTTGCGACTCTTGCATACCATCCAAATATCATTATCTTAAGGTACTTCTAAAAACAAAAATAGATTAAATTGAAATAGTTAATGTTGAAAAAAGTCCATTGTAGACTTTTAATAATAAATAAACTCACGTTTTAAATTTATGTAAACCCAGTGCACATTTTAATATTGGTGTGGGGTATTTAAATATTGGATAAAACTATTTATATCACCTTTTTGTTATACCACATTAATACCACTTTTCTTAAAAAAGTGAGTCTCAAATGTATTGGTGGGTTCGATCACCTCTGTTAGAGAAGTAGGTATTTTAAGAGCAACCCCAATGAGGTGTCAAATGATGCCAAGAATTAGAAATTTAGAATGCTCTTCTCCAACATATCATTTTATGCATATCCATTATTTTAAAAGCACATATACCTAATATTTTTCTCTTGTTTTCGCTAAATAGCATTTGTGGGTATGACGTGCTTATGTTCATGAGTTGTCTAAGAAAAAAAGAAATTATATTAAAGCTTAAGTGCCTGTGCATCAGAAATAAAGAAAATTGAAGGAGACATGAGATGGTAAAAGCAATCCTCGGAGAATGTGTGCTGGAGACAAATTTTTTTAAATCGTTTTCAATGGCATTTATCCTAATAAAAAAAAAAAAAAAAAGCTAAATATTCAAGCTTTTCCCCCAACGATTTTTTTTTCCTAACCCTATTACACCTGATTGCACCCCTTTTACATTAAAATAACAAGGTAAAATCCATTGTGACAATGACATATATGTTCAAACTGTAACATATGTTGAGCCGAAAACTGTAACACTCCACATATAGTGGTGTAACCACAAAATTGAGTGCTCCACGTTGACTTAGAGGAGAACACAACTGTATATATTTTGTTTGGCTCAATATTACTTTGGCCCCCCAAAGTTTAACTAATTTTAACATTACGACCCCTAACACTATACTCGACGATGACGTACTCCATATCCTTAATAGTCGAACTAACTCTTTGTCCGAAATTATCTTTTTCGTCTATTCCGTCGGTGTAGGTGTTAAAAATGCTGATGTGGCAGAAGTATTTTAGTCTTTTTGTTCTAAAAAATTCCAAAAGACAAATTTTTTTTTAGAAAAACATCCCCAAAGAGCAGCACCCCTCTCCCCCCACTCCTCCTCGCAGCTTCAAAGTACACCGCTGTTGGCCCCACATTAATATTCAAATGATAAACGGTAGACTCGTCGATCCTATATTAGCCAACATTAACACTCTTTACTGTTTACTTTTTAAGTGTGTTAATTGGTCCAACTTATATGTACGTGTAGCAGAATCTTTATTTTTTTTAAGACGTTTCTTATTGATGCTTTAAATTAGAACCATAATTTGTGTATTGATTTAATATCATTTTGTGAATTAGAAATTGATATCTTTGATTACTACATAGAGTACGGTCATACATTATTATGAGAGTTATAAATTGTAATTTGACGGAGTCATATGTTATTTCGAGATTATGGTCAATAATCAATATTCAACAATTGGTCAAGGAGATCTTTTGTTCATATATATGAGTTACATGAGTTATATGTTGAACCTACATTCTTTGGTTAAAGTGCTCATGCAGCTTCTAAAGGATGTGTTCCCTTCCAAGTTGTTTCAAAGTAGCATATGTGGATAAACGTTGTAAATTAAGCATGCATCTATTATTGTGAGTTATTTTGAGCAATGATGATCGTTTTTGAAAATTATTTCTTATTTATATTTTATTTCATAAAATTTTATACTATAAAATGGATTCAATAATTTGAGAATATAGGGGTTAAGTTAATTACTCGCACATATATTTATGCTCTAATCACAACAGATTATTCTCTCTAATTCTATGTATATTACAAGGAAGATTCCAAAGGTATGTTACAAGGAATTGCCTAATTAATTAAACTACTATTCTTCCATGTTAGGAACTAGTTATATTTATCTAGCCCCTTGTTGAAATTGGACTAGATCTGAAAAGGTTGGGAGTAGCCTAGCCTACAAAATATGTATCCAATGATCCTTTATTTTGGTGACTTGTATCCAATAAACCTTAATCAAATTATGTTTCTAGCTGAAGACTCGGTGGGGTTTTTCTTCTTAAACTTTGGGTGTTTTCATCATGATCGAATTCCTTACATGGCAAGCTTTTGCATGCAAAAGCTAGGTTAATATGGTTCTTCTATGTTTCTAGCTACTTTACTACATATATGATTGATTTGCAATGATCTTGGGTTTCAATCCCTTAAACCTCTGGAGAATTTGTATGTACAAATGAATTTGTCAAATGTCCATCATGAAAGATCGGATTTATACGGTATAACTAGAAATGAATGCTTTCACTACCTTACTAATTGATGATGGATATATATGAATATAATTTTCGGTAAGCGTAGTTGACTTTCATTGATCGGCCATCAGGTATGATGGTGAGCTAGCTTGAGCACCTAAAATGTTTGCAAAAGTTGTGCGAGTATGCAACTGATTTTCTACACTAATAAATATATGATTGAGCTTGTACAAATTTTATATGTTCATTAACTATATTAGTAAATTTTTGCGCTTTTATTTTCAAACCCTGTCAGGTGTCCCCTAAAGGGGCAAATGAACGTAACTTTGAGTGAATATTAGACACATGTTGATGACTTGGACTGAGGTCATCGCCTTGCTTTTTGACAGCTCCAATACTAATTTTTGGTGTACTTTTTGAGCATGTTACTTTTTTTTTCCATGTCGATTTGTTGTCGATATTCTAGTTGTTTTTCTCTATCTTTTTTTGCACCAATTTGGGAATCTTTTGTACATAATCTGAACATCTGTTACCATATCGATCTGTTGGTTGTAATGTACATATGTTGAGCATCACCTTATGCATATTTGTTCGTTAGGGTTACACATTTGAACTCGTAGCCTATACGAGTAAGTCTTATTAATTAAATATTTTATTTATCTTTCGCTATTATCAAAAACTCTGATCTAAGTTAATCTAACTGGATTTAATACAAAAAGTACTGCTTAACCTATTCAAAGGGACTTGGGACTGCATATCCTTAATTAGGTGGGTGCAACTGCCACTGTCTCGTTTATGAGTTTTAGGGTGTCATAGATGGCATATAAATGAACAAAAACATATAAGAAATTATGGGTACATATATATGTGTGGCATATTGGAGATACTACTCCATGTGCTGCAATTAATTAATGTCAAGCCATTTATCTATCCTGCTGCAATCCAGATCAATGTCAACACATTGATCTCTCCTCATCAAAAGTCAACAACAGCTAGATCCACAAATCAATCATCTTGATTAGTGCAGACTATTTTAATTCTAGGAATTCTTTAAATATATCTTGCTCATATGTACAGCCACTAATTCTCAAAATATTCTATCCATTCCTACATTGATTGTAATGTGTGTATATATATAACTATGTATCACACAATCTTTTTCTCTGGATGTCCGTTCTTTTACTAAATAAATGACGCAAATATTTTATAGTTATTTTTTTTATTATTTGATTTAAATATTGACATGGTTTAATTACTTAAAGTATAAATTGTCAATCGAGACCTATTCTTCGGTTTTAATTCTCATTATTTTGAGCTTCCGTTTCTTGATTAAAATTCTAGGTTTTAACTCCTTAGTTTTTTGGCAACCCAAAACTCGAGAGTTAAAAGCTGAAAGATAATCTTGAAAGATAATTCTATATATACCTTAAAATAAAGAACCCTATACCCTAAAATGTAGAACATTATACTAAAATGATGAGCCATGTCAAAAGTGGCATGATATCATAAAAAGACTTACTTTTGTTCTTTAGTTAAAGAACATACCTCTTGCAAAGAATTTCTGATATTATATATATATATATATATACAAGAATGTTCTAAAACTAATTGGTTAGTAAGTTAATACAAAGCTAACCATCTTATTGGGCCTACCGTACAATGTAATCTCAAAATCTAAACCGTTTATTTTTTAGGCCTTACTTTAAAGATCATCCTTGTAAAAAATCTCTAAAATCGAAAGTCATTTAGTCATTTGATTATAACAACAACTATTTATATACTTTTATTGAAAATACTAATCGTCTATTTATTTGATCTCAATTAGATGACTAAATGATTTCTGATTTAGTTGATTTTTTGCAATGATGATCTTTGAAGTATGACCTAAATAATGGACGATTTGGATTATGAGATTAGCTATGCGGTGATCTCAAAAGCATGGTTAGTTTCACATTAACTTACTAATTAACCAGTTAGTTTTAGAGTACTCCTCATATATATATATATATATATACAGGCTCCTTCTATTGAGGTATACCTCAACTTATTTATGTTGAGGTATACCCTATTAGGGCGCACACAAGTCGTTTTGTTGAGGTATACCCTATTATGTTGAGGTATATATATATATATATACATATCATCTGATGAGAACCATCTAAGCCAATTACTTTCATACAAAAATCAAAATTCTCTAGCCTCTTTGTGGCAATGGAGGGTTGGATATTTCAATAGATGGAAAACGGTGGTAATGACTAGCTATTGAACCACACAAGGAATTCATATATCTCAATCTAAAAAACCTTAATTAATTAATTTGGTTATATATACTTTGATTGGCAACATACACTTATTATATATAAATGCATAAACAATAGATAGAAAAAGATTTTAGTGTTGTTACGTTCGGAATAAAGTGATCAAGATATAGGATTTTAAAATTTAATTTCTTATATATATATATATATATATATAACAAGCATATATGGCTGTTTCTAGAGCTAATTAGTTAGTAAGATAATATAATACAAACCATCATTTTGGGCCCACTACACAATATAATCTCATAATCCAAACCGTTCATATTTTAGGTCTCCATTTAAAGATTAACTTTGCAAAAAATTAACCAAATTCGAAATCATTTAGTCATGCGATTATCATTACAATCATTTCATCTTTTATTGAAAAACTTGTGTTCGTCCATTTACATGAACACAATTAGCTTATTAATAGTTGGCTAAATGATTTTCGATTTTATTACTTTTTTTTCTAAGGATGATCTTTGAATGATAGCTTAAAAAATAAACGGTCCAGATCATGAAATTACATTGTGTAGTGGGCTCAAAATGATAGTTAGCGTCATATTATTTTATTAACTTGTTAGCACTAGAGCACTCCTATATATATATATATATATATAAGCATATATGGCTCTTTATAACACGATTTGGGCCGATATATAGACATATTATATATATAAGCCTATATATGCTTTATGCATTTGTTTTAAGATCATTTAAACTGAATTCATGCAATGAATGTTCAGTTTTAAATATTGAACATGATGTATTGTTTAAAAACATTAATATCGGCTCTGAGTGTCTTATTATGTTTCTCCCCTTTTCTGCTGCATGCGGCCTTTGAAGTTCTTGTTGTGGGACATAATTGTTTTAATGACCTTCAATTTCCACCCAACGGGAGTTATGAGGTTAACTTGAATAATTTACACTACAAGAAAAACATATTTGGGCGACGAACATATATTCGTCGCCCAAAGCAATTTAGGGCGACGAACAAGAACATTTGTCGCTCAATGTCATAAAGGTTTGGGCGACGAACAGATCCGTCGCCCAAAGGAGGTTTGGGCGACGAATAACACATTCCTCGCCCAAAGTAACTTTGGGCGACGAACTCATCTCGTCGCCTAAACATACGCGACAAACAATTAATTGAGAAATACATTGGGCGAGGAATATATATATTCGTCGCCCAAGGTGTCTTTGGGCGAGGAAAACGTAAATTTGTCGCCTAAACATACTTTGGGCGACGAACATAATTTCGTCACCCAAAGGTGGTTTGGGCGAGGAACTTGTTCGTCGCCCAAAGGGTCATCCTGTTTTGTAATAATGGTTTGGGCGAGGAACTTCACATTTCGTCGCCCAAAGTAGTTTGGGGCGACGAATTGTGAGGTTCCTCGCTCAAACCATCTTTGGGCGACGAAATTTTCAGTTCCTCGCCCAAAGTAAGAATACTTTTTTGTTTACAATTTTATATATGTAATAGCATACGATACGATTGTATTTCCAAAGATCATAACCATTCATTTTTTAATTCCCCACTCAAGGATCATCCATGCAAAAAATTAGCTCAATCGGAGATGTAGAAGTTAGGTAACGGTGGTTGAACTTATGAACAATTGTAAATTTTCTAATACGAATCGAAGTATGAGATGAATTTCGATTTAGCCGATTTTTTGCAGGGATGATCTTCCAGTATAAACGAATAGAATGAACGGTTCCGATCGTTGAAATAACATTGTAGTCTTCACAAATTGTTGAATCGCCAAAATTTCTATCCAAAAGTTAATATAATTATACTCTTCAAGTGTATTTGTATGTAGAAGATCACTTTTGTATTGTGTTTTTAACGATCTGAACCGATCATTCCTTAGTGCCTCACTCAAAGATCATCCATGCAAAAAATTAACTTAATTGGAGATGTAGAAGTTAGGTTTAGCATTTAGGATGTATGAACGATCTTGATTCTTATAATAATAATCGAACGGGTAGATGAACTCCGATTGAGCCGATTTTTTCCAGGGTTGATCTTTGAGTATGAACATATATGAAGAATGGCTCTGATTGTGATAATCACGTTGTGGTCTTCACAATTATTGAAGCTACAAGGTTTTAACGAAAGAGTTGATATAATTTTATTATTCAAATGCAAAAACCACTGATTTATATGTAGAACCTTATATGTCGATTGTGTTCTGAACCGTTCATTTATTAGTTTGTCACTCAAAGATCATTCCTCTAAAATATTAGGTCAATTGGAGATCTAGAAGTTTGGTATTGGAGCTCGAACGTATGAACGATCATGGTTCATAAAAAAATTCAACTTTGGGCGACGAAATGTAGCTTTGGGCGACGAACAGTGCGTCGCCCAAAGTCTGAAATTATGGCGGGATAAAACGGTGCCCTAAAGTCAACGACTTTGGGCGACGAATTCATGTTCGTCGCCCAAAGTCTTTAAGTTTAACCCTTCAGTCACTCTGTCTCACTCACTCTCTCAGTTCGCAGCCTCCTCCTCCCGCAGCTCTCACCTCTCACTCCCTCTCAGCGCGCCGGCCTCTTCGTCCTTCCCTCCTCCTCCCTCCTCCTCCTCCCTCCTTCCCCGAAACCCAAAACCCCCCCCCCCATCGGCAACCCACCCCCCTACCGAAACCCACCCCCCCCATCGGAGACCCACCCCCCCTCCCCTGAAAATCCACCCTCGCCGAAACCCACCCCCCGAAAACCCACCCCCGCCGAAACCCACCCCCCCCGAATACCCACCCCCGCCGAAACCCACCCCCCACCCGAATACCCACCCCCGCCGAAACCCACCTCCCACCCGAAACCCACCCTCCCCCGATAACCCACCCCCACCGAAACCCATCCCCCCCCAGCCGAAACCACTCACCCAAACCCCCCCTCGAAGCCGAAACCAGCTCAACACAGGTATTTGTTTTTTTTTTTTGAATTTATGGTATTTTATGGTATTTTCTGTTTTTTATAGTATTTTCTGTTTTTTTTTTGGTATTTTCTGTTTTTTATGGTATTTTCTGTTTTTTATGTTTTCTAATATTGTGGATTTTGTACTTGTTGTGGATTTTGCATAAATTGGTTGTGAAATTTCTGATTTTAGTAGTAATTAGTTAATGTTGTGGGTTTATATTTTATGGCCAACCCGGCTGCAGCAAGCCCACCGATTGTGTGTTTTCTGCTCATCAGCTTTAGTTTTTTTTCAGTGGGATCAAGTGCAGGTGGCCAGGGGAATAGTAATACCCAGGGAAATTTTTCAGGTTAGACTTAAGACTCAATCGCTGCTTTAATGTTATTTGACTGGTGTTTTTAATTTTTTGTTCTTAAATTTGTTTATTAGTGTTGAATAAATTAGTTTAATTCTGATCATTGTTCTTAGTTTGCTGATATTTTTTTATGTTAGATAACAAATTAGTTTTCATATAAAATTAGTTAGTTTTATATGTTTTTTAATTATAAAATTTATTAGGTAGTTTGTTAGTTTTTAATTATAAAATTTAGTTTAATTACAAAATGTAGATTAATTAGTTTGAGAAATATAATTTAGTTATAAGGTGAAAGGCGATGGAGTCAGCTCCCAATGATGTAGTTCAGCCATCCTCGAGTACTGGGAGCCCCTCTATGCCACGGAGGGCCCGTCGATCTCACCGCTCTAGTCAGGTCACCGCTTCCGCTTCCGCTTCCGCTTCATCTACTGCGACGTCATCCACTGCGACGAGGGGACCATGTAGTGGGTTGAAGTCCTCTCGGATCGTGCGCAGTACTGGGGCGCGGATTCCAGTCATGTGTGTGCAAAACGGCCGACGACCGTTAGATCCTAACGTTGACAGTTTGTTCTCGCATGATGTGGGGGCTATTATTCGTGCCGAGTGCGCCATGGTTGCAACCACTTTGAAAAAATTGCCGGCAGAGATTCAACACAAAGTGATTCGCTCCATCTCAGTGAGTATATAGCTCAATAATTAATTCAAAACGATAAATTTGATCATTCATAACAATCTAATATTTTTTTTAGGTTAACTTTGACATTCAGATGGATGATCCCCTCACTGTCACATACATGACAGATTTACTCATCAAGTCCTACAGGCAGTAGAAGCACGAACTAGACGTGCATTTCAAGGGATTTTCGTCGGCAGTTGAGGCATTGGCGAACCCCCCTATGGAGTTGGTAGAGCGGTCTGACCAGTGGCGTTTTTTGTGCGATCATTTCATGAGTCCGTCGTTTTTGGTACGTTTTATCATCTTAAGACTTTAAAAAATCGATTATTGTTTTGTTATTCTATTATTGTATACATACACTAATATATTTATAATTTGCTAAATATTTAACAGAAGAAGTCGGTCGCCAACGCCAGAAACCGGAAAGGGAAGCCGTTTAACCATCATAGTGGTCCGACGCCCATCATATCGAGTGGAGTCGCGACGTCGGGTACGTCATTATTTAATTTAATACATATATATTCTTTAATATTGTTAGGGTCTTTGACAAAATTATTTTCTTTTTCAGCGTGGGTCTTTGACATATTGGGCGACCAAACTCTCGACGAACTGAGTTCGTCGCCCAAACATTTGGGCGACGAAATTAGACTTTGGGAGAGGAACTAGGTTCGTCGCCCAAACCTTTTTTTCTTGTAGTGTTATTTACAGATTTAACTAAAAATGTTCCTAAAAAAAACTTTCGAGCTCGCATGAGGGGAGAATATCCAAGGAGCCATTTAGATGTATACGGGCTAGAGCAATGTTGGATGCCAATCCCCTACGAACTTTGCAAAATTTGTATGAGGGAAGCAATAATAGAGCTTCGCAAACGCTGCCCTTACAATCAAGGAGCTATTATTTGGTACGAAGATTGCCTTATAAAATACTCAAATGAACCTTTCATTGGTATAAGTGACACCTCTAATGGGATATATGTGAAGAATAATGAATCCATTGGTGGTGATTCCTTTTTATTTGATCAGAAAGTTCAAGAGTTGTTAACTAATTTATGTATCAAAGCTTTACTTAATCGATGGCTTCTAGCTCATGGGAGGCTACGGGTATCCAACAGTACTAAATTATTACTTTATGGTGTAGCTCAATGCACAGGAGATCTTTCTATCGAAGTTTGTAAGAACTGCTTTGGTGTAGCAATAAACGAACTTTCAAAAGAAAGCCATAGAAGACTAGGTGGACGTGCTTATTATGGAAGTTGTTATCTTAGATTCGAACTTTATCCTTTTATTTATCAGTAGACGACTAAGAATATATACACTTTTTAATTTAGGGTCTTTAGCCACAAAAAAGATTTTATATCAAAGTTTTTGTTTTTGTTTTAATTGACAATAAAGCTAGGTTTTCTTTGGTCCTCTAAACCTAGCTCTAATGGAGCTGTTCAATAACTTGCTGATGAGTTTTTCTGTAGATGCTCAATCTTGTTTTTCCTTCACATGTGCATCTCAGATGCCACACCATAGTCGTCTATCTTGGAACCAGACATCTCAACAAGTGTAATAGTCTAATGCCATAACTCCGGTGGGCTAAAACTTACCTATCCCTTGTTGTATACAACATGTGAGACATACATGTATGTGTCTCATATGTTGTATACAATAAGGGATATGTAAGTTCCTCTCACTCTGGTGTAATACGAGTCTCAGTCCAAGTACAATAATTACTAGGCTTAGCTAGGCATAGCTTGGTCCATTTTGGTAATTTTATTTTTTGAGTTTTAATTTATTTCGTCTGAAGCTTTAGCAAATCTCATCCAAGCGACCCATGCTCTGGCTCCATCCTATGTTCATTTGTTTCCTCTCAAATTTGTTCTCACAACTCTTGCATAAGATCTAAATAGCATTATTTTAAGGTACTTCTCTAAAAACAAGAATAGATTAGTTAATGTTGAAAAAGTTCATTGTAGACTTTTCAATAATGTTAATAAACACATGTTTTAAATTTAGGGTCCATTTGTTTTAAGTTTTGGAAAGATAGGAATGAGAAAATAATTTCATTTCCCATGTTTGGTAAGTGCAGGCATGAGAAATGATTTTCTAATCTATGAGAATCGGATGCACCCAAATGGGGGAAAATGAATCCCTGCTTGGGTTTTGTTTTTCCTCCCCTTGGGAAAACATTTATTACATTTTTTCTAGATAGTTATATCCCTTTTTATATTTGATAATACCAATTTTATCAAAAAAAAAAAACTAGAGTTAGGCTTAAGTCTTTTAGAAAAACAGTTTTTAGATGTAGATCGGAGGTGTTTTAAAATTTATAAGAAAATTCTTTTAATTCATAATAAAGTCATTTTAATTTATAAGAAAATCATTTTAATTCATAGTAAAGTCCTTCTCCGATTTGAAAGGTATTTTCTCTTCCTATAGTGTAGAGTGGGCTTTGTAGATACTGCATGTTAGTTTTTAACTTTGAGATTTTGGGCGAAGCAGTCAAAGAAGAAAAATAAAATGACTTGATTAAAAATCTTAAATCACTACTGGTCTTAGTTTAAGAAAGACTCATAAAATGAACTGCAAAGTCTCCCAAAAAACTATTCACATTATATATATAATAGGTAATATATGAGGGTATAATTGGAAAACTGAAAAAATTTTATTTTTTATTCCTGCACGAAACAAATATGGAAATGAAAATAAAAAGGTAATTTCTGGTTTACTTTCCCAGTATTACCAAACTCATGAATAAGAATCTTACATTCCCTTACCCCTAGAAAATGAACTCAACAAGCCTTTAGAGTGCTTATATTTCCACCTTCCTATCATATTTAACTATCTACCTTATTTTTACACCATTTATTAACTTTAAAAATATATAAAAACACTCTGCTCATTTCTCATTATTCCAATAATACACTTTCATTGATATACCAACACAATACCAACCTACTAAACACTATTCCCACCTCATTCAACTATCATTTCTTTTTTTCCTTTGTTCGTAAAAACACAAACAAACCCAGAAAGTATACCATATATGAGCATTGTGTTGGGTACTTTTAGATTTTTTTTTTTATTGTACCCTTTGTTGGATATAATCATATAATTAGATTGATTTCGTGCTTTTGACCATATATGAGAATAAAGAAAATAGTGCTACTATTCCCACCCTCATGTCTTATTTTTTCACCTACCCTATAATTACACCCCTTTTAAAATTTTAAGAAATAATAATCCTCTTTTTCCACCCCCTAATGTCCCTAAAATACCCTTACTAACAAATACTCTTTCCACCAAATTTCTTTCTCTATATTTTCTTTCTTCTATAAACCCTAAACTCTATTCACCACCAAATTTTGAACTCATATACAACCTCATACATACTCTTAGATCAAATAGGAAGAGAGTGAGAGAGGAGGGGGAAAGGTTAAATCAACCCATAAATTGTAACTTTGTAATGTGCCCAAGAAATTTTATGTTAGGGTGATATTGTGAATAAGAGAATAAATCAAACAAAACAATTAAAAAAATAAGGGGGATTTGAGAATATGAATGATTGAGACAAAATCATATATTGGAAACAATATCTTAGAGTTAGATTGTGAATAAATCTCCGGTAGAAGAAAAGAAAATATTGTTCATGAATCCAAAGTGGTTTTTCTTGTAGATTAAAGTGTGGAATATGAAGAGGAGATGAATGAGTTTAGGTGGGTGTAGAGAAGTGAATAGGTAAAGTATCTTTTTGTTTACATAAGTCTTTAGAGGTTATTTCGCAAAAATTAAGCAAGTGATTAATATTTTTATAAAATGGTGAATGAGAAAATAGGATATAGGGGTGAGAATAGTAGCACTCTAAAGAAAAATATATCATATAATTTACTTGACAAATTTTTCAAAATGTTCTCTTCGACAACAGTTCGGTGCTGCAAACACCCCTGAAATATGAAGACCACTTACAAAGTTAAACAATTCATCAAATTGATTTCCTAGGAGTCAACCGAAGAGGTCAGAATATTCACAAGACTCATGAATCAAACCTCCCAACAAAAAATTTCGAAAACTTATACAAAATTTACATGCCAAAAAGGTCAAAAAGTTTAGTCCTTAAGCTGAAAGTCAAAAAAATAATTTCAACATTAAACTGAATTATTTCACAAAATTTTCCTTTTATTTATTTTTTTCTGAAAATATGTATGTATGTCATATTATATGTGAATTCATTAACTATGTTTAGGAATAAATCCTAATGATTTTGGAATTGATCAAAATTATTGGATCCAAATACCTTCGGAAAATTTCAAAATTTTTGGACTGGAATTTGGATTGGATAAGAATTTATAGAAATATTTCGATTGCAATCCATTTCTTTTTTCAAAGTATTTAGATTTTGAATTTCAGATTTAATTTAAGTATGCCAAAATTGAGAATTATTGCATCATTTTCAAATCTACATTGCAACCCCTAGATAAAGTTTTTTTTTTTTTTTTTTGGTATATGCCCCTAGATAAAGTTTTGTGTTTCTCACTCGAAGTTTTATTTATTTTTTTAAAATTTGGTCAAGTTTCTTACAAGAAGATGATTGGGATTTTTTTTTGCTTTTCCTTCTTTTCTTGATACCCAAAAGTAAAACAGCATCATTTGGGCTTAGGGCTTTAACAAAACCCAAAACCCAAACCCAGCCATCCTCAGTAACCCTCCTATCTCCCTCTGCAATTCTGCTCTGAGAGAGACAATGACGACTCGAATAGCTCCGGGAGTAGGAGCGAACTTGCTGGGCCAACACTCCGCCGAGAGAAACCAAGACGCCACTGCTTACGTTGGAAATCTCGACCCCCAGGTTCGCTTTCCATTTCTTCTACTTGTATTCTTATTTGGGTTTTTAGTGTTTGCTGAAATTGAGAAATTTGAGCAGCTAGGGTTTTGTCTTTTAGTTTGCTCTACTTGGTCATACTATAATTTGGTTTCAGAGTTGTTGATTTTGTTTTGTGGCTTTCAGGTTACTGAAGAATTGTTGTGGGAGTTGTTTGTTCAAGCTGGACCTGTTGGTATGTATCTGTTAAACCCTGCTTTGCAGATTTAGATGAAAAGAAACCTCTAATGAAAATAATGTGAATTTGATTCAATTAAGATTTTTTACAGTATGAGCTTCTTTTTCTCTTTCAGTTAATGTGTATGTTCCCAAAGATAGAGTGACAAACCTTCATCAAGGATATGGATTTGTTGAATTCCGTAGCGAAGAGGATGCTGATTATGTAAGGGTTGCGCATAAGCCCCAAATACAATGCTCCTTTTCTCAACTTACTCTATAGCTCCCCTTTCCCCCGTTAAAGTTTTATAATACTGACTATCTATAATATATATATTATTATATGCAGGCAATCAAGGTGCTTAACATGATCAAACTTTACGGGAAGCCAATACGTGTAAATAAGGTATTGAAATGTGTTTTTTCTTGCCATAATTTTCTGGGTTCTGTAGCAATTATGTAATGCTATTTAACAGGAGGGAAAAGCATTCTGTTCAGTCTCTGTATGCTACATATTATGTATGTAATGAAGTTTTGATGGATTGTGTGAATTCTTTGGTTTCAGGCATCCCAAGATAAAAAGAGCTTGGATGTAGGGGCAAACCTTTTCATTGGAAATCTTGATCCTGTAAGTTGTTAAGTCTTGCTCAAAACCCTGTGTGCAAATAGATATACTGTAAGGCATCAGTTCTAATGTTATATTTTAACCTGAAATTTCTCGTAGGATGTGGATGAGAAACTTCTCTACGATACTTTCAGTGCATTTGGAGTCATAGTTACGAATCCAAAGGTAATGCCTCAGAATTGTCTTTCATTGGGATAACATTTAAAAAAAAAAAAAAAACTTTCGTAACTTAGATAACTTTGTGCAATGTATTAATTTTTAGCAGAGGCTTTTATCTTTCTTCCTTTTTATATTTTAATAGAAAAATGGAATGGATTTTTATTCTTCCGGTATATATGAGTATGTAATCATTTAAGCATTAAATACTCGAGAACCTTTTCATGGTTACAAAACTGATTACAAGTATAAACACTTTTTCTGGTTTTATGAAATTCTTTTCTATTTTGTCAATAAGTTTTATTTGTAATATGAAAAGATAGCATACGTGTCATTTGGAGGGTAAATTCATGCATAATGGCCATTGCTAGTTTTTTGTTTTCTGTGCTATTTTATTAAATAGTGATGCTTATGTGCAAAATTGGACTGTAATGTTGGGATTTCACTTTTCTAGATAATGAGAGACCCTGAAACTGGGAATTCCCGTGGATTTGGCTTCATTAGCTATGATTCCTTTGAGGCTTCTGATACAGCTATTGAGGTATGTGTCCTTCCTTTTATTTTTTTGGTAATTCAGCTGGAAAAAGTACAATTTTTGGATGAGTATGTGCTTCTTGTTATCAATTCCTTAATAAATGTCAAAGTGTATTTTAAGTATCTAAACTAAGGTTCTAGTTGTAAGTAAAAGCTTAATTTCTGTTAAGGATTGTTAAGTTTTCCATATGTGATTATTCCTTTTTAGAAATTGTATAGGTTTGTGGCAATTATATTTCGTTTTGAAGCCTAAAAGTCTGAAGGATATTATTTTAGTTTCATTGTGCATGTATCCAATGGTATTTCTTCATTGTTGTAATGCTTGCTGAAATGGCGGCTCTTTTCATGTGGAGTTGACTTAGAATTTGATTTTCTTTTTAATCTCTCTCCCTTTTTCAGTCAATGAATGGCCAGTATCTGTGCAATCGTCAAATAACAGTGTCATATGCATATAAGAAGGACACTAAAGGGGAGCGTCATGGTACTCCAGCAGGTGAGTCCTCTTGCTTACTGAACTGCTGCTTCAGTGTTTGTTCTCTCATTGCCACATGAAAGCTTTGCTTTAATAACAAGGGTATTGTTGAATTTAGTGAGACCATGATAGTTGATAAATTCCTAAAAGAGATTAGTATTATTTGTTTTTACATATGTATGTTCATGCGTGCGGCATTTGTGTTTATATCTATAGCTGGGACCAGAATTTGATTCATCCTTGGATGGATACATCCACTGTATTATGTTTGTAGTTGGGTTAGCCTTGGGAAGAAAAATTGTAGGGATTAGAATAAGTCAATGTTATTATTACTCGTCATTACTTAATTATCGCAATTACATTGCAGAGAGAGTTTTGGCTGCAAGTAATCCTACTGCAAAGAGCCGGCCTCACACACTGTTCGCTAGTGGGCCTCCAACACTTCCCAATGGTTCTCAGGCCAATGGTACCATGGGGGGTCCAGTGCCTCCACGGCCCTTTGCAAATGGTGGTGTTGGCTCAGGTCTGATTCCTCAACTTCGCCCACCACCACCGCCCCCTCAGGCCATGGCATACCCAACCATGCAGATGGCTGTACCACCAACTTGGCAAGGTCAGCCACAGCAGCAAGGTCTAACAATGATGCCTCCACCACAAGTTCAGTACAGACCTCCTCCTCCCCAAAACATGCCACCACCCCCTTCACAAGCTGCTTCAGCTCCTCCAAGGTCTCTTCCACCACCGATGGGTATGGGGAGTATGGGGAACCAACAACCTCTTTGGCGGCCGCCACCACCCCCTCAAATGAGGCCCCCTAACATTCAAATGCCCCCACCTCCCCATCCGATGAGTTGACTGACCTGAACTAGTTTGTAAACCCATTATAATGGTTTCAATGTTTTTTGTTTCATTTATTGCTTAATATAGAATTTGTAATTTCTAAAGTAAAACCAAACATTTTGAAGGGATTACTGATTATTAGAGGCAACTACCTTCTTTGTTGTTCACAAAACTAAAACCTACTTTGTTTGCATAATCGCATGATTTCCTTTTTATTTGATTTGAAAGGTATCGTATCAACTTGATTGTAAAAATTGTGTGATCGTGACATGTAGTATGTGGTGACCGTCTTTCAGATTTTGAAGAATCTTTCTAGTATTGGAAACACATCCAAATAACTACATACATGTCACAATTTGACACAAAAAAGTACAGCGTTTCTTCCATAACATATTACAGAATTAGATTTAATATATATACATATTACAGAATTAGATTTAATACATACGTTCACGTTCACGTAAACATAAACAGAAAGTCAAAGTGATCTATAACATGACATATTATAGAAAACATTCCGCATACTTACACACAGCAACAAAAGCAACAAGCTAGCTAGAAAGACACTAATGTAACTAAGAATCGGAACATGTGATATCTAAGCCACCCCATTGGTGTTCAGGCACACCCAAGGCTTTCCAGACAGCCTTGGAGGCATCAACAATGTTGTTAGGACAAGGAGGTTGGTAGTCATGGACTGCATCACATCCCTCAGTAGAGTCACAGTCATCCACCACCACGGCCACCACACTGCGCCCATTAGCACTGATAGACTGATAGACTGATAGTGATGTTGTTGTGGCACCTTCCTCCTTTGTTGTACCACCCAGTGGACAGTGTCAGTGCCACAACTGGAGTGTTGTCATTGTGGTATTTGTTGTCACATTCTGATGGACCCCCGCCATCCCCGCCTGCCTCAAAACTGTTTAGTGTGAGGTAGGCCTTGGTGCTCCCGGACAACGGCATGGGTACATTTTTCCAGCAACACAGCAGTCAGAGTCATTCTCCTGATTACTTTGTCCAGGAGGGACCTTCCTTCCTCTAATTCTGCCGCTTGGACGACATTGCTGAGCTTCAGCAAACAAGCAAATTGTTAAAAGGAGACTGACTAGTACGACACAACTTAGAAGTATACTTTTGGCTTATGCTACTCCAGCTAATTATAAGATAAATCCTTGAACATAGTATCTACTGCTAAGACTACAATATTGTCCTGTTAGACAATCACTGCACCCCAAAAATTTAAACTGTCAGGAAATTGACCAATAATGTATATCAAACTAACACTCTCCCTCATGTATAGCCAAAAAATAGACAAAACTCGGGATGGGGGATTGGAACCCGAGACTTCCTGCAAACAAGGCTTTGATACCATATTATAATAAATCCTTGAACATAGTATCTACTGCTAAGACTACAATATTGTCCTGTTAAACAATCACTGTACCCCAAAAATTTAAACTGTCAGGAAATGGACCAATAATGTATATCAAGCTAACACCCTCCCTCATGTATAGCCAAAAAAAGACAAAACTCGGGATGGGGGATTGGAACCCGAGACTTCCTGCAAACAAGGCTTTGATACCATGTTATAATTATCTAAACGCGTAGAGATCCATCAGACTACCTGTTTAGTGAACTTCAGTCAGCCACAGCCAGACATGTTGGGTGCAAGTCTTTGGGCCCCCGAGGTTGCACCAAGTATTCCTATAATCCTATTCATATACTTAATGATAGACAATTACTTACCCTTTGATCGCACAAATTTTAATAAGGCAATGCAAAGGTCATGTTTAGGACTATCATGCACAAGCATGTTAGAACCAGGTTAGTTAGTTAAAGACTAAATAATTCAAATATTTGCACTCAACAGGCCCTGAAAGAAAAGTCTATAAAAGGGTTGACATCATCACTGTAAAATAATATGGTACCATCTTTTGAACATTTCTAATCAAACTATCTAATTAGAATAGAGAATGAAGAAAAAAAAAAATCTTAATAGTGTCTCTTTCTACATTACTTGATCTTGTTGCAAATTGTTTAGAGGTAGAAGCTCGAGTTTGCAGGCCAAGTGGCAAAATCATAGGGAAGAAACCCCCTCCTCGGCAATGCAGCAAAGAGAATGATTCCGATTGTTGCATCAAAGGCAAGCTCTACACAACCTACAAGTAGTGCTCACTCTCAGTTTCCAGCCACACCAAGGCTAGCCAGTTCTAAGCCTCAACAGTTTCGAGAAGGGAGGGGTTCGCAGCGGTCCATCCGACTGTGACAAGAAATAATATCACTCTGATGACAATCCAATTGTGGCACTAGTACTATCAACTGGCTGGTTCAATAGAAAAGCCAGGTACCTCAACAACAGTACTGTAAGTGGTAATGGTGAGATTGTGGTGGCAATGGTTGTTGATGAATGTGACTTTACAATGGGATTGATGAAGACCATGATTATCAGCCACCATCTGCTGATAACATTGTTGATGCCTCTAACTCTAAGAGCAGTTTGGGAAGCCTTGTGGAGCTCCTAAGGATGACTGGGGAGAATTGGATATTACTTGCGCTGATGCTTAAATAGATATGTCTTGGGTTTCAAAATGCAAACAAAATAGTCTATAATAGCTGCTACTCTTGTGTTGATATTGCAAGGGGTGTGCCTTATTAGAATGAAAGGTATACGTTAAAGTTCAGAACACCAATTAGTGTTGTTTGTACCCGTTTTTACACCTCCCGGAATTGATTAGGAGATAGTCCTAAGAGCAAAATTGGACAAGAAATGGGTTGGCGAAGGCATATTTAGTCTTGACGAATAGACTTGGTGCTGGGCGAAGAAATGACTAGGGGAACAATTTGGCCTACGCAAATTGGTCTTTGCGAATGGTATTGGTCTGGGCGAATGATTTTGGCAAATATGGCTTTGAAGTGATTGAAACAAGGCTTATATATATATATATAGTAAGCATGGATGATGTGAGTGGAAGTACTTTCCTGGGGTTTGTAATTCTTTTTGACAAGGCCACGTGGGTATCTTTTGGGCAATTAAGGTGTGTATTGTTTCTTGATCCAACAACAAAACAATCTCTCCATCAGCCATCTAAATCAGCCTTTGATATATCTCTCGGCTAGCTAGCCTGTCAACTGTTGTGCTACTTATCAATCAGCTCATTCACACTTCATTCTTATCTTTTAGACAGGTGTCCATCACTCAAAGTCACTCAACTACAGCTGTCTACCTATCCAAAAAGCAGGTCATTCTTAGCCACACACGTGGCTACCAAAACTTGGGGACAAAGTAAATGGTTTAATATAAAAAGGAAGACAAGGCAATTGGAAAGGGCTTCTCGATATACCCAGAACACTCACGCAATGTGAAATCTCATAGCAACTTTTGCTCTCAGATTCGGCCCATAGGCTGTTTAATTCTTAAAGCTTTATGTATTTTCGTCTTCATAGCTTTCAAGCTCTCTTTTGTTGCTTTTAATTTCTTTATATGTTTTTGTCAAGTCCCAAGATCTTTAATATTAATTCATGTTTTCTTTGCTGCTTTGCTAAGATCTAGCCTCTCCTTAGCATTGAGTTTACATTAATGTTGTTTTACATCAGCTAGCTTTTATTTTAAAGCTTTGTCTTTGTTGTAAAAGTATGTAGAAATCTAGGGTTTGTGGAAGAGAGGAGGCAGAGAGAATATGATCAGTCATTCTTATTCATGTTATAAATATCCTTATATAGAAGTAGGGTTTACTAGGTTTTGTATATTTACTAGTATGCCCCTACAACTAATTACAGGGATAGCCACATATAACAATATATTTACAACACTCCCCCTTGGATATTTCATGTTATTAGTGTTGTCTCTGCTAGGCGCTTCTAAGTTGCCTCGTTAAAACCTTGCCAAGTAATAAAAACCCTGTGGGAACAAAAACAACCTTGGTCGAAGGAAAAAGAGTGCAACGCGCGTGAGTGTGGAGTAGTCGCATCAGAACCTCGAAAGTAGGTGAAGTCATATCTTATGGATCATAGGCAAATAGTATGTCTATGGGAGCGGAGTGCATTAGAGTTGCTACACCAAAACCTTGCCCGGTAAACCCAATGGGAGAAACCCGTGGTCGAAGGGAAAAGATGAGCAAATGCATATATATCAGATCAATACATCTTCAGGATGTAGTATGAGTAGGGTGACCATGCCAAGATGTGCCTCATTAAAACCTTGCCAGGTAACAAAACCCAGTGGGACAAAATAACCCTGGACGAAGGACAAAAGAGTACACGATGATCAAGTGAGTATGCTTCGGGATACTCCCCCTGATGTCGACTCCCCCTGAAGACTACATACTAGGTAAATCAGCCAATCTACGCAACCCAATACCTCGAACATGCATCAAGAACGTGGACTTTGGCAGTGACTTGGTAAAGAGGTCTGCATGGTTGTCTTGAGATCGGATCTGCTTGACTTCAATCATCTGATGCTCTTGTTGCTGTTGATTGAAGAAGAACTTCAGTACAATATGCTTGGTGTTGTCTCCTTTGATGAAATCTGTCTTCATCTGCTGGATGCAAGCGGCATTATCCTCATAGATAATCGTTGGTTCATCAGTGGTGGAATTCAGCCCACACGTAGTTCGAACATGCTTGGAAACTGCTCTTAGCCATATACATTCACGAACTGCTTCGTGAAGGGCTAGAATCTCAGCATGATTCGAAGAGGTAGCAACAAAAGTCTGTTTCGTAGACCTCCAAGATATTGTTGTATTCTCAATGGTAAAGACATAACCAGTTTGAGAACGCGCCTTATGCGGGTCTGATAGATACCCTGCGTCAGCATATCCAAAAGGCGGGCATCATTCCGAGGATCGAGGGGGTTCGATTCATTCCTTGATGCGTAGCTAGGGATAGAATAAGCCCATATCCGTCGTACCTCTAAGGTAGCGGAAAATGTCTTTTATGCCATTTCAGTGGCGGCGTGTTGGCGCAGAGCTACATCTAGCTAACAAGTTCACAGCGAATGATATGTCCGGTCTAGTACATTGAGACAAGTACAATAATGCGCCTATTGTACTTAGATATGGGACTTCTAGTGCCAATATCTCTTCGTTATCATCTACGGGATGAAACGGATTATTCTTAGGATCTAGACAACGGACGATCATGGGCGTGCTAGAAGGCTTCGCTTTATCCTCATTAAAGCACCTTAACATCTTCTGGATGTAATTCGATTGATGGACCAAAATTCCATCTGCACGGTGCTCGAGCTCTAGGCCGAGACAGAAGTTCGTTCTCCCAAGATCTTTCATCTCGAATTCCAACTTCAGGTGTTTAGTTGTTTACTTGATCTCTTCAAGAGTACCAATTAGATTCATGTCATCGACATAAACAACTACAATAGCAAAGCCGGAACTTGTTCTTAATAAACACGCAAGGGCATAGAACATTATTCACATATCCCATCCCGATCAAATACTCACTTAGACGGTTATACCACCTCCGTCCAGATTGTTTCAATCCATAAAGTGAACGCCTCAAACTAATGGAGAGCGTGTTCCGTGGTCTGGAACTATTTGCATCGGGTGTCTTAAGTCCTTCGGGAACTTTCATATATATCTCTGTATCAAGATCCCCATAGAGATAAGCAGTGACCACATCCATAAGCTGCATACTCAGTTTTTCGGAAACTACCAAACTGAAAAGGTAGTGGAACGTTATGACGTCCATTACGGGGGAATACTCTTCCTCGTAATCAGTCCCAGGGCGTTGAGAAAATCCTTGCGCCACTAGACGAGCCTTGTATCTCACAATCTCATTTTTCTCATTACGCTTCCTTACAAATACCCATTTAAATTCTACAGGTTTAACATGGGAAGGTGTAGGAACGACAGGCCCAAACACCTTTCTCTTTGTCAAGGAATCTAATTCGACCTGGATTGCTTCTTTCCATTTTGGCCAGTCGTCTCGACGTTGACATTCATCAACGGAGTGAGGTTCGATGTCATCGCTAGTTATGATTTCGGTAGCTACCGCGAATACAAATATACCATCGATGATAATCTCGTTTCGATTCCAGAGCTCACTTAAGCATGCATAATTTATAGAGATCTCTATGTTCTCGGGAGTGGGTTCTAACGTTGGAGCGTCCCCCAACGCCGTCTCTTCTGGGACGGACCCATAATCCGGAACTATTTCGTGAGATGGATCGATTGAGATCGCGATGTCAAGGGGACTCATTTGTGCCAAATGTATCATCTTCCGGGGATAAGAGTCCATCGAACCTAGTGGTCAACCTCACTTCTGGGCAGGGACATATGACTGGTTAGCCACTATTGTTGTACCTCGTCCATCTGGGACGACACGTCCTCCTAGGACGACACGTCCTCCTAGGACGACACGTCCTTCGAGGACGAATATCCTTGCAGGCACATTTGCAGCAGGTATATGTGATCTCGTCACTTTAGCTAGATCAGAGAATGCGTCTGGCATATTATGAGTTATACTCCGTAGATCTAGAATTCTCCGCACTTCACTATCACATTGTGCGGTTCGGGGATCGAAATGAGACATAGTGGGGACATTCCACGTCAATTCACGTCGTTCTTCAGGAACGGTGACGTTCATATCTCCCCCTAACGGCGGGAAGACTGTCTCATCAAAGTGACAATCCGCAAATCTAGCGGTAAAGAGATCGCCTATCAAGGGCTCTAAAAAGCGTATAATGGATGGGGATTCATAATCGACATATATGCCCATCGTTCGTTGAGGACCCATTTTGGTACGTTGTAGCGGCGCAACTGGCACGTAAACTGCATACCCAAATACGCGTAAGTACGAAACGTCAGGTTCGTACCCAGTCACCAGCTGTAACGCGGAGTAAGGTTGGGTAGCAGTGGGCCTCAACCGGACCAACATGGTTGCATGCAAGATTGCATAGCCCCACGCAGAAATTGGAAGCTTGGTGCGCATAACCAAGGTTCGTGCGATCATTTGTAATCTTTTAATGAACGCTTCTGCGAGACCATTCTGGGTGTAAACATAGGGAACTCGATGTTCAACATTAATCCCTAGGGGCATGCAATAATCATCGAAAGTTTTCGATGTAAACTCTCCGGCATTATCAAATCTTCTGGACTTTATAGGATAATCCGTGTGGTGAGCCTTCTGGGCGAGAAGTTTAGCAAAAGCAGCGTTTCTTGTGGACAATAGTGTAACATGTGATCACTTTGTCGATGCATCAACCAAAACCATGAAATATTTAAATGGTCCGCATGGTGGTTGGATAAGTCCACAAATATTCCCTTGTATCATTTGCAGGAAAAGGATGGAGTCTTTACTAGTCTTTGCATATGATGGTCTAGTATTCAACTTTCTAAGCGAGCAAGTTTGGCATAGTGTGTCACTAAACACAAGATCCTTATTAGTAAGGGGATGCCCGTGTGATGAATTGAGGATACGGCGCATCATACTTTGACCTGGGTATCCCAACCGGTCATGCCATAGAAAGAAACTGCTCGAATTGGTTAACTTCTGGTTAACTATGTGATTTGCCTCAATCGATCTAATGGTGGTCATATAGAGACCGCTCGATAGACATTTCAATTTCTCCAATGTATGCTTCTGGCCATACAAATTGGAGGTTATGCAAAGATATTCCACTCCATTTTCCTCAGTGGTTTCAACGTGATAACCGTTGGCTCGAATATCCTTATAACTCAACAACGTTCTTCTGGAACATGGAGAATATAAGGCCTCATTAATGGTAAATTCGGTACCATTGGACAACATAAAATGGCCTTTGCCATGACCCTCTATCAGGTTGGATTGGCCTGATATGGTTGTCACAGAGGTATGAGTAAGCAATAAGTTTGAAAAATACTTCCGATCTTGAAGTATGGTGTGCGTAGTAGCACTGTCTGCCAGACAACAAACTTCCCCACTAAACATGCTTATTCATAAATTTAATTCAATAGATCACATGTATGAAAATAACTTGATTGAATTAAATAATATTCGAGCATAACCAAATTTCCAAAACAAATAATCAAAATCATAAATCACCAAAATAATCTGAATAAGAAAAACATTATTCAGAAAATAAATACGGCACAAGCGCCGATCATATCCATGTCATCGAGTTTCTAGTCCTCGAAGTGTCCAGTAGCAGTCTGGAAATCAGTGACCTCTAAGGTGGTATCCATAGGAAATGATCCATCAACGAGATTGGTCTCTCGAGTTCCGCGACTGGCGTGATACTCATTTACAGCTTGCGCTGATGCACGGCAGGTGCGGGACCAGTGATCAGTTCATCCACATCGGTAACAGAGATCATTCTGATTCTGATTCTGGTGGCGACGGGCTGGACCAGTGTTCCTCTCATTTCGAGTTCTTAGGGCCGAGAGACCGTGGTTTCTACCACGTGGGCCATGGCCACGTTGGCCTCCGTCATACAGGCCATTCCTCTGAGAACCTTTCCTTCCATATCTCGGGCGGTCAGACTTTGTGCCCTTTCCATGACCTCGGTATCCTCTTTCGCGGTTTGAATCGCGATAAGTAACAGCGTTTGCTTCAGGCAATGGTGCTGCTTTAGTACCGACATGTCGGGCTTGATCATTTCTCATTAATAAGTTGTTGTTCTTTTCAGCGAGCAACAGAGTGGTGATCAATGCCGAGAACTTGGTAAAATTCCTCTCCCTGTATTGTTGCTGCAGGACCAAACAGGAGGCAGGGAAGGTGGAGAAAGTCTTCTCCAATAGATCAGCTTCGGTGAGCTCCTCCCCACAAAATTTGAGGAGCGACCGGATCCGGCAGATCTCCGAATTATACTCATTCACGGATTTGAAATCCTGGAAACGAATGTTCTGCCAATCATGTCTTGCTTCAGGCAAGAAAATGGTCTTTTGATGGTCAAACCGCTCTTCCAGAGCAACCCAAAGAGCTCGTGGATCCTCTTCAGCGAGGTACTCAACTTGAAGTGCTTCCTCCATATGCTTCCTCATGAAGATCATGGCACTTGCCTTAAGAGATTCTGCGACAACATTGTCTGCATTGATTGTCGATCTCATCTTCTTGGCAGTCAAATGAAGCTTAACATCTTGAGTCCACTTTAGATAGTTTCTTCCGGAAACTTCCAAAGCGACAAAATCAAGCTTGTTGAGATTTGACATTCTTTGGTTGAAAGGAACAAATAATTATAATTAGTGCTTCGGGCAATAACATCGATAAGCAATAAATAAGAACTTCAAGTTCTATAACATGGTATAGACATGTAAAATCTACTGGTTTTATCATGTATGGTGAATTTATGAAGGAAACTTCAGGTTCCTTATACGGCATTATTGAAGCTACAGTTTCAATATTTATGTATGAACTACTGGTTTATTAATTACCTGCAATTTCTACACATATATTCTAGTGCAAAAATTTAAACAAGTAAAATATTCATATACCCAAGTAGAACAGAAAAATATCACAAAATTGTTTGAATAAAAGTTTCTGGCATTTAGAGTATATATATTAAATGGTTTGTATACTAACAATAAACTATCAGCAGCACAGTGGTTAAGGTGCACTCTTGGTACCCAAGAGGTCCTGGGTTCAAACCCCAGGCATGACAAGAATTAACATCTCCTTTTTACAAAGTTTCAGGAGGCTTGCCATGTGTCAACGTGGGAGTGGCAGCGACGTGGCGCTGACGTGGCGCCTGCATGGCGCTGATGTGGCAGCGACGTGGCACTGACGTGGCAGCTGACGTGGCGGGCCTGGGCTGCCTGCGTGGCAGCTCGCGTGGCGTCCACGTGGCAGCGGCTGCAAGGTGGGCTGCTGAGCTGCCAGCGTGGAGGTGACGTGGCACCTGCGTGGCGGGCCTACTGGGCTGCCAAAATGGGAGTGACGTGGCGCCTGCGTGGCGGGCCTACTGGGCTGCCTGCGTGGGAGTGACGTGGCGCCTGCGTGGCGGGCCTACTGGGCTGCCAGCGTGGGAGGCCTGCTGGGCCTGCGAGGCTGCTGGGCTGGGCCGCGCTGCACTGCTGGGCTGCGCTGCTGAGCTGCAGCAAGGCCTGCTGGGCTCCGCCTCTGGGCTGCTGCAAGACCTGCTGGGCTGCGCCTCTGCAAGGCAGCAAGGCCTGCTGGGCTGCTGCATGGCTACTGGTGCAAGAGGGCTGGCAGCGCGAGGCTGCTGCTATGCGCGCGAGGAGGCGCTGCTGCTGGGCTGCTGTGCGCGCGAGGAGGCGCTGGCAACGCTGGCAGCGGCGCGAGGCTCTGCTGCTGCGCTGCTGCTGCTGGCAGCGAAGCGCGAGGCAACGCTCGTGGGTGAGGGGGGCTGCTGGCCGCGCGGGGTGGTTTCCGATCACCCCAATAAATTTCCTCCTTTTTATTATTTAATCATTCAACCCAAATACATGTATAAAATATATGTAATCCCAAATAAATCAATCACATAGATTTAGGGTTCATGCTTTATGGAGATTTTTTCAATCAATCAAGGTTTTAAAACATGAACATAAAATTGTTTTATAAAACCTACTTGGTTGAAGAACAAATTGAAGGATGATCCTCTTTCGTTTATCGATCCACAATCCACAATCCAAAGAGCTTCTCGTGCTTGATTGATTGAAGAACGGATTGAATGATGATCCTCTTTTGTTTGGCGGTCCACAATCCAAAGAGCTTTTCGTGCTGATAACGTGTTGTAAAAGTATGTAGAAATCTAGGGTTTGTGGAAGAGAGGAGGCAGAGAGAATATGATCAGTCATTCTTATTCATGTTATAAATATCCTTATATAGAAGTAGGGTTTACTAGGTTTTGTATATTTACTAGTATGCCCCTACAACTAATTACAGGGATAGCCACATATAACAATATATTTACAACAGTCTTCTAGTTTTCTTCGTTTATTTTAGACTCTTTTTATTTATTAGTCTTCATTGGTTGTTCATACCCAAAGTCCTGGAATGCCTAGGCAAGAAACGAACCCAAATAGATTTTTCTCGTTCCTTTTATATCGCTCAATCGCTTTTAGAAGTTAGATTTTTATTTGGCGCCTCATATTTATTTTAATTTCCCTTTTTGCACACTTTTTCTATTTGGCTACTCTAAGCCGAATAGTGGCATGCCTACGCACTCACGCCCAAAGGTTGAAAACCTCGCCTACGGCGAGGCATGTTGTGGCAGAAGCATTTTTAGCCATAACAAGTGACTTTCAGATCTTTGATTCATGAATGGCTGGTTATAAGCCCAAAATTGCCCAAAATGAAGACAAAGGACACTGTCTTTTAACTAGTATGCTATTAGAAACATAAAATCTCAGTGAACATTCATGACTGGGTAGATTAAACATAAACAAACACTCTGTTCTTTGCAAAGGAAAGAAACCTCAATCCCCTTTTTCATTTCTTCAAAGCATAAAAGATTTACTTTACTTATAGATGAGATCCATGTTTTAGATTGTCTTAAAGTTCCACATAAACAAAATAAGATGATAGAAGTTTTAGCATGATCACATAAACAGAAGTCAATGTCTATATTGACTTCTATAAGATACATAACATCATACAGAACACATTCCATGAAGCTACACAGACATAAGGCAATAAGACAACAAAGGCAACAAGCTAGCTAGACAGAGACACTAATGTAACTAAGAGTCGGACCAGGTGATATCTAAGCCACCCCATTGGTCTTCAGGCAAACCCAAGGCTTTCCAGACAGCCTTAGAGGCATCAACAATGTTGTTAGGACAAGGAGGCTGATAGTCATGGTCTGCATCACATCCCTCAGTAGAGTCACACTCATCCACCACCATGGCCACCACACTGCGCCCATTGGCACTGATAGTGATGTTGTTATGGCACCTTCCTCCATTGTTGTACCATCCAGTGGACAGTGCCACAAGTGGGGTGTTGTCATTGTGGTATTTGTTGTCACACTCTGATGGACCGCCGCCATCACCTCCTGCCTCGAAACTGTTGAGAGTGAGGTAGGCCTTGGTGCTCCCAGACAACGGGGGTGAACATGTGTAGGTTGGGTACATTTTTCCAGCAACACAGCAGTCAGAGTCATTCTCCTGATTACATTGTCCAGGAGGGGCCTTCCTTCCTCTGATCCTGCTGCTTGGATGACATTGTTGAGCTTCAGCAACCAAGCAAATTGTTAAAAGGAGACTGACTAGGACGGCACTGATGGACCCTTTTGAGAAAAAGCTTTTCATTTTCTATCTGTTTCTCTTTCAGATGCTTTGCTGTTGTGTGGGATATGCTTGGTGGATAAAGCATTTGAGGGTGGTATATATAGCAATTTCTAGTACCAAATTGCCCTTTTGATGTTAGCAGAGATACAAAATTCAACATTTGCTACGCAATTATGTGCGTACACTGACACTCCCCCAACGTAGACGCCACTCAGTTCCTGTCTTTCTTGCAATGACAAAGCAGCAGTTTATTTTGGCCAAATTAGAATTTCATCGAGTTTGCTGACTTAAAAATTGGTATCGACTCTTCTTTTTGCTTATTCAAAATGAGGAAACTTGTGGTTTATATGGGAAGTTCTATTAGAATTACAAAGAAAATGTAATTTAATACGAACTCTAGCTCAAGTAAAGATGCTTGTTCTTATTATTTAGTTTCTGCAACATCTCTGATACCTTAATTATGAAATTTATCTTCTTTTTCTTTTTTCTTTCCTAATAATTGTCTATTTTTGTCAGAGCCTTTGCTTGTTTCAAGTTTCAACGAATAAATAGAATATTACCCCAACGAATTTTTAAGTTTTGCCCAAAAAGTGTGCAAAAACATTGCAATCCATAATAAAAATTGCATTAAATGGAAGACAGGAACAAAGGAGAAGCTAGGATGAATATTGCATAGTCATTTATGAAGGACAAATTTTTAATATATAATGGTATAGTACAGCTATTCAGTAATAATAATAAAAGAAAAAACGTACAACTATATGATACACAATTCTTGTTTGATTACTTTGATACATCTCAGCTCAGAAAAGGAAATTTGAGTTTTATTGGGGCTTTTCAAAATTATGGATCATGTAACATACATGACTCCTCTTTCCTAAAAATAATTAACAAAATTGGAGGAAAAAATATCATTGTAACAAATATATTTGACTGCGGCAACACAAAGGAGCAGATGCCTGTCTTTAATGCATACTATTCGGCAGCATTGGGGCCCTTGTAATTGTTTACCAATTGCGCCTGCACATCATTAGAAACAGCCGAGTGCTCTTTGTACTCCATTGTGAATTCACCTTTTCCCTGCAGAGATAGAGGCATCAGATAGACAAAACTTACATAGAATGCAAGTGGGAATTGGAAAATGGAGTATTTTGCACTTAAAAGTACAGTGTTCTTCATTACCTGTGTCATTGATCGAAGAGCAGTCGAATACCCGAACATGTTGTTCAGAGGGACCTAAAGAGACAATAACATTATTTTTCAAGGACTTATCTCATACAACTGTCATTCAGTTCAGGTATTGCAATCAAGACTAAAATCAAATTTAGCAAATTAATATAAAGTTTTCTTTTATAAGAATTTAAATGTAACAATGAATAGCAAGACACGTCACATAGGTGAAGTGTCTTCACTCTGAAATCAGATCATCAATTGTTTTAATTGAGCAAATATAGACATAGATACAGTTTAAAGAAGCAAGTATATGGACTAATTCAAGCTACAAATTTCTTCTTGGTGAGAAAAAAGCATACTTACAAATAGAAAAAACTTCAAGGAATTCCTACATTTTCTCAATTAAAGTAAAACATATATATCTACATATAAAAGTTACTCCTACAGAAGCTCCCACATTTCCTAAGAGCAATGCTGATATCAAACTTTTAACTAGAAGAGAAGCTGGAAATATAGTAGTATCATATCATGCTTGAACCTTACACAGATGTTGAATAGAATATGCAAATTTTATCAAATTTTCTTAGTGGCATTAAACTATTAAAGTCAAGATGTGCAACAGTGCCCTTTTTCTTCGGCTATCCAATGAAGATGCATTACATGAAAAGAAAGAGGTACTTACATGGGCAGTAATAACAGAGTCATCTCCCTCCTGGTCATTTCCAACAATGATACCTTTTCTCCTATCAAATGAAAGCAGTGATATTTTCAGGTAAAATAATTGGTAATTAAACCATAATACTTCAGTTGACCAAAAAATAAAAAACCTTAAAACGTTCTAACTGAGGCCCGGAGATATTCGATGGATAAACACTCACTTGTTAATATCACCAGCAACAGTGCCTTGAAATTCTGTAGGTACTTTCAACTCCACCAGCATAACAGGCTCCAATATCACTGGTCTTGCAGCTGTATAACACTGTTTAACAATTTCAGAAGTTAAAAAACATACAATAACCAGGTCAGAGAAAATTTTGAAGACAGAGAATAGATTGTGAAGGAAAAATTAATTTCCAATGCTCTGCATGATGCATGGGCAAAATCACAGAATATGAGAAGGACCTTTCTAAGAATTCATTTCAATCAAACAATTACAAAGAATTCAATCGGAACAAAGGATATGAGAAGGACCTTTCTAAATGCATATATTGCAGCTAATTTAAATGCAAGTTCACTGGAATCCACAGCATGGGCTGCACCATCAGTTAAAACAACACGAATATTTTCAACTGGATGTCCAATTAATGAGCCCCTGTACAAGGAATAGCATTATGAGCAAACACCCTATAGTGTCATAATTCCTGAATATATTAGACATCGTATTATCCAAATTTCCATAACCAACTTTCAAGACCGGACAGGGGACTCACGAATTTGCTGCTTCTTTGAAACCCTTCTCAATAGCTGGGATAAAATTTGATGGTATAGCTTGTCCCACGATAATGTTTTCAAATTCAAACTTGGTGGGTGAACCGGCAGGCAGTGGTTCAACATATCTGCAATGTAGAAATAGAAGAAATAATATTACAAACAAGGGAGAACACCAAGTTGCAGTTACAAAACCAATTAGCGGGTTTGCCAAGTAACCTGAGTACATGTAAAATGTCATGTACATGATGTGTTGCATAAATACAATCAGGTCTGTAGGATAAAGGCATCATCTGGACTTACCCACATACTCGCCCATATTGACCTTGTCCTCCAGATTGCTTCTTATGTAAATAATCAAATTCAGCCCGTTGAGTAACAGTCTCTCTGAAGTTTACACGAGGTTTTCCAACAGTGGCATCAACCTGTTTAACACAACATATGATAATATGAACAAAGAATCAATACAAGGTGAAAAATGTAACCTACATAACATTAAAAATTTGATATTATATATTAGAAAAAGAGAACAGGCCAGGCACCTTATATTCTCTCCGAATGCGTTCAACATAAACCTCCAAATGCAGCTCTCCCATTCCAGAGATAATTGTCTACTCAAGGAACAATAATTGTAAGGCAAGGCAATTGTTTCTTGAAGTGGAGACAAAATATATTTTGACCATTTGCATTTGAGAGAGAGAGAGAGAGAGAGGAGATCATATTGTAAATCGAACCTGTCCGCTCTCAGGGTCCAAGCCAACACGGAAAGTAGGATCCTCTTTCTGGAAACGATTCAAAGCCTTCGAAAACTAGCAACAAAGAAACATAAAGGCCGATTTAAGTAGCATTGAATACTATACATACACACATGCACACTAAAAATCACAGGAAATCCACTCACTTGTCCTCCAGAATCTTTTGAAACTGGTTGAACAGCTAACGACATCACTGGCTCGGGGACATTCATAGAAGTCATTGTATATTTAACTGACCCATTAGTAAATGTATCTCCTGAAGATACAAGAAAACATGTGAGTACAAATTTATAAAAAAACAAACAAAACAAAACAAGGGAAGAAAGCATTATAATCATCAGGTTATATGGCTTAATCCCTGTTAGTTTTCATGTACAAAATTAAGAAAGCTATGACTTAAACTTGACTGTAAAAATTTAGATCTTCTCTGAATGACTCCATACAGCTAATACTCAGCAAATCTAGTAAATACTCAGATTACAAGGAAAACAATGTCAATAATGTAGATCTAGTAAATCTATACATCTATCGTTTATCTAAACATGTGTGCACAAGCAGACACATATTGTGCTTCTCAGGACATGAAAAGGGAAGAGTCAAACCTGATGCACAGTCCACACCAAATACAGCAACTATTTGCCCAGCATGTGCCTCTTGAATATCCTGTGGATGAAATGCCCCACAAAAAAATAAATATATCAGTAAATTGACAAAGTTTATACCATTTAAGTCTAATTTGCAGTGTTAATCCGCTAAAGACAATCTTTCATGTCGCATTTGAATCTAGGAACTCCCCAAATGCCATCCTACCCATGCATCACCAGAGAAGAGACCCACCATCAGAACATTTTAGAGATGTTTTATCTTAGAAATTATTTTCACATGTTGAAAGCTCAAATAATTTTATTAGCAGAACTTTCAGAAAAAAAACTAACCTCCATCTCATCAGAATGCATCCGGACCAAGCGAGGAACCTGTTCCAGGACGATAACAGAAATTCAACAAGACATACAAAAGAATACAAATTAAAGTTTCATACCATTGATTTGAAAATAGACTTTCCAGAAAAACAAAAAGTAAAAGTTCACCACTGGTAATAGACAAATAACGTAACAGTTCACATCATATAGATGGCAGTCTTCTAAACCAAATTCTACTCAACTCAGCTTTATTCCCCAACTGCTTGGGGTAGCTACACGAATCCTTATCTGAAACAAATTGGAAACCACCACAAGAATTTCTTTCACCATCCAATCCTCTTTAAGAGTTATATCCTCCACTACATCTCTTGTAGACATTTCCATCCTAATCAGTTTCTACTACTCTTCACCACTGGTAATAGACAAATAACGTAACAGTTCACATCATATAGATGGCAGTCTTCTAAACCAAATTCTACTCAACTCAGCTTTATTCCCCAACTGCTTGGGGTAGCTACACGAATCCTTATCTGAAACAAATTGGAAACCACCACAAGAATTTCTTTCACCATCCAATCCTCTTTAAGAGTTATATCCTCCACTACATCTCTTGTAGACATTTCCATCCTAATCAGTTTCTACTACTCTTCAACCCTCCTAATCACCTCTTTCAGAGAAATGCAACTCTAAGGTTCATTGATTTTATGGGTCAGTTTGTTCGAGTGTTCTAACCAAATGGCCTATAAAATTAATGAACCTTGCTTGTTGCAATCATACCAACAATTGTAGTAACTAACTTTTTCAATAAGATACCAACTTTAGTAATTAACAAGAAAGAGTACAAATCAGAGAGCACGATGTCCACTGTAAATAGAGCTCATATTCTAACAATCTTACAAAGAAGAAACCTTGCAGACACAGTACTTTTCCCCAAATAAAGCAGCCCTCCAATCTGAAAAAATGCAAATAAAGGCATTTCCTGAAATTCTGTAGACACTGAAGCCCATAAGGATGCCCAACAACGAACTTTATCCCACAAACTCCCCCTCCTCACCCCTAAAGCTGTAAAAACATCCTCCTATTTCTTTCCAACCAAATTACACAAAACACAGCCGACACTCTACATCTCCTTAATACTTCACACTTCTTCCCTCCCCATAAAGCGTGTGCCTTCCACAACACAGAGCAGTACCTGACGCTGGAATTAGCCAGCTCAAAGTAGTTTCCTTAAACAATTATAGTAAATAATTATCGCTTCCCACAATTGACCTCAATCACCTTGCCTCATATTTAATCTACCATTTTTTTATAAGAACATATTTAAACTACCATACAAAATCATATATTACCAGATCATTCCACCTATCATAATTAGCCACCAATTGCTTTTTAAAAAAGATAAAAATAGATTCCAAAAGACTAGATGAAAAAAACTGGTAGCATGAAACAAATATTGCAGCATAACCATAAGGCATAAAGGCTTCACTTTTTTTTTTTTTTGTGGGTCAAAATTAAATTCCTTGAACTTTAAGCTGAAACATTACATTCCTTGAACTATTAGCTGAAACATTACATTCCTTGAACTTACCTTAATCTTCTTGCCAGTGTTAATGTTAAAAATAAAATCACCCTTCCGAATGACACCTTCATAGATTCTTCATCAACAAAATAATTGTTAGCATAAAATAAGATAAGCAACACAAACTTTACAATGGAAACATAGCACCTCTAAGGCATACCTTAAATATGTTAACTGACCAAAACGCCCTTCCTCCAATTTAAAAGCCAATGCTACAAGAGGCCCATCTGGAGTTCCACCCAATGTAACCTACAGCATTACGACAATTTTTTGATTACCTAGACAGGTATGGAGAATGAAATAAAAGAAAAGTTTCAGGATGAATTTCCGCCAACTTAATACCTTCTCTTCATCCTTAGTCTGATCAAGAGCATAATTACTGACTTCAGTTGGACAAGGCAAATAACTAAGTACTGCATTCAAAAGTGGTTGTACACCCTGTACTCCATAAATGGCAGAAAATGGAAATTATAAAGAGCCACGAGTATCATTAATAAAATTCAGACCAAAATGAGTGGCATATACGAAATCCTTTGACCTAAATGGTTTTTAAAGGAAAAGGACAACTACTCTAGAGAACTGATGACAACAAGAATTGCCAATATCACAATTATTAACAACAAGGCAATGCAATGCAATGCAACAGACCAAAGAAAACCATTGCTTGCTAGAAGACATCCATAATTTCCCACAATGTAATAACATGCAACTGCACCAACAAAGACCATAAAGTCTCAACAAAGCCAATGGGGAAAAACCAAAAATATAAAAAATAACAGTAAGGTCCCTGTGTTAGCCCATTTAGGCTTACCTCAAGTAGAACCAAATAGCTATAAAAAGAGAGAAAAAACCTCTAATTATAGAGAGATTAGATATATCTATGCCCAATTACCCACTGGGGAACCAAATAGCATTTAAGCTGATGATCATAAATTTTTTAGAGCCTTTACTGTATAAAATAATACATCATAATCTTCATTAAGCAAAAGCATTTGAAATTTAACACATCAACTTAAAGCAGTTTCAAATTGATTGATGAGTAATGACGAGACAATACAATACAATATACACATTGTCCAAAGGAAAAAAAAATTTAAAGAAATACCTTGTTTTTAAATGCACTACCCATGAACACAGGTATAAATTTCCTTGCTACAGTAGCCCTTCGCACAGCTTCCTACTCAAAAAAGAAAAAGAAAACTTTAAACTTCAAGAGCACAGAAAGATACATAAGCACAATTAATTTCCCCCGAACAAAATTTGACATTAGAAATAGCACCATCTAGAATTTTCTATGTACAAAATTATATTTTTAACTTTGTAAGAACATACAACCACCAAAACCCGCAACAGATCAAATGGCAAACAGAATTAAAAATTGTAGCTTATGTCGCATCTGATAAATCAAGAAAATATTTTGTATTTTCATTTTTCCACAACTCTTTCTTCAGATTTTTTTAATTTTATTTTGTTCAACGTACCGCAAGATCCGTAGATGATATGGGCTCATCATCAAGAAATGCTTCAGCAAGTTTGTCATCAACTTCAGATACAACTTCAATTAGCTCACGCCTCTTTTCTGCGACTAACGCCTCCATATCAGAAGGAACTTCTTCAGTAACAATCTTTTCACTAAAACATGCAAAAAGACCATAAGCAAAATTTTAGAAATGGCAAAGCACATCCAAAACAAACCATGCAAACACAATAGTGTTAATAACAGACCCACTAGCACCATGAAAATAGTAAGCTTTTAACTCCACAAGGTCAATAAGACCCTTGAAATCATCTTCCAACCCAATCGGAACTTGCATGGCAGCACTGTTATGTCGGAGCTTAGACCTTGCCTACAAGAAAATCAATTTCATTACCACGTCACTATTTAAGGTTCAATATAATTTATATGAACATGTACAACTATCCAGACAAAATTTCAATCTGAACCATCAAGGGTAATCTGGCTTGTTGCATAACCTTAACTGAAACTAGTAACTTTTAGCATGCTAGTTGCATTGTATCAAAGAAAAAGAAAATTCAAACTTCACTGCATGAAGTTGTTGCATAAATTAAAACCATGCAGAAGGCATTTGGCAACATACTATAAACGATACGGACATTGTGAATCAACCGAAACTAAAGATTATTCATATTTTCTACTCAACCGAAACAATATCCTACAAAATTACAATTATATTAACCAAAGAATTTTACATCCCTAGAAATAGAGATTTAAAAACACAATTATCAAATCAATTTCTGACAGGTATATTACAGACATGCACTGCAAACCTCAAGGGATAATTAGCAGGCCAAGATCATGAGATATTAGGTACTGGTTTGTGTTCAATATGATGAAGGAAACAGTATACTGAATGCTTTCCCTTGTAGAAAAATAATAAATAAACCTTAAAAAAAATAATAAATCTAAGATCTTTCCATGATTAATCAATTTTGAAATGCACCTGGTTCAGAACTTTCCACGGATCTGCACCCATTCGGTCAAGTTTGTTTATAAATGCAATTCTTGGAACTTCATATCTCTTCATTTGCCGATCAACAGTAATTGACTGACTTTGCACGCCGCCAACACTACAAAGGACAAGAATGGCACCATCAAGAACTCGCAAAGCTCTCTCAACCTCAATGGTGAAATCAACATGACCAGGGGTGTCAATTATGTTAATCTGCAATGGAAAATTTCTGGTTCTATAAGAGATCATTAGAATATGCAAGGAAGGTAACAGTTTTGGCTTTTATTCTGGAATTTAGTTAACGCAAGCACAAAGTTTGAAGTACTGCAATTCTTAAATTCAAAATCTTAACTAAAATTCACAGTTCCAGAGTAACCACACGGTGAAAAGTTAAGACTCCATCCTCACTTTAGTTTTTAACAAGTAATAATTTTACTAAGGGAAGGCAGTGAAGGAGAAGCATGGATGACAAACTGAATCTTACTTGGTGATTTCCAAGATTTTATTTTCTTTTAGAACAGCAGACAGTACGCCAACATATCTACAATAGTAATTTGATTTACCATAATAAGTAGGTTTAGACAGGAACATATTAATACTGTTTTGTCCTACTAACTCCAAAAGTAATGTTATATTCTAATATGATCTTCACTCCTTCTGGTATTCCCAGGTCTCAATTAAGAGCAAAAGTGGCAATAATGCCCACGTTCATTTCCTACAACTTCTCTTCAATGAAAAAGAACTGAATCAAGCCTCTTAAATATTATAGTAGATACTAAGAAGCAACAAACTGAACTGTTATTCCATCTCTTTGTATATATTAAATTCAAAATCCAAAAGTTTTCAAAAATTTGTAAATTTTAAACTTTAATACTACTTAGTTAAGACAACAAAGGACCAAGACCAACTCTAGCTAGACCATATCAAAGTGATCACCTCTCCATTTTCAACAAGTTCATAAATTTAACAATCCAACTAAACCAACACCATTACTAAGCTAATCCCAAGTTCCCATCTCCCAATACTTAAAACGAAGACCAATTCTTACCATTAAACAACTCTCAATTCCATCGAATTCCATTACTTTCCGAGCAAGAAAAACAGAAGCAAACCCAAAACCCAGAAACTAGAATTACCTGATAACCATTCCAAGTACAGTAAGTGGCAGCAGACTGAATGGTGATTCCCTTCTCTCTCTCCAAGTCCATGGAGTCCATTTTCGCGCCGACCCCATCCCTCCCTCGGACCTCATGAATCTCGTGGATCTTCCCAGTGTAAAACAGAACTCTCTCGGTGAGGGTGGTCTTGCCGGAGTCGATGTGGGCCGAGATCCCGATGTTTCGGAGCTTGTCCATGGAGTCCTTCCACCAGGGTTCTTTGTCGTCATTGACACGTGCGAGGTTGCCGGAGGAGAAGTGGCGGAAGTGGAAGGAGCCGAGGAGGAGAGAGGAGGTTGGTGATGGAGATGGGGACGGCGTCGTTTTGGGGGTGGTGTAGAGGGTATAGAGGAGGCGTGGTGTGGAGGGTCGGGGGAAGCGTACCATGGTTGTGGCCTGGTCAGTAGGGTTTTGGGTTTTGCGGGGTCGAGGTAAAACCCTGAACCTTCGCTCGCTTCCTTCCCTGAGTTCCCTCTGTGTCACTCACTGAGTCACTGTGTGTTGGTGCTGGTTTTGCGAGTTGCAAATATTAGGAGAGAGAAAGAAAAAACGGGTCGGGTTGATTGGGCTCAGGTTTTGTTTTTTTTTTTGGGTCAATGATTGGGCTCGGGTTTGTGATGGGCTTTTTCATTGAATTTGACAACAAATTGAATACTTAGAGATACGAATTCGAAATTAAAATCTCTCAAACATGATAGAGGCAAATTCCTGAAGGCTGGTTAGTCTACTCAACATGTAGACATGCAGAAAGATATACATAAAAAATTAGGGCCAGTGATAGGTAAGCAGATGAAGACGGGTAACAAATTAACAATGCTAAGATGGCGCTTAAACTGGACATGGCTTAATGTCATTATTGATTTGAATCAATGACATCCTAAAAGCATAATTAGGTTAAATAAAATTGCAACTAATCACTATTTAGATTATAAATTAAGGTTACACTCCAATCATATTGTTCTTAAGAGAAAATGTTAGCAAAAGGACTATAACTATACCCCTATTTTCAGTTGAGGATCTCGTTTTCACTTTGCATCAATTAAGGACTATTATTTTTCAAGTGCTTCAATCAAGGATATTCCGTCAATTCTGTCAAAACTTCTGTTAAAATTGATCACGTGACCAATTTATAAGGGCAAAATAGTTTTTTCTCATAAAAAAATAAAACTAAATAAATTTAAACAAATTTAAAAACAAAAAAGAAATTCCCTCCATCTCCCTCCATCTCTCACCTTCGCCACCCCCTGCACGATGTCCTCGCCCCCTCCTCCCCCTATACCATCGCCATCCCTCCCCCCTCCCCCACCCCCACCCCCACCCATCCCAGCTCCATCACCCCAACCCAGCCCTGGCCCCGTCACAAAACCCAGTCAAACCCAGCCCCAGCCCCAGCCCCGTCCACCACACCCTCACCCACTAAAGCCTTCAATTCACCCAAGTTGACAATAACACCAACTCCAGAGCAATGCTCAGCCATGTGACCCACCTCGTTAAGCTTGATACCCATCTTCTCTTCACTCCCACCATTGACAACAAACTTCAAAATCCCTTTTTCAACGCTATTTCTGGACAAAACGTCGCCGATTCGTCTACAATTCTTGTCCCTATCTTCGAATCCAGAAAAGAGGAAGCTGAAACCCGGAAGAGCAGGGTCCGAATCCGTTAAATTGCATAAGAAAATGGGCGGGCACCTAGTCCATGGAAACCGGGTCGACGCTTGAGTCACCAGGGGGTGAACAACCGCGAGCTTTATATCACGGCTCTAAAACCCGGCTTCCCTGAAGACCCGACTCACAATCGGGTCGTCCAAAATCGACAAAATGAAGTTCTTGAGCTCGACCTTCAAAAGCGACGCTGTTTGTTGCTGGTTGTAAATCTGCTGCAAGTGGAAGCTCTCCGGGTGCCTACGCTGGTTCACCTGCGACCGCTTGAATGTGGCCATGATGGAGTTGGAGACCGACGGCTCCTACTAAGCCTTGGACGACGGCAACCGGTCCAGGGAGACTCCGACCGAGAGCTCCAACGCTCGCAATTGGAGGCGTGTGGAGTACTCGCTACTCTGGGCTGGTTTGACTGGGTTTGCGACGGGGCCGGGGCTGGGTTGGGTTGGTGGAGCTGGATGGGGCCATGGCTGGGACGGGTAGGGGAGGGGGGAGGGATGGCGATGGTATAGTAGGAGGAGGGGGCAAGGACATGGTGCAGGGGGTGGCGAAGGTGGGAGATGGAGGGAATTTCTTTTTTGTTTTTAAATTTGTTTAAATTTATTTAGTTTTATTTTTTTATGAGAAAATACTATTTTGCTCTTATAAATTGGTCACGTGACCCTCACGTGATCAATTTTAATGGAAGTTTTAACAGAATTGACGAAATATCCTTGATTGAAGGACTTGAAAAATAATAGTCCTTAATTAAAGTAAAGTGAAAATGGGATCCTCAACTGAAAATAGGAGTACAGTTATAGTCCTTTTGCTAACATTTTCCCTTGTTCTTAATGATGATTAAAGAATGTATTAAAATTTATTCAAAAAGCTATTACTATAAGAAAACAAAATAGTGCAGGATCATTAATAGTTTAGTTTTTCTTTTTCTTTTTTGTTCTGTAATGGATCATTAATAGTTAACTTTGAATAATATGCAATTATATTTTTTAGGTATCCAACAAGGATGTCTATAAAAGAAAAAAAGCCAAAAATAGGTATGAAAAAGGCATGTATAAGAATTGCAATATGATAGTGAAAGCTAAATCTTCTATAAAAGATGTGACTTTTTTCTAATTACGAATCGAACCATTTGAATTTTTTTTTTTTTTTTCAGGAACACTTTGGATCTTAATTATACAATGTATTAGATATAAGTTTTTAGGCTTATTCGCGTCAATGCCCCTGAAAGTAATTTCGATTTTCAATTTACCCCCTGAAACTTCATTACTCTCACTTTGCCCCTCAAACTTTACAAAATATCATATTTCGTTAAGTCTGCCTATAAGAGCTTATAACGGACTTGACGGAATATGATATTTTGTAAAATTCGGGGGTAAAGTGGGAGGAATGAAGTTTTAAGGGGCAAATTGAAAATCGAAATTACTTTCAGATGACATTAGCGTGAATAAGCCAAGTTTTTATTATGTTACAATATATTTAATTAATGTCTGTTAGTGTTATTTTTAGTAGAGAGAGAAGATTGCATGATTAAACAAGAGTTACAAGAACAGTCTATCATTACTACCAATGGTCATTAATCTCCGCTAACAACTTTTAATTTTTTTCGTTTATCCGATGACAACCAAAAATCTTCAAGATAGGGGATTCAAGTTAGCACTTGTCAAGAAGCTGACCAGTCTCAGATGTTCCATGATGCAAAAGAAAGCATATATGACCTCGAAATGAGGCTATTACAAAATCCTTTGGGATTAGCCTAATGGTGAGAAAGGGTCAAGAATTAGGTTACAAGTAAAACCAAATCGATCATCTTTAATGTAACCAAAACTAAGAGGCTATGCAAACAAACAAAAAATGATAATATTTGCTGGGCTTGATCCCCCGAGGTTACCTGAAATTTTCTTTTTTGTATAATATTGCAAAGATGCAACAGTCTTGAAGAGCTTTTGTGGCTTAGTATGACTGCAACTATAAGGCAAAATCATGGGTTTACAAAATTGATGTTGAACATGTCGACTTGATGCCAATAACAAGCCTTGCTGATAATATTTTTCTCAAAAGCAATCTTTAAAATTCTGCACAGGTTGATCTTCTGAAAACGCAAAATTTATGGAAAAGAAAGATTCTTTTCATGTATATAGCAAAATGCTAATCCTACACAGGCTGCAACTGCAACTCCATACCAGTGTGTTCATGACCAGAAGACTCTGCAGACGAAGCAACATCCTTCTTCTCACCAGAGTCACCAGCGTCCCTCTTTGCACCAGAGTCACCAGCGTCCCTCTTCGCACCAGAGTCACCGGAGTTCATCTCTTGAACTGGTGGAGGGTCAACAATGGTCATTTGCAAGCTAACATTATCGGATAAGTGGTTCCTCATCTCCCTGTGCTCTTGACACAAAGCACACCAGTGCATGCAGCAATGCACCATGCATGGATCACACGGTGAATCCTGCAGAGAAGTAACACCAATGAGTCAGCACCCAGCACCACTATGTGTCAACCATATTTATGCTTCCAACAATAGAGACAATGAGGCAAAAAGAGTCACAATCTCACATCCAAATGTACAAGCAAATGTTTTTTTCATAAAAGAAATCAGTATAATGTCAAAAGAACACTGATACACATCATACACACAAGAACATCCCACTTGAACTGGAGGCACAAACACAAGCACACGCTCATTGCAGATATACATATTAATCCCAGCTATCATTTGCAAAGTCCAACATGTGAAACCAACATATCATAGTAGTAAGTAAAATTCTCATCAGAAGCTATATACTGTATGTCAGGCAAGATTCTTCTCAATTTGACCTTATAAAAGTAGGATCAATCGCCGAAAGCCATTTGGTTACAATGCAAACAATGGGGGAAAATCTAACAAAATTACATATCAAAAAGAGAAAAATGAATTGCGGAGAACATCAAATTCTATATATTGGATGTACACAGACCTTTTACATGTCAGAAACCTTAGTTTTTGCATCCTATTCTTCCATATTATCAGATGTATTTTGCATGTAAATCCAAGTTCAAGAAAATATAGGAACTGCAATTCACCTTGAGATGATACTTCTTTTGCAATGACTGCCTAAACAGACCAGTGTAGATTGCACACATCCACCAGGCAAATAGCAATGTCTCACAGATGAGAACTGATGTATTAGGATCAATACCATGGAAGAAGGCTGTTGCTGTTGCAACTGCGATTCCTCCTTCAACGCACAATGCATGGAAAACACAGGCATTGTTCCACGGAATATCATCTCGTATTGTTTCAACATTGCGCCCAAACAACACACATGGACAGAAAAGTCCAGTCCGGCCTGCAACATAAACACAATAACTCAAGGAATTATCAATAATCAGGAAAGTGTGATGAACATAGAGATCTTTCATGGAGGTAGCGACTTCTATCTTGTCCCACTCAACTACATATTACAAAAACTAAGCAAACTATGATCTCTGCAAGAAGCACAATAGGCAAAAACAAACTAGGGGAGTAATAGAGACATTGCCAAAATGCTCCTCGGTTGACATGCAAAGCTTCTGACCTGCTGAGATGAGCACAGGTTGCAAGCAAAAACAATCAATGCATAACTTGGACAATCTAAAGGTGTACTTCCTGAAACATTAGGTCACATAGAACTTGTTATTCTTCACCAGATTAATTATCCTAAGTGGCAAACTATGCTTTGAAACCGCCCCTCCTCCCAAAAAAAAAAAAAACAATAAAAAGCAATAAAGCAGATGAAATCTAGCTTACAGCTCTCGGGATCTTCAGCACAGCCAAATATCCCAGTTATCCAATCTTCATCAGCTGGGGGTTGGTATGTTTCTGGTAGGGGTTGCCCGCATTCGTGACACTTCTCAACAACTAACTGTTCAATACTGAACATAATCAACAACAACAAGAAGGACGAGGACGAGGACAATATTCCAACATTATAAATTGAGGTACAGATGCTTCATGTACACGAAACTCAGTCCACTTAATGTCAGAAATATTATTAGTATTGTTTTTTTCTATATATAATCCAAAGACAAAAAAGAAAAGATTTCTTTGAATTCTCAATTATAAGCAAACCCAGATGCCAATTTGCAAAAAGATAGGAAATTTTCATGAAATCACTAAAACAAACAATAACCATATAACACATTATCGTATTTCATTTCATATGCACCGAAAATTGACATTTGCACCCCAAAAAATTCAAGGTCGAGGGAGTGAAACAAGGACCTGGGGGATTTCAATGGGCTGGTTGAGCTCTCCAGGGTTGATATCCTCCGCTGGCGCTTCTTGTTCCCTGGTCAGCTTCACGTACCTCGATTGCGCATTCCCTTCAGCCATCTGATCCAATCCAACCCACATTATAAATTTTCTTCATATTTCATATACATATACATATATATAATATGGATCAAAAATCGAAACAAGAGAGGGAAAATGTACCTTGAAGATGAAGAAAACACAGAGATATGGGGAAGCTATTCCAAATGTGAGGTGTTTCTGAGAAAATGGTGTTCAAATCTATTAGCCTATTCTTTGTTGCTTTGTCTCTCGACGCAACGCTTCGCGTCCTCTTCGGCTCTTCATTGACTCGCCAACGCCATTACTAATAGCAGCATAGAAATTTACATTTGTTGATGGAATGGAACGGAATAAGCATGACGTGACGACGTCGTATTTTCATCTCATATTTTAGTTACTTTTTTTATTTTACCAAAGCTTTGTAGGTGTACAGTATACTAGCCTCTTTTTTTTTTTTTTTTTTATTACCAATGGTGTAAGTGTACTAGCCTCTTGATATGTCAATAAGCTTTCTTATTTGGCATCAGGAAAAAATTTATTTATGTTTATGTTGTAGTGATGTGACATTTTTAAAAAATATATATATAAACAAAAAATGAAAAAAAGAGAGTAAGATAAAAGAGAGCCAATGAGAGAGAACGAGGATACCAAGTAATGTCACATGAAGGATAAATAAGTTCTTCTCTTGGCATTAAAGATGAACTCATATTTTTAAATAGTTTATATAATATTGTGCTATTCAATTAAAAAATGTAGATTTTCTATTTTGGTTGTTGATTCTTTGGGCTCTTCTATGGTCTGGTTTGGTATTAATGGGTATAAAAGGGTGCCTCCCTCAGCCCAAATGATATATGCATGGGCCTATGGAAATGATGAGGTTAGTATAGAAATAATAGAACTGATTGGCAAAATATCAGGTATTGAATCTTTGAGTCTTTGACGTGTAGATAATTAGATATGAGAACAACCAACAAAAAGTAAGGCACTTTCCTTTCATTTTATAAAATCAACTCAGAAGCTTACAAGAGAAGCAGAGACAGACTTCAGTGGATTTGAAGAAAGAAAAGCCATGGGAGGAGGAACCATGCACTTTGACCTGCCCTTCATGCACATCAAACAATATTCTTCTGCTTCTTCTAATAGTGGTAGTAAAAATAATAATCTTAATCTTCCACTGCCAGTTTCATCCAGTAATGTTGTTTCATCCAGTAATGTTGTATCTGTTAAACCTTCTTGTTCTGCTTCAAACTGCTTCTGTGAGAGTGGGACTTGCAGAAAACTAGAGTCTGTATGTGGAAATGAAGATAAAAGAGCAAGTGGGTCTTTGTTTAGCTCTGTTTTTGGGCCTGTTCCATCCCAGTTTGAAGTCAAAAATGCCATAGCTGCTCTTTTGAAGTAAGTGTTAAATTTACACAACTAGTTATTTTTTTTTGGCTATTGGTAATTCTACTAGACCTATATATAGCAGAATATGGAATTCATAAAAAATCGCTGAATATCCTTTCGATCTTCAGATTTTATATTTTATATCCTTTCTATTCTTCAAATTATATATTTTAATCATATGAAATTCAAATTTTGTCCACAGAGAGAGAGAGAGGAGATATTCAATCCCATGAAAAGCAGCCAAGATTTTATTTACCTAAAATAAGAAATTATTTGGATGATATCCAAAACAGAGAAAGCTATGCTTGTAGTTAACAAAACAAATCAAAGACCTTAAAACAACTAAATTTTTCCATCGGTTTGTACTTTGTAGCATGACTTTTTCATCATGCTTTGCATTGTACCTTTCTGATTAAATGATTGATTGCCTTGCACTTGAGACTTGAGTGTTTCTGACCATATATCCATCTTGGCAAGTTTTATGCAGGGGATAACCTCGTCTCAATCGGAGTTAGAATTGCTTCAGAAAATACTGGATTGTTGTGTTACAAGAAAATTTCTGTCGTATGGACACAGAAGAGTTCATGATGCTTTCCAATTGCTGCAAACCGATCCTTCTGTTAAGGTGCCTTCTTGTATTTATGCTAAGGGCTTATTTGGAACCTGTTTTAACTTGGTGAAGGATCCAACCCTATAACTCTGTACTATAATTTATTATGCCACCTATTCTGATAAAGAGTACCATTGGTCCATAGATTTGAAGATAATGAATCTTACAGCAGTATTTACAACATCCTCAACACAGCTTCCCCCCCCCAAAAAAAAAAACAAACAATTTTCTTTGGGAGTTATAATTTTTCTTTATCCTTCAAAGAATTTAAACATGTTTTTCATTCTGTTTTCTCATTGTGGAGTTTTTGTAGTTGTTTCACAGTTAGGCAAACCCTTCGATGTAAAGCCTTTTTCTGCATTTTCCATTATAATTTGTTAATTATATTGAAATGATACTTGCATAGGTCAGTCTTTTATCTTGTTTTTGACCCCCTTCCTTGAGAAATCTACTTGAGTGCAGAGACTGGTGGTTTCCCTATCATCTGATAAAGCCCTATGGGATGCTGTTACCAACAATGAGTTGGTTAGGAAGCTCTGGGAGCCTCTCGCCTCAGGTATGCATTCCACTTATCTTGGACTTAATTTAATTAATTTGGTTGTTGTTTTATCTTTCACAGATTTCTCATATAGAAAATTGGCAGCACCAATGCCATTGCTGCATATTTGTTTGATGTATCTCGACCATATAAAGGGCTTCAAGTAAAACTGTCAATCATGCTGATAACCGATAAGGACATATGAGTGCAATGCAGCCTAGGTGTCTAGACAGCAGTGTCAAAGAAAGCTTTATGCAAAAGTATTCCTAATTGTCTCAAAGTAGTGTTTTTGATAAACAAAAAAGGAAAAATTAGGAAATCAGGTTGCCTTATCTGTCATCGCAGTCATGAGTGAAACAGAGAATTCACAGTTAATAGAAGTTGATGTGGATTCCTTGCTTTCATTAATTCTTAAGTACTAATTAATGTCCAAATGGGGAAAAAAAAGGGAACTAGTCTATAAGATGTGGTGATCCATAGCTACACAATTGGCTGTAAACAAGTTAAAATACTTGAGCTGAAGTTGAGACCTTCTCAGTTTTAGGTCATTCCAGAAATCTGCTATGCAACTTACAGCACCTTCTTATACAAACAATGCAATCAAGAGCAATCTTTCACTCAAGCAAACTTGGTTCTAAGATCAAATACTAGAACTACTGAAAATGATCTTCTAAGCAACTGTCAGCATGTGCAATGTGTTTTATCAAATTACTGGCTCAAGATTCCTTGAAAGACAAATGAGTCACTTTGAGCAACTTTATGCACAGCCTGACTCAAGCACTATGGTGTTAATTGATCTTGTACTAAGTAGAAATTTTAGCTTAACTTCTACTTTCTACTAAATTTTGATCTATTTGGTTGAAAATGAAGGGCTGCCTCAGAATTCAAACCAAGAACCAGAGTTAGGTGCATGCTTTATGAGGTGGATTATGGATATAACAAAAGAAAAGGTTAAGGAACTCATTGAGAAATTTGTATCACTCATGAATGAGATGTTTGTTCCTCCAGAGACGACACAGAGGAAAAACCCTGCGGCCGACAACATGGACCAGTTTGAAGAAAAAGTTAGATCTTCATTGCTTCTCTCTGTTGTGATCCTCTTGATTGTGGTTGTCACTCGATTCCACAGGGGCTGATCACCAGTTTACCTAGTAAAAGATGTTTGTACAAAGCACATTGATCATCATCATAATAAGTCTCAGTCAACTAGTACTACCTTAACTCGGTCTCATTTGTGGACATTACACACCTTGAAACATTGTTTAGTTCAATGAATGGTCTTGGATCATATTTACTTTTTTTCATTTGGGATCTATCATACTTGGAACTGCAACCACAGACTGATTCATAAAATTGGTCATTTTGGTAATTAACGTAACTACTAGAGTGTTAATTCTACACATAGTGAACAATGTTTAGCAAGTCTTGATTGATATTAAAGCGAAAGATCTAAGAGAAGATACTTGTTTTATTGATTAAGGGGTACATGCATGGACGAGCACATATCACCATTTGCTGCTCTTAAGGGAGCCCATCATAATTTCATAATCATTCAGGGAAGAGAGAATGATCCACGATTCCTCACCAAAAGAGAGACTGACATTCATGCAATGGGATTCTTATAGCAGTCAATTGAACAAAAGGATACAATCATTGTTGAGGAGTAGTAAACATCCCCAAAAAGTTAATATAGATTGAATTTCTGCTGATCTTATCCAGCAAAATCAACATCCATGCACCACAAATGTATATTTGGGGAAAAATGGAAGGGTATACAAAGACTATTTGGCATATACTAATCTTATACAGTAAGCAACTGATCTTGGTGGGGAAAATAAAGGTAGTTTAAGATCATGACATCCAGTATCTTGGGCCCATCAATTCACGATCTGCTGCAGGACCTTGATTGGCAAGCTTCTGAATCCGGGAAGAGAATTCTTCAGCCTGATGAGATTGAGGAAGATCAGTGTTCCAAATAAAATGAAAGCACATCTGAAAATATTGACGGAATAGTAACACATTCATTTGAAAAACACATCTAACCACCCAATTCCATTGTTATAATCATTATGTTGTTTTCTCAGGGGAGTTGAGTAGTCTTAGACTCTTGATACTGTGGATCTTACAAATGTAAGAACATACTGAAAAGAAAATGCCACAGACACTCGGGATTCTTCAAAAACAAGTGCATTTTTAACCCCTCCCCCCAACTTTTCTGATTTAAAGGAAACAGTGAGGATTTCTAAATATGTACACAAAAGAATGCAGTTGTCCAGGTTTTGAAATTTCTCCAGATTGATAACTCTTTCACATTACCCAAAGCAAACATCTATGCAATCTGCCTGACATCTCAGCAAGTCCCTTATATTCTTCAAGTACCAGTTACCAATGAAACCAATAAAATGCACCCATTTTAAAAAATAATAATAATGACTCGAAAAATTATGCAACAAAGGTACCAACCTTTTCATCGATCCACACTAAAGAACTAAGCTGATTGTTTAAGATTCGGACAACCACATCTAATGGAGCCATCCCATCATTTGCATCAAGTTCTCCTCCCTAAATGAAATAAAAACATCACTATCATCATCAACATAAGTTGGAAAAGCTTTTTAAGAAGTAGAAACACTGAAAACCTTTACCTGGTTGGCATTTAGGGTCTGAATAATTGATTTGATCTGTTCTGTCACCTGCTCTAGTTCCCTCTCAATAAACTCAGCTTGCTCATACCTGCAATTGAAGCCAGAGCAATAATAAATGAGGAATCTTTATGTGTGCTTCACTCTGTGTGGGTGTGTGTGTGTGGGTGAGAGAGAGAGAGAGAGAGAGAGAGAGAGAGAGAGAGAGAGCAAGTTAAACCAAATCCAGCAATTTTCACAAAATATAGCCTCTGCATGTTTGAGCCAACTCACTATGAGGATGACTCCGTCCCAAATCAGATCATTGAAAAATCAGTAATTGATTTTAATACAATACTAACTAAATTAACATATCTTTCATCATTTTCATGTTATTAAAAGGATTCAGTCAGTCAAGCTTCCTCAGTCATCTCCTAGTAAATGGCTATCAGAGATTACAACTCTTTATTATAAATATGTCAAGTTTAGATTTTGACTAATTTCGCCCGACCAATTACAAGCTGTGCAATTGTCTACTCTCACTTGCACTTATGTGAGGGAACATGTTGAAATGGTAATCCTATAACTCTTCACCCTAACTCCAATAAAAAGGAGTAAACAGATCCTCTGAAGGGATTTTCAATCAACAGATTAATCCCAGTAAACCAACAACAGTTGGCTAGTTCACATGTTCCCAACAATCTATTCTCTATACTCCATGTCAAGTCACTAAACTTACTTGGTCCAAAAATGTACTACTAGAACAGAAAAGGCACATATGCAATTGGTCCAAAAATGATAGCATAAAGCATGCCATACAAATTTACATCATATAAAATAAAACAAAGCAACACAGCAAGTACTGACATTGCATCTCTTGTGGATGCAGCTTCATCATCAAGCAGCAATCCACACTCATCCTTGTATATGCGCTCAGCTTCTTCTTCCATGCTTAGCAAAGCCTTATCAACCTAACAATATAAACATAAGAAGGAATGTTATCATGCTTATATTTGCAATTGCTTTGGTCTATAGACAGCTCTATATATTCTTGGGTACAAGGAAGAAAAGAATACCTTTAGGTGACAAGGGCTAATCTACAAATTTCTTGAAGGCTACTATTTGAATTCCAAAAATAAAATTTCTAAGTATCAGCTTACAGGCTTTAAATATACACAAAAGTTAGAATGGAATTTTTTTTTTTTTTCTTATTACAGTGACTGCCCCAAAAAAAAAAACATAACTGGTGATATTTATTATTGGTTTATTTAGTACTGGATGTGTAAATCAATCTAAGGTGATCAATTGCAGACCTCTTGGGCCTGGAAAAAGAATATCTAAAGAACTAGAGAGTAGCTTCATATATTAAGGAAATACCAATTAAGATGCATAAGTATAGACAAAGACTGACATAACAAAGGCTCTTACAATTAGTGCACAAACAATTATAACTTTGCATAGTAAAACTACAAAAAACTTGTGAAAGTACCTCTTGTTGATGTGTCTCAATTAACTCTAGTTGCCGCTCCAATTTAGATTGGGTTTCAACCACTTTCGCCACTTCAATCTATATAATTAAAGCAACAGCAATGTGAATCAAACATTATACTTTTTTCTTTTGGGCCAGGAAAATCAAACTTTATACTTAATCATAACTACTTCATAACAATTTAGCAAAGCTATCAACATACAGAATAAAATTGGCCTGAACAAGTTCACATATCTTAATCAGTCTAACTAAACAATTTCTCTGATGTATTGGGAAATAGATCACCTCAAGCCTAAGAAGAACATCACGGTTATGCAAAATCCTCCGGTCCCAGTCTGCTATTGCATTAGCCTGCTTCCGGAATTTTCCAGTGCGTTCTTGAAGCTCAGCATTCCACTCCTTGATGATCTTCAATTAAAGCAAAAAAGAAATTACTTCATAATTTAATAGAATAGAGAGGTAATAAAACAAAAAGAATTTAGGTGCTGTAATAATATGAACATGCACTGATAATAGAGGGAGTAGGGTAGAGAAACTGGTAGTCTGAACTCTGAAAAGTATTTGCCTCAAAGAGATGTCTCACCTTTCTTCCTTCTGACAAGATGGAAGGTGAGCATAACAAAGATGACTAAAGTAAAGGTAATCATGACAAAGATGGAAGCAATTGCTCCACAGAGCTCTAGAGGGGATTGTAAATTCAGTTGCATACATTCAGGGTAGGTTCGCATGTTTTTTAGATAACTAGGATTTTCCTTTTCCTCTTTTCAATTTCTGGAAGCTATTTTAAGGAAAATAGTCCTCCCTTTAAGTTGTAGGAGATATCATATATAGTGTAATATTATGTGTGTGTGTGTGTGTACATAATATATTTGCTTTCACAGTACTTAATGCTCAGTAGTAGAATTGTACAAATTTTTCATTCATAGAAATCAAACATATAAGTTGTAATTGGCTCATAAATCAGCAAGATACAATTACTAATAACGAAAAGGCAAACATATGAGGTACCTCCTCAACAGTCTTCCCAGTAATCTCAGACGGTAATTTTGGTGCAGTAGATACTGTAGTGCTGATAGTCGAAGTTGTCCTATAAGACAAGCAGAACAGAAAAGCACAAGTCAAATTAATTGAAGTCTCTATTTTTTAAGATCTGAGCATTTGTACCAAAGTTTTTTTTTTTTCTTTCCAACTTTTCGTTTTCAGCAGATAGTTTAGACGAACTGCATAATTACACAACAGCATTCCATCATAATCTTTTAAGTTTATTTTTCTGTTCACTTATCTGTACGAAAATTCATTATAACATGAAGAGCACATGAAATACCGAAAAAGATTACTGTTAAAGCGAAAAAGTAGAAGGCATAATGTGTCAACAAGTTGGACTTGTTGCATTGGAAAATACAATACCAGATAGTTTAGATGCCAACAGAAACAATAATGCAAAGTCAGCACCAAGGCAAAGTACACATACCCACTAGTAGAAGCCACAACAAGTGATGTTGATGTCTGCGATGCAGTGCTACTGGAACCGTTTATGGCTGCAGTTACAGATGCTGATGTAGGGACACCTACAGAACATTTTCAACAAAATGGGGTTAGTTTAAAGTTTAAACAAAATACTTGAGCTAGGCATGTAAACATTTCAAAACAATGTGGTTGGTTTTAAATCGCTTTCTCATGCGCCTCAGGGAACTCAAATTGCTCTAAAGTCTAAACAAGCGAACTCCGAAGTCATAAAGTCCTTTACAACATAATCTAGTATTGCAATTCAGCATACTACCAACATACCCAATATAGATTCAATTATTCAAATAACCCAAGAAGTTTTCCACAATATTTAATAGACACAAAAGGTTGAGGAAACACACCAAATGCAGGCACAGCAGTGCTTGGTTGTGCTTGTGATGAGGAAGCAGGCAAAGATGCTTTAGTCAACATCGAAAGGCCAGACGAAGAAGAAGCAGTAGCCCCTGACGAAGCAGTTGCGAAGGAGACTCCAAAACCTGTAAACGAACCCGTTGTGCCCGATGCAGCAGCTGAGCTGGAAGGCACTGTTAAAGCCGTTGTAGCCGATGCAGTGGTGCTCGCAGCCGGAGCAGTAGGAGTCACACCAAAACCCGGCATAGACAGAGAAGCCTGGGTTGTAGTATTAGCTGCCGGGGTGAAAGAAGCGGTGGTGGTAGTGGCAGTCGAATACAGCGGCGCCGAAGCTGTTGAGAAAGATAATGTGGGTTTTGGGGTGGACACCGGGGCGGGAGATGAGGCAGAGACATTGGAGAACCCGAAAGAGGGTTGAGAAGCCGAGGAAATGGGTGTCCCTCCAAATGAGAAGCTTGAAGTGCCTGTTGATGAAGATACAGTAGTGGGTGTGGAGGTTGTTGTAGTGGGCTTCGCAACAGCTGAACTTGTTGCGAATGAGAAACCCGGAGCAGACGAGCTCGAAAAGCTGGGGAATGAGGGAGTGGTTGAAGCTGAAGCTGCTGCTGGTGTTGAAGAGCCGAACAAGTTTGTTGTAGCTGTGGAAGAAGCAATCGATGAGCCAAACATGGATGAACCTGTGCTGGGTGCGGTTGAAGTTGTCCCGAACAAGGGTGAAGCAGAAGTAGTGGATGAACCTGTGTTGGGTGCGGTTGGAGTTGTCCCAAACAGAGGTGGAGCAGAAGCAGTGGATGAGCCAAACAGGGGAGAAGAACTAGTGGCTGAACTGGCCGCGGAAACAGTTGCTCCGAACAGGGATTGGGATGGAGAGGAACCAAACATGGGAGAAGAACTAGTGGCTGAACTGGCCGCGGAAACAGTTGCTCCGAACAGGGATTGGGATGGAGAGGAACCAAACATGGGGGCTGAAGACGAAGAACCGAAAAGGGATGGAGCAGAAGTTGCAGTGGAGGAACTGAATGGGAATGTTGGGGCGGGAGCAGAGGAGGTTGTGGTGGTGGCGGCGAAGGATCCGAATCCGAAAGAAAGGATCGGGGCGGAGCTAGGGTTTGAGGTACCGAAAGCGGCGGAGGAGGAATTGGAGGTGGTGGTGGTGGTGGTGGGGTTGAAGAAGGAGAGGGGAGATGGGGAGGAGGAAGCGTTTGGGGGAGTGGAAGCGAAGGCGGAGGAGGATCCTAATGAGAACCCGGTCGACGCGGCGGGTGCGGCGGTGGAGGATCCGAATGGGGAAGCGGAGGATCCGAATGAGAAAGGGGAGGCGGGGGGAGCGGAAGAGGGAGGGTTGGTGAATGAGAAAGGGGTGGTAGATTGAGAAGAAGAGGAGGCGGTGGTGGATCCGAATGGGGAGGCGGAGGATCCGAATGTGAAGCCCGACATTGTGTCCGTCACTCCCTCTTCGTCTCTGCTCTCTCTCTCTCTCTGTGAATGGCTCGCTGGGGTTTTTCAAATTTGGGGTTTTTGGGGCCAGAGATTTTTTTTTTTTTTTTTTTCAATTCCCGAGTCATTAATCATTATTCATGGCTTAACAAAATTTCATGGGCTTGGGCTGTGAAATAATTTTCCTACTTTGGGACACTTTAGAGTCTAGCCCAATTCCTTGTCCAAAAAAAAAAAGAGTCCAGCCCAATTAAGAGGGAGTCCCTCAATGGCCAACTCTCTGACAACGACCAACTCTCTCCCAAAGAGATTCAAGTCCATCTCCGATTACCAAAAAAAAAAAAAGTCCATCTCCCCCACCATGCCAAATTTCCGGCCGAAGCGAAGGTTCTTGGCCGGAAGTTAGCGAGCTTGAACTGGTCGAAGGCTAGGCGCTGAGTCGCCAACACTTTGTCAGAATACACCGACCGAGATTTATTGCATTGAAATGTTTCAAGTTAACAAACACTTGGTAGGATACATTTATACTGCTACGTACATATCATGCATACATGGTGATTAAAGCTTGTGCGAGTGAGGCTCATCTGTGTTTCTTCAAGTTAACTATTTACTTAGTTGAATCTTTTGTTTAAAATAGTTGGTCTCATCAAACTTGTGATTTTCAGAAACTGAAGCAGTAGTAGTCATTTCCTTTTACACAAAGGCAAAATAATCTAAACAATCAAATTATTTATGCCATTTTTTACTTGGATTTAATCTAAGTTTAACCAAATAATTCACCCAAATTAAACCAGACTCCAAAGTGGTCTTGGACCCAACAAGCGAGTGTGTGAAGGCTGATTTGTATTTCAAACAGTTAATGTGAAAATGATGCCATTTCCTGATCATGCTTTTCTTGCCTCCACACTTGTTATACCTTAAACCAGCACCTTTCCTCTTCTCATCATCTTACATCTCTCAAAACTCAAAACAGCATCTGCATAAGCAGAGTTTGAAGTTGAAAACAGTCTCATCTCTCTTATAATCTGACTTCTTTTCTTTTATCATCACTTCCTTTTTGTTTTCTGCTTCTTTTTTGTTTTTTTGTTTTTATGATTTTAAGTGCAATTTTCGATTAACAGATAAGATGGTGAGACCTGCTTGCTGTGACAAGCTGAGTATGAAAAAGGGTCTTTGGACAGAAGAGGAAGATGCAAAGATACTTGCTCATGTATCGAAGCATGGAACCGGTAACTGGACTGCTGTCCCGAAAAAAGCAGGTTCAATTGGAGGCTTTTTCTTCTCCTTCATTCTCTTTTTCTCCTTTCTTGACCCGTTAGCCGGGGGGGATTTGGATTAAGGACTGCATTTTGGGGCTAATTAACTCAATGTATGAGTGTTTACAGGACTTACAAGATGTGGGAAGAGTTGCAGGCTTAGGTGGACTAATTACCTAAGGCCTAATCTAAGGCATGAGTCATTCACACCCCAAGAAGAAGAGTTGATTGTCAGACTTCATGCAATCATTGGAAGCAGGTATGTTGCTATGCAGACTTTCTATCTACAATTTTCTTTGCTGCCAAACACATGATATTCATCTTGTTCTCTATGGTTTTCAGGTGGTCTATAATAGCTCAACAACTTCCTGGGAGGACAGACAATGATGTGAAGAACTACTGGAACACTAAGCTGAAAAAGAAGCTCTCAGAAATGGGAATAGACCCTGTTACCCACAAGGCCTTTTCTCAAATTTTAGCTGACTATGGAAACATTGGTGGCCTCCCCCAAGCTGGAATGAGAATAGGAATTGGGGGGTCTCTCAACAAAGACTTGAAGAATGCAATGTTGATAAAGTCAGAACCATACTCGTTGCCGTCACAAGATTTGTCAAATATCTACAGCTATTTTATGCCAACAATGGTACCAACCAAAATGGAACCAATTCAAGACAGTTTCTTCAACAACAATCAATCTAGCAACCAACCACTCGATCTTCTTACACAGCTGCAAGCCATAAAGTTGGTGACAGAGGCCTCAAACTCCACCACCAACCATGAATCTTCTTTAGCACCCAATTTCTACAGCGAAGGCACCTTGTCATCATCATCATTTTCTGCTTGTTCATCTGCCCTGCAAGAGAAGTCAACTCCGGCCTTCATATGGAGCGATTTTCTCCTTGAAGACGCATTTATACCAACTGATCATCATGCTCAAGAACACGGAAATATGGCTGAGTTTTCGTCAAAGGACATGTTGAACCAAGCACAAGCAGCAATGCCACAAGACCTAGTTGAAGGCCTAGCTGCTATGCAAAAATATAATGGACCTATAGGTATAGATTATACACTCTCAAGCAGTGAGGTTCAGGCTACAGCACCATGTGACAGTTCATTTGTGGAAGACATAGTGGCTAGAGAGAATGAAATGTTCTTGGAGTTACCTGAACTTATGGAAGAACCATTCTACTACTGAATAATATTTACCCCAAAATTGATGGCATTACAGTCATTACTGCATTAAGATTTGTAATAAATAGACCTCTGTTGGCACTTCTATCTCCTTGTACATGAATGATGCAACTATTCTAGTAACTTAGGAACTCTGTTACTTTGAACTATGAAGATTTGGTGTGTGTCATGTGTACTAAGCTTTAATAACAAACTTAGTTTCTTGATTTGGTGTGGCCTAAATGGATAATAATACCACAGAAAATCTACTGGCATGAGCATGATTAACTATCTTATTTGTGATTTGAAACATGTTTACTTATTTATGGTTCAAAACTCAATTATAGTTGTCTTCGTTATTGAACAAACACTTTACGGTTAAACATGCATTAAACTCTAAAATTCAAAATCTTAAAAATTAATTAATAATATATATATATATATATATATATCAAACTAACATTGTCAATCATGAACAATACCATCTAATTTTTTTTTTCTTTTAAATTGAGATGCACATAAAACACTACATCTAAAATTAAGGATAGTCGAACATAAAAGCTCGAAGTCCACCTTTGGATAAGTGAATGGTTGCTGTTTAGAGTTAGTTTACAACAAACTCGTTCGTTTTTAAAGCGGCTTCTGGATTATTATAACACCACCCACTTAACACTTCTCCTTTTTCGTATCAAAATTCAAAAAATAAAAACCAGAGCAGCAGAGAAATCGACAGATATGGTGGCGATTTCTCTGTACAGAGGAAACCTCCACAGAGTCCCAGACGTGCCTCGTCGATGGCTTATGCCAACCCCCAAAATCTCTCTCAAGGATTTCAAATCCCTTATAACCCGTCGCTCAATTGCCCTCTCTCGCCTCCAATCCACCCTGCCTGCCGCATCATCGAACCCTAACCCTAATTTTGTTCCGGACCAGCTCAATGAAGCCCCAAAAGTGGACAATTTGCCTCAACCCAAGATTGAGTTCGAAGCAGCAGCAGCAGACAAGGTTGTTGCTGATTCCGGAGCTGCTGGGCCTTCTGGGGAGGACAAGGATCAGAAACAATCGGACGGTGCTGATTTTACAGTGAAATTCGGTGATGGGTCCGGTTTATCGGCTGTGCTTAAATCCGATTTGGCTGAGAAAGTTTCGGATGTTGCGGTTGCTGGTGCAAATTCACAAGCTGTTGTTAAGGTCGAGAAAGTGGATCAAGTGGAAAACCCTAATTCTGAGGTATGGAAGATTATGTCAGCTTTTGTATTGGGTATTTTCAAAGTTCATGTTGTTCTTGCATTGATATGTGAAAGTTGGATTTTGCAATATAATGTGGATGATTAAGAAATTCGAGTACTTATCAAATCTATGCATACATGTATATATTGAGAACTATGATTAAGAAATTAAGTTTTTATTGCCTAGTTTAGAGTAATGTTTAGTAAGTTAGTAACTGTTACTATTTGTTTATGTGATAGACATGCAACAAAGATGAAGTGTTAAATGACAAGCAGAACAGGAAAAGAGAAGTTGAGGAGAAGTTGCGAGTGTTGAACCAGAAGAAGCATAATCTAGTACAAGTGTTGAAGCAGGTAAGTGTTGGCTCCATAATCCACTCGGGTTTATCTTTGCGTTGCATTAGGAAGGATCAACACTCAGGGAGTTGGTTCATGGTGGTTTACAGATCTTAAGTGCAGAGGAGGAATTGAAGAGACGGAATAATATGCAAGGAATGGTGGTTCGCCCCTCTGTATCACTTCAAGGGGATGCAACAAATGACTCTGGGTCAATGACTAGGCATGCTGCTGCCAGGTTGGGCTCGGAGGCAAATCTTAGTGGTGATATGGAAGGGGGTGAAGGCGATGAATCAAACCATAACTTTCATTCCCGCCATGTGTTTTGGATGAACAGTGCATCCCCGTCTGCAGAGTCTCCTCTTAGAAGGCCAGCCTATATTCAGCACATTGTGGTAATGTATTTGGTTTGCTAGTATTATTTATGGTACCATACTTGTATGCATATTCATTTTTTTTACCTCAACTGTGTTGATGGATTTGTCATTTTCTTCTGAAAACTTATAAATTAAAAATGTTTTGAATTGCAAGTGAAGTTTGGGACTAACAGAAGTAGCTCTCTTAAGAAACAAAGAGACTTTTCATGTAAATGATGTTTCTTTGCTTTGCTATCTTTTCATGTACTCATATCTGGTATCAAATTTATGAGCAGGTTCCACACCCCACACGACCAAGTTTGGGGGTTCCTGGTAGTAGTCCATCACACTTTGCTCCCATAGGGCACCAAGGGCATCCTGCAAATCTGCCTACATTATCTGTATCAGGAACAAATTACATGGCATCCTCTCCATCCCCTGTTGCGTCTGGTGGCACTTCTACTTTCAGAGATGCTCGGTTGCCCAGTCCATGGAATTAGATGTGTGCTATGTACTTCCCTTGTTTACCACCTGGCTATTTTTCAACCACCAGTGAGGAGATATATAGTCTGGTTAGTCATGGGGGTGCAATGAAGAACATTTGATGACTATGAAGCCATCTTTATTGTATTCACGTAGAGTATTCAAAATCCAGGTGGCCGTTGATTCATGAATTTCCCATGTCAATGATCAGCATTCAGAAGCCTGTATTAGATTGGTGCATATGAACCACCAAAATTTTCATGTCTCGTTTAATGTTTCTTTGTAAAATAGTAAAGCTTAAAGTTGTAGTATATACAAATATTCAAATAGGCAAACACAAGTTTGAGAGAAAATACACCAAATGCAAATGCAGGCACAGTAGAGATTGATTTTGCTGTTTTTATCAACTAAGAGAGGCCAGGAGAAAACCGGTCAAGGGGAGTCCAAAATCCATCAAGGGAGGTACCGGTTGAAAAGCCCAGAGAGGGGGTGTCGTCCTGAATGAGAAGCTTAAAGTATTGGGTGCGGAGGATCCGAATCCGAAAGAAGGAATCGGGGTGGAGCTAGGGTTTGGGGTACTGAAAGTAGAGGAGATGGTGGTTTTGAAGGAAGAGTAAGGAGATGAGGAGGAGTAGGATCCGAATGAGAACCCGGTTATGGTGGCGGGTTTGGTGAGTGAGAAGAAGAAGAGGAGGCGGAGGTTCCGAATGCGAAACCCGACATTGTATTCGACCCTCTTCTTCTCTGCTGCTGCTCCTCAGGGAATGTGGATGGCTCCCTATTGAGGTTTTTCTTTTTCTTTCTAGCCATGCCACCTAGAATTTTGGGTTTTAGGTTAACGAACTTAACGTTTTCAAATTTATTTATTCATTTTTTTCAAGTCCAGAATGATTTTCATGGCTTTCAGAAATTTTATGGGCTTATTGAAGCCCAGCCCAACATGATAGCGTAGGTGTTTATCTTCTTTTTAATGAGTTGTAATTTAAAACATAACATAAAGTTGTCAAATAAGAAAAATAAAATGACTTAATTAAAAACCTTAAATTACTACCGATATTAGTCTAAGAAAGGCTCATAAAATAGACTGGACTCTAAGTCTTTATCCTTTTTTTAATAATTTATAAAAGTGTTTGCCAGTTTCAAACTTTTTTTTTTTTAAATGTTAGTTACTTTTATAAATACAATAGCCAAGAAAAAAAAAACACTTTTTTATAAATACGCTTATAATCTAATAAAAAGGGAATTACCTGTACGGATTCTTCCGTGTTAAGATTTGTTTGATTTTATTCTTAGCTTAACACATCATTTAAAAATGATTTGATATAGATTGAATTGTAAATTTCAGAATCGATCTAATCTAATTCAGAGATGGAGAAAACACCACTATGACTTTTTTCGATATCACAAGGGATGATGTAATTGTTTCTTCTTGCTCTTTTTAATTTTTGAATATGTAATATATCTCACTGATTATAATGTTTAAATATATATATATGGGGGTATAGGATTTTTCAAGTTCATTTACACTGAATTGCCCCCCTAGAGATGAAATTTGCTTAAATTCGCACTCCAACATCAATGTCAAGTTATCAATTAACAAATGGGTGTGAGATTACCGAAAACTAATTATTGGTCATTGGCCCAGAAACCATGAAAACCAAGAGGGAAATTTAGATGCTTGGGGACTTCAAGTCTTGCTACAAGTGCATCGGCTCCTCCTATCCTCTTGGAATCTAAGACAACCAAATAACATCTTTGAACTGCAACTGCATACTGCAATACAAGCAAGATAGAATAAGTCCATGTTTGTCCTGCGGAAAATATACTAAGCAATTTGATCATATATAGTCTTTTCTAGAAAATGTGCATATCTGATCAACCACTTGATCGAATTATTACCTCAACTACAAGAATGTAACCATCATCTTCTTCATAACCTTTGGGGATAAAAGTAGGTTCACCAATGAATCTTCTACTCCCAACAGACCATGTATGCACAGATTGAGTTGAAGTATTTAGCTTCACCACCATGTCAAATGGAAAGTGTGGCAAGGCACTGCGAGAACCTGAAGAAGCTGCTGCATATATGTATTTGTTTTTGCTGCCTGAGAAATCTGGATTAATAACTGGAAAATCTGATGACTTGTTCCACTGGTTCAAAGGCTCCACATGACATCTTTGACAAGCCCCATTGGCATCCAAGTTGATGGAAACCTGCATTAATTAATTCATGCACTAATATTACTTACTTGCCATTTAAACTTATATATTATGCTTGAGTTAGAAGGAAATGGACTTTCATATTACAAATTCAAAGGTTCTTCTATCGTTTAAGGTTTAAGAATAAAACACAAAAACACAAGATAACATTAAGTGAAAACAAGACAAGTAAAGGATATATCCAGATTCGATAAAAAAAAAACCTGAATAAGGTGAGGCAAAGTCAGGCTTTGGCTTCCATTTATGTTCATAATCGAAGGGTCTAGTTTACCACTTTGCCAATCATATCCTATTCGCATAAAACAATATCAGTAAGCCTTAATTTGTAGTTGCATAAAGCAATAATATTTAACTGATCGACATATTATATTACTAAATTACTATTATGAACCACACATCTGAATAATATATATAGTTTAAATTTATAGTCTAATAACATAACATAATTTGTAAAAAAAAAAAAATTATATTAATTTGGAAAAAAAAAAAGTTACCAAATAATTTTTGAAAATTGAACCACTCGTAAGAGCAAGCGGAAGCTTGTACTTGGATATCCAGATTGCCATTGTCATCCAAATTTTCATAGGCATTGCCTACATGTAGCAGCCACAACTGTGAAGAAGCTTCGACGGGAACTCTCCAATCTCTATGTCGATCCATTTCGTTAGGGAACCGAGGAAGCAAATATATGGGAGTTGTGGCCTTGCTAGGGTTCCCTGACAATGCTGTTATCATCGGAGTAGTCCCACAAACTGCAGTCATTGCCCCTGCAATATTTCAACATACAACTTTGTTAGACTTAGATATTTTACCTACGTACGTGTACAGAGAAATGTTAATAGCATATAACTGATATATTACTAGACTGTTATTCATAATTAACTAAATCATATTACGTGCTTGAACAGTAATATTCTATGACCAAACATGTAATAATATTAGATGTGTATGATTTCAAATTGTGAATTTGGATCGACTATAATTAATGATCTTAATTTATAGTCTAATAATATAAATATAAGCATATCATGTTGTGAGATTCTCCAATAAGAAAACGTTCTGCTGTATTTAAATATTTGTTTTGGATTGATTGATATTCTAGTAATATAATTATTATTCAATGTAGATGAAGCTTTGATGTCATTACCGGGTACATCAAGTTTGATGCGATTAGCAAATAGTATATAATAAGTGTCGGTGAAAGCCCAATCATGGATCATCAAGTGATCAGGTATGTTAAATTCTTGCCTTCCCAGCACCTTGAAATTCGAATCAAATTCTGAAAGAAAGAAAAACAAATATATATGTAAGTTGTACTTGTATATATAATATATTTGTTCCTTAACATGCTTTGAAAAATCAACATAATTAAAAACAGCTGTAATTCATGTGCATGCCTTCAATTATTTAATTACCATAAAATGTAAAATGACTGAGGGGCAAGAGCATATCCTCTGCATTACATGACACCATAAGAAGCCTATTTCTGCGAGCATCGAGCTTATAATGAGACAACAGTCGCTTTGGAGGCATCTTAAACACTCCTGTGAAGTTTATGCCCAAAAATATTAATGCAACAAAACACACCATATGCGACTTCCTAGTTCCTACCAAATAAAATTGCTAATCTATTTTATTTTCAATATAAAATAGCAATTCTAGCCATATAAAACGTGCTGAGTTAATAAAAAACACAATTGATCGATTTCAGACACTTTGTTCAAAGTTACCCCCTCCTCCTCATACTGAATAGCCGGCCATATAAAAAGTGCTGGGTTGAAAACTAATGCAATCAGTCTTTAATTTATCAAAAAGAATTATCTTTATAATACATATATATATGGTGTTAGGATGTAGTTTAATGGAAGCATTAATGTTAGCTACCTTTTCCTTTCTACATTTTTCTTCTATATTTTTTCTTCTCAAGCGCATTCTATAGTATAATATCATGATCAAAACTTGTTATTTTCTAAATCATATTTTAAAATCACATCTACAACAAATCAATTAAATTAAAAATTGTCTAGTTATTTAAATATTATCAATCTCGTCTATATATATGATAACAGATAGATGAATCAACGATTTTTAATTTAATTGATTTTTAGCAAAGATGATCTTGAATGAGTAATATAAAAATAAATGATTCAATCATGAGAATAAACTAAACAATAAACAGGAAAAAAAAAATAGAAGGTAAAAAAGAGAATGTAGTTACCATTTTTCATAACTTATTAAATTATTAATCAATAATAAGTGTCTCAATGTTACTCGTTCTAATTTTGATAATATTAGTGCCCATCAATTCAATACAACTAATCCATCTACATCAATATCTATCGATTATATTATACATGATCATTAACTTATATTTTGTCTTTAAACCATAGGAAATAGTTTGAACGTAAACTTTCCATTTAAAAAACCAGTTCAAATATTTTCTTTTTTTGCAAAGGACAAACCAATTCACTTAGTTTGGTTCACCACTTGCCTTGTATTATATTCTCTCATACGTACCGTACAAAATCGGCTTGAGCAACCTGGCAGCCACATCCCATACACCCCCACCACCATTCTCACACTCCACAATCGAATCACAGCCGTCCATCAGGTGGACCTTCCCGACCGTATCCAACGTCCCAGATTCAATCTCATACGGGTCCCCACCTTCCCACAAGCACAACAGCTTCCCACCCCACCTCACGACACTCGTATTCGCCACATTCTTCATCACCTTAGTGTTCCCAACTTTCTGTCCACCCTTCAACACCGAAAATGGCCCCCGATGCGTGAACCGCCACGTGTCAGTCAACGGGTCGTGCTCTTCCACCTGGGCCTCAGTCTTCACGTACTTGGCCATGAACTTGACTTCGTCTCCAATTTTATCAAACCGGAAGGCCCGGAGGTACCCGTGGCCGTCCAGCGGGTGCACGGTGGACCCGTGGTCGTCGCTGAAGAGCCCCGGCCCGGTCAAGTAGTACGTGCCGGAGGGGAACTCCGGCGGGAGTGCGCCGTCCACTATGCGGAGGGCCACGGGTTCGGGGGTTTCCGAGCGCTGCGACACGAAGAGGAACTGGTAGTCCCAGAATGCTGCCACGGAGTCATCCACGGTTGAAATGGTAATTGGATTTGGACCCTGGGTTTCGTTGGGTCCGGAGATGGATATGGCACGTGGCGGTCTGGTGGCAGCAGGTGACGGAGCTCGGTGCACCGGAGATAGCCTTATCGGTGGAGAGAATATTCTGGGAATAATTTGGAGGGGGTTGGCTTGCATTTTTTGGAGTGGTGGGTTTGGAGGTTTGAAGAGGAGAGAGTGAAGCAAATGGTGGTGTCATCTATAAATGTATAATAGAAGCATATATGGTTCGAATTATATAGAAGCATTATATGTTGGTGCATGTGCATGGAATTTGCCATTGCAAGTTGAGTTTAATTACGGATTTGCCATCGTTGCTGTAGTATGTTTTTGAAAGCCAAGCCAAGCAGTGCCAAGTGCCAACAATGAATTTAAAACATGCAAACAAACATCCCTGGTGCAGTGCCTAGCTTGAACCCAACTTAGGGCACCACGTGAACCTGTACGTACGTAGTTATTGAATTATTGATCAATTTCTGGACAATATCCTCCACCACCAGTTTAGGCAAATTCGTCTTTCATAGTACGTAGTTACTATCTCCGAAGGTATATATTGGTAGCTAGCCCAGAAGTACTGATGCAAAAGCTTTGAATCAACGATATATCGATATCTAATTAGGGCCATACGTTCGATATAAGTCTTGGCCTGTCTCAACATAATACGTACCCCACACTTTCTAATAATAGAAATGGACCCAAGATATATGCAGATCGAGTAGATAAATTATTTCACGCTAGCTGCAGCCACAACATTACAAAAGATGCACATTAATGTGTATTGCATGCCTGTATACATTGCGTGTGTGTATATGTACGTGTATATATACAATATTAGAAATCATTTAGTCATTTAATTGTGATCAAATAAATAGACGATCACTGTTTTTGATAAAAACATATAAATAATTGTTATCATAATCAAATAGCTAAATGACTTCTGATTTTGAAATTACATTGTGCAATAGACCCAATAGGGTAGTTAAATTTGTATTAACTTACTAACTAGTTAGTTTTAGAGTATTCTTATATATATATATATATATATAGGCTCCTTCTGTTGAGGTATACCTCAACTTATTTATGTTGAGGTATAACCTTGTTGGGGCCCACACGAGTCGTTTTGTGTCGATCCGAACCGTTCGCAAGGATCATCTTCATTGATAGATCATCTTTGCAAAAAATTAGCCAAATCGGAAATCATTTGTCTATCTAACTTTGATAAACCAAATGGACGGTTTCATCGAAAATATTTTGTTCGTCAGTTTATTTGATGAAAATTAAATAGTTTCCGAGTTGGCTAATTTTTTGCAAGTATTATCTATCTATGGAGATGTAAAAATTGAACGGTTCGGATCGACACAAAACGACTCGTGTGGGCCCCAACATGGTATACCTCAACATAAATAAGTTGAAGTATACCTTAATAGAAGGAGCATGTATATATATATATATATATATATTTGTGAAGGCAAATGAAAGTAGACAATACCACGCGCATTTAGGTGCAAATGTGCATGCAATTCTTTTATGGGAAATGTCCTTTAGAGAATCAATATTCTCACTTCATCGGACTCGATCATAATATATGAGACCCATTTTATTGTGAAAATATATTCAACTAATGAAGCATACCACATTCAAGAACTAGCTAGCTAGTACATACATTTCTAGAAATCTGAGCAGCGAAGTACACTTCGATCGAACAGATGCTCTAGGCATATGTCAACAAATTTTTTGAATTCATACCCGGCGTAGCTTATTCTCAAGGGATTGATTAATTGTGAGTCCTTCCACACTTCCATGGCCTCAATGTCCAATCGTTTGAAGTGGTAGCTATATATGGTAACACTTTCTCCATGCATCTAATCGACATTACTTAATTATGAAATTCCGTCTATGTTCATCTCTTGCTTCTCCATCGTTGCTGTAGTATATATAGATTTGTACTCTTGTGGCAAATTTATGCTTGAGCTCTTTCCAAGTGCATGGTGGGGCATGTTTTGTATCATGGAGGACATGAAGAAGCAAAATTTCAGATTAAATGGCAGACACAATGCCTGGGTTTACAATCATATATAATTCTTTTTGTTTTTTAATCTTCTTATGGAAACTATAATTTTATTTTATAATATTTTAAAAAATCCCTCTTTCAAGAGATATTTACATTAATTCTATAGGATTTTGTTTCGGTTTCTCACTTCTAATTTGCAGGGGCACGTACTGAAGAATGAAAATTGGGATGAAAATCTTGACCTTCGATAATAGATCGATTGAGTGGCCAACTTGCAGCTAGCTAGTGTACACTTTACCACATACGTACAATTTAATCACTCCAACAAAATCCAAAAAACTTTAACATACATACCAAGTCGATCATATATACAGTGCCGTTCCTGACTTTTTAGAGGCCCCAGGGCGAAAATCTAAAAAGGGCCCTTTTGTATAAAAAAAAAAAATTATAAAATTATGTAGACATGTTTTTCATTTACTTTTGCTTGAAAATAAAAAATAAAATGATACTTTCATTAAACATGAGATAATATTATAGTTTGTACAAATTTTCAACAAAA